>NC_056527.1:54702499-54862968 GCF_019175285.1 Sceloporus undulatus | reverse complement strand
TACAGTGGGCCTGGGCTGGGGTTTTGGTTTCCAGGACCCTCCATGGATACCAAAATCCATAGTCTGGGTAGTATATTACTATTATTACCATCAAAAGTCTGGCTGATTATACTATTTGTTCAACTTTCTTACTGGAATAACAATGAATGTTTAAATTTAAACAGTTCATCGTTTTTAATGTTCATTGGTTGTGTTGTTTATTGTTACACGAGTATCCTGTCATTGCTTCTTTTTAAATCACTTTATTTATAGTGGAAGAAATACAGTTTGGAAACCAATCCTTCAGTTTTCATCCGTACGTTCATTAAAACAACCTGCTTTCAAAGAGTACTCTTTAAAGAGCAATTATTATTAAGCTGGTGTCCATATCTGAACGTGTGTTTTGCTATTTAATTTTCTGATTGTGTTGGTATAGTCCTATAATTCTAATATAGGCTATAAACTTATAATAGAATTCTAAAGTTTATTAAAAGATATAAATCTATTGAAAGATATACGAATACTGAAGCTAATAACTTTGGATTGTTATGTTAGAAAGAATTAAAACATGGTTAATCAAACATTCCAATATGTAAAATAATGTTTCACATTATTAATATAATAAACAGGATTTGGATTTTTTAATTAAAACATTAAGGAAAAAACTGGTTTCAAATAGAAAAAAAAGCAACCTGAGGGTTTTGGTGTTTTTTAAAACTTCTTTTCCAACTCTGCTAGATTTTAAATATAACCTGTTCACTTTTAAACAACTTGCCTTTTGTTGCCATGCTGTCAAAGAGGACTTGGTTGTGTGTAACCTGCTGTTTGAATCTAAATGTGCGCTTTAGCCCTTCCACATCATTTGATTTTTAAAAATGCTGACAAACAAACATCTCTCACTTTCCAATCCAACACGCTAGTTCATGGCAGAGGAGAGGGTGGCGCTTGCTCTGCCAAAACAGTGAGGTGTTTTAATACCAGAAGGAATGTATTTATTTCAACCCAGCAGTGGCTTTATGATTCATGTTGACACCAGATGTGTAAGAACAATAATTTTTGTAGACTTGTGATCTCTGTTTGGGGCATGTACAGTATGTTCGAAGTTTAAAAAATCAGGTTCTCAGCTAGCACTTTTGTGTATTTGGTTAATTTTTTCTACATACAGTCTTGAAAGAAACAGAAGTTAGGTAATTCCTCACTCGTTGAACAACATATGCTTAATCGTCCATGCTTGTCCCCAAACTTTTATTGCCTTTAGTACTTCCAGACCTTCTGTGGTGGAATGTTAAATGTTCTAGGCTCAGAAAAAGGGGTTGGTTTTAATGGTGTATAGGAAAATACTCCATTTCATCAGAGTGCATTTTTAAATACTCCACTTATCAGTGCATTTTTAAATGTGCTTGCTATGATATTTTTGAAGGAAATTGTTGATCAGTCAAGATCTGTCTTCTGCTCCATACAAATCTGACATTTTGTGTAGCAATAGCTAAGAACAGAAAACAAAACTAAGGAAATATTAATGGCTACTGTTTTGTGGTCATTATTTTTAGATGTCATATTTACAGTGTCAGTGTTCGTTGTTTTTCACATTTGTACTGTGACTGATCTGATGGGCAACATTTTTGCTAAGAGATCATAATGATGTAACCTTTTTAGATACTTCAATCTGCAAAATGTGTATTAAACTACAGTATAGCAAATATTTTAAATCTGGCCATATCAACCCAATTTCATGCTCTAAATAGGGGCGGGCGATTTGAATGTTGTGTGGACTACAACTCCCATGATTCCTTCCATAGGCTGGTGTTGGCTACAGCTTTAAATTGCCATGGCTCAGTGCTGTTTGAAAGAGAGCCCTGGTGCCACACAAACTACAATTCCCAGAATTACATAGCATTGAACATGGCAGTCAAAGTGGGGTCAAACTGGATTATATTTCTTACAGTGTAGATGCAGCCTAAATTTTCTCTGTCAGGATTTTAATCCATGTCCCACCTGTCCCCTTTGCCTACTTATATAATTGCCTCTGTTTGAACAGATTAACGACAAGTTGTATATACGTGCAGTTTTATGTTGTTTGGCTTCTCGGCTTGCTGGGTGTCTTCGTCACAATCAACAACAGTGCGCACCATCCGTGATTTAGGTTGAACATCATCCAACTCAGCAAATGGAAAAATCCCCTCAGAATGTACTTTTGACACACATTTCAGTTTCAGGTCCTGCTTTTGGTTGTCTCCTTCCAAAAAAAATGGGACTAGCTGTCATTGGTTTTTTACATAGGTCAGATATATCCAGAAAGAAAGTGAGACGCTTCTGTTGAGTTACGGAGGAAGTAAAGATGGAACAAGATAAGTGCCATGGCTTAATACTGTATGTCTGTTTTTCCCCCGGGAAAATGAGAGAGCAAGATTAAAACATCTAGTCATTGTTTCCAGATAAAACAGATAAGCTAGCAGCAGGCGAGTTGTTAAAATTCAAGTTCAAATAATGTTAACATTTGTCATGTGAGGTGAGAAGTTTGCAAAACAGCAGATGGAAGTTGCAGTCATTTAAATGTTTGCAGCCTATAATTAAGAAGAATAATATAATAATAATTTATTTATTTATGCCGCCCAATCACAAGAATCCAGCGGGTTATGAAAGCCAGCCCATTGTGGACTTCAGGAGGCACTGCATGCTTCCGGGACACAATAAACAAAACAGCTTTGGCGCATGTGTGTGTGGATGTGGACATCTGATGTTGTTTGCTTCATGCTGAGTCACGCCATTGGTCCCTTCGGCCAAGTATGGCCTACCCTGATAGCAATGGGTCCTTTCTTATCGCATTCCCTCCAACGTTGCGCTGATGAAAAATGGGATCCCGGGAGGCCAGGAAAGCATCGGAGTGGCGGTTGATGCGGCAAAAGTAATTAACAAGGAAAGACACAACATTAGGAGAGACGCGCAGAACTTTGCTTTTGGCCTGAGCGCGACTGGGAAAGGCAAGACTTGGCATCCCCTACTCTCCTCTCACTTTGCTGACTTTGCAATTTGCAATTAGCTGACGGTTGGCCAGACAAGAAAATGCCCCTTGGCAAAGTGCACTTACAAGTTTGTAAGCCTCAAAATAGGAGCACTGTATACAGTCCCTCCTTTCAGAATCAAATGGGATAAATCACCTTTATCGCTTTATCTCAGCAATGCATTTTTAAAATGCGAGCTCTTCTAACCATTTCCATTGCCATAACCGCTCCAAGGAGAGGGCCCCAAAATTGGCAGGCGTTGTGTGCCGATTATAACCACAAACTAATTCGGCATGCCTTTTTCTCTCTCACCGAGATTAAATGGTCTTTTGTAAGGCTAGTGGCTCTGGACTGCCCATCCAAGACCAGGGTGCATCTGCACTGTAGAAATAGTGCAGTTTGATGCCACTTGAGCTGCCATGGCTCCATCCTACAGAAGCACCAGCGTCTTTGGCACAGAAGGCTAAAGACGTGAAGGTTTCATGGCAGCATCCTCTTGTTTTTTGTGGGGTTTTTCTGGCTATGTGGCTATTTTCTAGAAGACCTGTATCGTGTGGCGGGCAACTTCAGACTTTACAAAGCTACAAAACCAGGATGGAGCTGGCATCACCTAAAGTGCATTATGGCCCCACTGTGACACTAAACGGGAGTCTCTCTCCCGCTCTAGAACTCCAACTCCCAGCATGGCAAAGCGGGAAAAGCTCCCCTCACGTGACACTAAACGGGAGTCCTTTCATCCCCCCAGAACTCCAATCCAGCATGCAAGCGGGAAAAGCTCCCTCACGTGACCTAAAACGGGAGTCCTTTCCCACTCCAGAACTCCAACTCCCAGCATGCAAGCGGGAAAAAGCGCCCCACGTGACACTAAACGGGAGTCCTTTCCCACTCCAGAACTCCAACTCCCGCATGCAATGCGGGAAAGCTCCCCTCACGGTGACACTAAACGGGAGTCCTTTCCCACTTCCCAGAACTCCAACTCCCCAGCATGCAAAGCGGGAAAAGCGCCCCCACGTGACATTAAAACGGGAGTCCTCTCCCTCTCCGAGAACCCAACGTCCCAGCATGCAAAGCGGAAAAAACCCCAACGTGACACTAAACGGGAGTCTTTCCCACTCCAGAACTCCATCCCAGATGCAAAGCGGGAAAAAGCGCCCCCCAGTGACATTAAACGGAGTCCTCTCCCTCTCCTAGAATCCAACTCCCAGCAATTGCAAAGCGGAAAAACCGCCCACGTGACACTAAACGGGAGTCCTTTCCCACTCCCGAGAACTCCAACTCCCAGCATGCAAACGGGAAAAGCGCCCCCCACGTGGACTAAACGGGAGTCATCTACTCTCCTAGAACTCCAACTCCCATGCAATGCAAAGCGGGAAAAGCGCCCCCCACGTGACACTAAACGGAGTCCTCTCACTCTCGAGAACTCCAACTCCCAGCAGTGCAAAGCGAGAAAAGCGCCACCACGTGACACTAAATGGGAGTCCGTTCCACTCCCAGACTCCAACTCCCGAATGCAAAGCGGGAAAACGCCCCCCCGTGACACTAAATCGGAGTCCGGTCACTCTCCTAGAACTCCAACTCCCAGCATGCAAAGTAGAAAGCGCCGACCCAGTGACACTAAATGGGAAGTCCTTTCCCACTCCAGAACTCCAACTGCCCAGCATGCAAAGCGGGAAAAGCGCACCCCACGTTACAAAAACGGGATGTCCTTTCCCCTCCAGAACTCCAACTCCCAATGCAAAGCGGAAAAGCGCCCCCACGTGACACTAAATCGGAGTCCTGTCCCTCTCCTAGTACTTCCAACTCCCACTGCAAAAGCGGGAAAAGCGCCCCCCGGTGACACCAAACGTAGTCCTTTCCCTTCTCCGAGAACTCCAACTCCATCATGTCAAAGCGGGAAAAGCGCCCCCACGTGACACAAAACGGGAGTCCTTTCCCACTCCGAGAACTGCAACCCCATCATGCAAAGCGGGAAAAGCGCACCCCACGTGACACAAACTGGAGTCCTGTCCCACTCCCAGAACTCCAACTCCCAGATGCAAAGCGGGAAAGCGCCCCACGTGACACTAAACGGTAGTCCTTTCCCACTCCGAAACTCCAACTCCCACATGCAAAGCGGGAAAAGGCCCACCATCGTGACACTAAACGTGAGTCCCTCCCTCTCCAGAACTCCACTCCCAGCATGCAAAGCTGGAAAAGCGCCCCCACGTGACACTAAACGGAAAGTCCTCGCTCCCTCCCTAGAACTCCAACTCCCAGCATGCAAAGCGGGAAAAGCACACACACGTGACACTAAATCGAAGTCCTGTCCCCTCCCAAACCCAACTCCCAGCATGCAAAGCGGGAAAGCGCCCCCCACGTGACACCAAACGGGAGTCCTTTCCCACTCCTAGAACTCCAACTCCCAGCATGCAAAGCGAGAAAAGCGCCCCCACGTACAATAAACGGGAGTCCTTTCCCACCTCAAACTCCAACTCCATCATGCAAAGCGGAAAAGCGCACCCCCCCGTGACACAAAACGGGAGTCCTGTCCCACTCCCAGAAACTCCAACTCCCAGCATGCAAAGCGGGAAAGCGCCCCCACGTGACACTAAACGGGATCCTTTCCTTCCCACTCCTAGAACCCAACTCCCAGCAGGGCAAAGAAGGAAACACCCCCACGTGACACTAAACGGGAGTCCCTTTCCCACTTCTAAACTCCAACTCCCAGCATGCAAAGCGGGAAAAGCGCCCCACGTGACCAAACGGGAGTCCTTTCCCACTCCTAGAACTCCAACTCCCAGCATGCAAAGCGGAGAAAGCGCCCCCACTTGACACTAAACAGTCCTCTCCCTCCCCAACTCCAACCCCAGCATGCAAAGCGGGAAAAGCGCCACCCACGTGACACTAACGGGAGTCCTTTCCCACGTTCCTAAAACTCCAAATCCCAGCAGCATCAAAGCGGGAAAGCACCCCCACGTTACACTAAACTGGATTCCTTTCCCACTCCTAAACCCAACTCCCAGCATGCAAACGGAAAACACACACACTTACACTATACGGAGTCCTCCTCCCTCTCCCAGAACCCAACTCCCACATTCAAACGGAAAAGCGCCCCCACGTACCCCAAACGGGATCCTTTCCCACTCCGAGAACTCCAACTCCCAGCATCAAAGCGGAAAAGAGCCCCCACGTGACACTAAACGGGAAGTCCCTCTCCCTCTCCCAGAACTCCAACTCCCAGCAGTCAAAGCGGGAAAAGCACACACACGTGACACTAAATCGGAGTCTGTCCCTCCCAGAACTCCAACTCCAGCATGCAAAGCGGAAAAGCGCCCCCACGTGACGAACCAAACGGGAGTCCTTATCCACTCCGAGAACTCCAACTCCCTGCAGGCAAGCGGAAAAGCGCCCCCCACGTGACACTAAACGGGAGTCTGTCCTTCTATCCTAGAACTCCACTCCCAGCATGCAAAGCGGAAAAGCGCCCCCGCACGTGACACTAAACGGGAGTCCTCTCCGTCTCCCGAATCCTCCAACTCCCAGCATGCAAAGCGGGAAAAGCCCCACGTGACACTAAACGGGAGTCCTATCCGTCTCCCAGAACACAACTCCCTCCATGCAAAGCGGGAAAGTGCCCCCACGTGACATTAAATCAGATCCTGCTGGAGTTGGAGGAAAAGTGGGGGCGCTTTTCCCTGTGCATGCTGGGAGTTGGAGTGCTGGGAGAGGGAGGACTCCCGTTTAGTGTCACGTGGGGGGCGCTTTTCCCGTCTTTTGCATGCTGGGAGTTGGGGTTCTGGGAGAGGGACAGGACTCAGATTTAGTGTCACGTGGGAGGTGCTTTTCCCGCTTTGCAGCTGGGAGTTGGAGTGCTGGGAGAGGGACAGGACTCCGATTTTGTGTCCACGTGGGAGGTGCTTTTCCGCTTTGCATGCTGGGAGTTGAGTTTCTAGGAGAGGGGAGAAGACTCCGATTTAATATCACGTGGGGCAGCTTTTCCCGCTTTGCATGCTGGGAGTCGGAGTTCTGTGAGTGGGAAAGATCCCGTTCTTTCGTGTTACTGGGGGCGCTTTTCCCGCTTTGCATGCTGGGAGTTGGAGTTTCTAGGAGAGGGACAGACTCCGATTTAGTGTCACGGGGGGGCGCTTTGCCGCTTTGTATGCTGGGAGTCGGGATTCTAGGAGAGGGAGAGGACTCCGATTTAATGTCACGTGTGTGGGCTTTTCTCCCGCTGTTGCATGCTGGGAGTTTGGAGTTCTAGGAGAGGGACAGGATCCGATTTATTCACGTGGGGCGCTTTTCCCGCTTTGCAGGGTGGGAGTTGTAGTTCTGGGAGACGGAGAGGACTCCCGTTTAGTGTCACGTGGGTGGCGCTTTTCCCGCTTTGCATGCTGTGAGTTGGAGTTCTGGGAGAGGAGAGAGTCCCGTTTAGTGTCACGTGGGGGGCGCTTTTCCGCTTTGTCATGCTGGGAGTTTGGAGTTGCTGGGAGAGGGACAGAGATCCGATGATAGTGTAACGTGGGGGTGCTTTCCCGCTTGCATGCTGGGATTGGATTTCTGGGAGAGGGAAAGGACCCGTTTAGTGTCACGTGGTGGGGGCGCTTTTCCCGCTTTGCATGCTGGGAGTTGGAGTTCTGGGAGAGGGAAAGGGACTCCGATTAGTGTGACGTGGGTGTGCTTTTCCCCGCTTTGCATGCTGGGAGTTGGAGTTCTGTGAGACGGAGAGACTCCGTTTAGTGTCACGTGGGTGGCGCTTTTCCCCTTTTGCATGCTGGGAGTTGGAGTTCTGTGAGAGGGAGAGGACTCCCGTTAGTGTCCGTGGGGGGGCGCTTTTCCCGCTTGTGCATGCGGGGAGTTGGAGTTCTGGGAGAGGGACAGGACTCCGATATAGTGTAACGTGTGTGCTTTCCCGCTTGCATGCGGGGATTGGAGTTTCTGGAGAGGGACTGGACTCCCGTTTAGTGTCACGGGGGGGGGCGTTTTCCCGCTTTGCAGCTCTGGGAGTTGGAGTTCTGGGAGAGGGACAGGACTCCGATTTAGTGTCACGTGGTGTGGCTTTTCCCGCTTTGCATGCTGGGAGTGGAGTTCTGTGAGACGGAGAGGACTCCCGTTTGTGTCACGTGCGGGGGCGTTTTCCCGCTTTGGCATGCTGGGAGTTGGAGTGCTGGGAGAGGGACAGGACTCCGATTTAGTGTCACGGGGAGAGCGCTTTTCCCGCTTTGCATGCGGGGAGTTGGAGTCTGGAAAGAGGGAACAGACTCCGATTATATATCACGTGGGGGCACTTTTCTCCGCTTTGCATGCTGGGAGTTGGTAGTTCTGTTGAGTGGGAAAAGACTCCCGTTTCGGTCACGTGGGGGGCGCTTTTCCCGCTTTGCATGCTGGGAGTTGGAGTTCTAGGAGAGGGAAGGTACTCGCATTTAGTGTCACGTGGGGGCACTTTTCCCCGCTTTTGCATTGGGAGTTTGAGTTCTGGGAGAGGGACAGGAACTCCCGTTTAGTGTCACTGGGGCGGCTTTCTCCCGCTTTGCATGCTGGGAGTTTGAGTTCTCTAGGAAGGAGAAGGGACTCCCGTTTAGTGTCACGTGGTGGCGCGTTCCCGCTGTGCATGCTGGAGTTGGAGTTTCTAGGAGAGGGACAGGACTCCGATTTAATGTCACGTGGGGGGCACTTTTCCCGCTTTGCATGGCGGGAGTTGTAGTCTGGGAGACTGATAGGACTCCCGTTTAGTGTCACGTGGGGGCGCGTTTTTCCCGCTTTGCATGCTGGGAGTTGGAGTTCTGTGAATGGGAAAAGACTCCGTGTTCGTGTCACGTGGGGGGCGCTTTTTCCCGCTTTGCATGACAGGACTCCGTTTAGTGTCACGTTGGGGCAGTTTTTCCCGCTTTGCATGCTGGAGTTGGAGTTCTAGAAGAGGGACAGGACCCGATTGTTGTCCGGTGGGGCGCTTTTCCCGCTTTGTAATGCTGGGAGTTGGAGTGTCTAGGAGAGGAGAGGACTCCCCGTTAATGTCACAATGGGGGGCGCTTTTTCCCGCTTGGCATGCTGGGAGTGGAGTTCTAGGAGAGGGACAGGACTCCGATTTAATGTCACGTGGGGGCACTTTCCCGCTTTGCATGCTGGGAGTTTGAGTTCGGTGAGTGGGAAAGACCCCGTTCGTGTCACGTGGGGGGCGCTTTTCCCGCTTTGCATGCTGGGAGTTGGATTTCTAGAGAGGGAGAGGACTCCGTCCCGTTAATGTCACATGGGGGCGCTTTTCCCGCTGTTGCATGCTGGAGTTGGAGTTCTAGAGAGAGGACAGGACTCCGGATTAATGTCACGTGGGCACTTTTTCCCGCTTTGCATGCTGGGAGTTTGAGTTCTGTGAGTGGGAAAAGACTCCCGTTTCGGGTCACGTGGGGGGCGCTTTTCCCGCTTGTGCATGCTGGGAGTTGGATTTCTAGGAGAGGGACGGACTCCGATTTAGTTGTCACGTGGGGGCACTATTCCGCTTTGCATGCTGGGAGTGTTGGAGTTCTAGAGAGAGAGGACTCCCTTTAGTGTCAGTGGGGCGCTTTTCCCGCTTTGCATGCTGGGAGTTGGAGTTCTAGGAGAGGGAGAGGACTCCCGTTTTAATGTCACATGGGGGCGCTTTTCCCGCTTTGCATGCTGGAGTTGGAGTCTGGGTAGGGACCGGACTCCGATTTAGTGTCACGTGGGTGTGCTTTTCCCGCTGTCATGCTGGAGTTGGAGTTTTCCTGTGAGACGGAGGACTCCCGTTTAGTGTCACGTTCGGGGGCGCTTTTCCCGCTTTGCATTCTGGGAGTTGGAGTGCTGGGAGAGGGACTGACTCCGATTTAGTGTCACGTGGAAGGTGCTTTTCCCGCTTTGCATGCTGGGAGTTGGAGTTTTCTGGGAGAGGGACAGGACTCCGATTTAATATCACGTGGGGGGCACTTTCCCGCTTTGCATGCTGGGAGTTGGAGTTCTGTTAGTGGGAAAAGACCCCGTTTCGTGTCACGTGGGGGGCGCTTTTCCGCTTTGCATTCTGGGAGTTGGAGTTCTAGGAGAGGGAGAGGACTCCAATTTAGTGTCACGTGGGGGCACTTTCCCGCTTTGCATGCGGGATTTGAGTTCTGGGAAAGGGACAGGACTGCCCGGTTAGTGTCACGTGGGCGCCTTTTCCCGCTTTGCATGCTGGGAGTTGGAGTTTTAGGAGAGGGAGCGTGAAGGAATTTTAAAGGTTTTAAAATTTAAATTTTAAAGGTTTTTCCCGGTTTTTGGCTGCACCTGCCCGGTCACGGCACGGTGCAGCCAAAAACCGGGAAAAGCCCGTTTCAGCGGGGTTGCTGGGCACCTTGGGGCCATCGCTGCCCTCCTCCTCCTCCCCCCGCGCATGCCGTGCGGAGGAAAAGGAGGGCAGCGAGGCCTGAGGCGGAGGAGGCTGCAGGGAGGCGGCGCTCTTCATAATGAGAAACTTCCACAATCAATAACCATTGCCACAAAGTGAATGCAGTAGTTAGTTTCACTCCTAGCTTCTATGGTTAAAAATTTCAAAGGATCAATTTCTTGGCACTATGAGAGTACTATAGACATGAAAAGAAAAGGAACTCCTTCAATGAAGGTTAAGTTTTCTTCATGTTAATCATCTCTGTCTCAACCAGTCAAGATAATTATATAAAATATATGAGCAAACTGTTTGCATTTCAAAAGGATTAATGCAATAAATAATGAGCAGCCACTGAAGCCATTTAGAAATAAAGTTTATTTCCAACCAGGATTAGTAGCCCAGCTTAAACTCCCAGAAGGAAAAGGACAGAATATTGTTGCAAAATTGCACTGAAATAACAGTGCACTTTAGGAACTGAGTATTTGAACCAGTTAATTGTGGCTTTGCTTCTCGTGTCAAAAGTTCCAACTTTTTTTAAAATTGTAAACCTGTTTTATTCTTCCTCTTCACATACTATTCCAGTTGAATGAAAAACTTTGTAAATTTTATCAGGTTACTGAAAGGGGGACTTAAAGTACCACAGTAGTTATTGTATATTGAAGTCCCACTGATAGTACACATCTCTAATGGATTGCAGCCTCCTCATCGTAGAGGTCATTCAGATAGCTGGAACATACCAGTAAGTTACAAGTATGTACTACATATAATGTTACTATTATTTTAAAATTTGTATTATAAAGAAATGGTAAAGGGCAGTGCAAAGATGTTGTAAGACATTTACTCGTCTTATTAGCACTCATTTACCTTTGCACAGTGCTTAATTGTTCTGATATCACAAAGAAGACTGAGTTCCTGGGTTCTTTGAGACAGTGTGTGCACTTTTGCAGCCATTTAAGTTCCAGACTGCTCTGAGCCTATAATCACTCAACACTTGCTGCACATGTGTGATGATCTATATTTGAACCAATCAATAAGTAACAGCATAGACATATGCTAATTATCTGGCCCAACAAAAAGATGCAATTCCTTTAAATTGTCTGAAAGTCTCTTATCAATTTGAAGTAACTTTAATTCAACTACTCTACAGCTTGTGTTATAGCCAATATTTCCTTATTTGGAAATCTGAATTTTATCAGGGCTTCAAGAAGTATTTACTCCATGAACTTAAACAACACATTATATTTTTAATTTTTTAATATGTCCTCCTCTGCCACCATTATTAATAGATACATAGTCAATAGTCATGCTTTTATCATGAAGTGTCACCTTCCCCCAATGAGTGTAGATGGAATAGGAAAATTTATCTGGTGCTGCTCAACTATGGTGCCAGCCTTGTACAGCTTTTAGCATATTCAGTTTTCCAGCCGACAAGTAACAGGCACAAAACAAACAAACAACCCTTGATTTTGGTATCAAGGAATACTTAGACCCCATGATTTATAATAGTGTGTCATCATGGTGTAGTGGTTTGAGGACCAGGGTCTGAACAATTTCTGCCAAAAAAAACCCTCCATGATAGGTTCACCTTCAGGTCACCGTAAGTCAGAAATGACTTGAAGGCACACAACAACACAATGCTGCTGTAAAGTAAATGCACCTGTACAACTGTATAAAAAGATAACAGGCATGTGTTGTGAAGTGACCGACCTAGTTCACATATAACACTAAACTATAAAATAAGATAGCACGTCCTGGCCTCAGCCAGCTTAGCAATGTTTTAGGCCTTTGGCCTCCTTGCAAACCCAGTGATAGGGTTGCCATAAGTCAGAAACAACTTGAAAGCAAACCACACCCCACCACAACTCCTTGGATGCTAGAAGGAATAGGAGGAATACACCACAATTTGATTTCACTTCCCTCAAATCCAGCTTTGCAGTTTCAAATAAACCATCCATCTGAATAAAACTAGACTCTTTTCAATTACAAAACAGACAACTAGGTAATGACTCCAGTTAATGTAACAACACTGTTTCTTCAAATCCATATTTCTGATATCTACATGATGACAATCCAGAAATAACTATTTTGCCTAGCGGCACTGTGACATCAAAAGAGGAGTGCTCAAGTCTTCAGAGGTTTTTTTTAATGCTAGCACACGTAAGTGTGCATAATAATACAAGTCTTCCACAATTTGGGTCTCTAATTGTTTTGTCTTACAGTTCCCAACATCCCATTGTCAATGGTGGCCAGAGCTGATGGCAGCTGTAGGCCAAAGCATCTAGAGTTGCCCAGTTTGGGGAAGGCCATGGTTTACTGGCCCCTGTGAACTGGCCCAGTAATATTCTCTATAGGAAATAAGGTTACAGCAGCTATTGAATTATTTCATTCTAAATAATATAGCTTACAAACAATTAGGAGTTTTGCACAATTTCTTTATGTGTATTTCTCTTGTTAAGCTAACAAGTAAATTCCTTGCCATCCATACCTGGTCTAGAAGGCAGCTGATACTCTGGATTATAGACTGAAGGAAACATTTTTGGCAGCTTGCCTTAGCAAGTTTTCACCACAAATTTGGACCCTCTTATGTTCTGAAAGCTGTGAGTGTACAGTTGTCAAATCACATAAATAAGCAGACTAATGATACAATGAATCATCATCCATGAAAGACTAAATATGATACAAAAGGCTTCCTTGAAGCATTTGGAGACTATATATTCTTCATTTTAGCCATAAGTTCTTCTAGACTTTCCTCTGACTCAGCAACAGTTTCTCCATCTACAAGGTTTTCTTCCTGTTAAAGACAGAAGAGAAAATTAATATTATTCCCTGTCTGTGTGCCCAAAATAAAGAACTCCAACAAACTAAGCTTCTGAGTACCAAGTACAAGTCAGATACATGGGCCTTGAGCAGAACTTATTTGCTCTTCTTGAGACTCTTTCATGTTATGAAAAGCAGCAAGGTGAAATTCATGAGGCCCAAAACGCTGCTGAACTGAATTCCCAGCAACCTACATTATTGGCTGTGCTGACTAGGATTGATAGAAATTGCAGTCCAATAATGTCTGGAGGGTCAGCAGTTTCAAAACCTGAGGCAAAGTGAAGTTCAGAAAAGTATATATAAACCAATGCTTTTTAGTGTCAGCTGCAATTGGAAAAAAGTGGTACAGTACAGTTTATTCCTGACAACCAAATACAGATTATAGTAATCAAATTACCCCCACCCCCACAAAAAAAACCTTTTAAAAATTTACAATCAGTTAACTCTATAACATATAAAGCAATATATTTACACTAAAATTACAGAAATGTTTCATACTAAAACATATCACAAATGTCCATAATACATTCAAATTACTGTAGTATATTCTATTTACTGCAGATTCCCATGCAGGCCTTTATTCTCAATGTCTAATCTAAGTTTAGCTGCTTCCACAGCAAATCTAGCTGTGTTGAACATAACAGACTTAGCTGTATTAGCTAACAAGTACATGATTTTCTCCAGGTCATTTTGGTTAGTTACAACTTCTAAACTTCTCTGCAGAAACTTATCTCTTGGGGTTTTATTTATCCTACAATGTAGCATATAGTGTATGGCATTTTCACTATCCCCACTTCCATAAATGCAAATATGCTGCGCCTTAGGGATCTTTTTATATTTTTCTTCAATGTAATTGGAGGAAAAAAGTGGTAGAAAATTTCCCCAGAGACACAGAAATGGCCAATTTTTATACCTCAGCATGTCAGTACTTGTGAGGCTGCAATTGTTGCAGCAGCAGTAATAGGCAGCCTAATAAGATACAAAAGAAGAAAACAAGCACGAAAACAAGCTGTAAAATTGCAGCTTTCACAACTTATTCTGACATAATTGTAAGGACAAAGCCAGTCCAAGTTGAAAACAGCTAGATAAGGTTTTATTTTTAAAGATCAGAACATTGAGAAATTCTGATGACCTTGTCTGGTATTGTATATGCCAACGTGATTCCTTCTGGAAGATCAGGAACTGGACCAGAAGCAGCTTTCAACTCCTCTTCAGAAACCTCTGAAACCAATTCTATACCTGAATGTCCAGCAAAACAAACACATGAGGAATATGGTTATTATGGTTGTTTTTGGCTTTTCTGTCTATTCCAAATCTATTCCTTTTTCAAGCAATCCAATAGCAATAGCAACAGCAGCTTCATACTGAACTAAGCAGTCTCTAAGTGGTTTACAACTGTAAGCTAATTGCCCCCAACAAGCTGGGTACTCATTTTAGCGACCTCTGAAGGATGCAAGCCTGAGTTGAGCTTGAGCCCTGGCTAGTATCGAACTCACAACTTTATGGTTTTGAGTGAGTGGCTGAAGAACAAGCATTTAACCACTACACTACCAGGGCTCCTAATGACACAAAGTAATTTTTGAAGCCCCTACTATGTGTCGCTCTTCATCCAGGATTTCCTAACAGTGGTATGCCAATGTCCTATGCAACAGTCACACTGAATATAGCATTCAGTTACCATTTCACCTGTATAACCCTTCAGTCTTTCCATTCAGACACAGAGGTAGCATGATGAACAAAAATTATTTGTTCCCCTCCATCACTGGTATTGTGTGTATCAGTATATTCTGCCTGGCACACTTCAATGACTCCCTTGAAAAGAGTTACAGTGGTACCTCGGGATACGAAATACCCAGGTTACGATATTTTCGGGATACGAAAAAATCCCATAGGGAATTATTGTTTCGGGTTACGAATGTTTTTTCGGGTTACGAAAAAACTTTTGGTGCTTTTTTCGGCTTTTTCGCACGGAATCGCGGCTTTTCCCCATTAGCGCCTATGGCAATTCGGCTTACGAAGGCTTTTCGGGTTACGAAAGCGGCCGCGGAACGAATTACTTTCGTAACCCGAGGCACCACTGTACTTTCCTTCACCCATACCCAATGACAGACATGTCGGGATTCTGCTTGGCTTTCTCCTCCCTGGCAAAGCCTATCTCAGTCCCACATTGGCTTTAGCAATCCTGGTTTTTTTTTTTAATGTACTGCTCACCCCAATCATTTTCCTCATGTACTATTTCCTCTTCCTGTTCAAAGACCTCTTCTTTAGGGTTTTCTGCTGCTTTTTTCTGGAAATACAAAGGCATTATGAATGACAACAGCAGAAAAGTTAAACAATTACTTTCAAATGTTTCAGTCAGAGTATCTAAGCAGAGAAAGCATTTATGGAAGAGTTCATGCAACACTTCCTAGCTGACACTGAACAAGTCACCCACCCCTTTAATGAACTTAAAAACTCTGAAGTCTAGTGCCTTTTATTTATTCATTATACCTTGTATTCTTCCTGTTGCTTTCTGCAGTTTTTGTCACCACACTGTGGGTTGGGCTTCATGGTCATGGTTGGAAAGAAATCTTGCATTGCATTGTAGCCAAGATAAAAGCTCACAGTGCCAAAGTTTAATAAATATCTAGGGAAAATGTGAGAAGGATACAGGAAGGATTATATCAAAAAGAAGATCAAGATTCACAATATGCTCATGATGGCCAAGTAAGCTTTAAAAATCAAAAAATCCTAGGTTCAGTCACTTACTTGAGAACATTTTGCACAAGAAGACCAGCGACTACTCCCATAGTAGTGGGTAGACTGGCTGCACATACTCCCTCCCGTTTTAATGTTTTCTCATCTATGTTTGCTGCAACAACAAGTGGTGGTGCACACTGCCCAAAAGGGAGAAAAGAGAAAATACATTTTAGAAACAAGGAATGTTTCTTGAAAAAGACAAAAGCAATCAAAGGACTCCCACCCCCATTCTCCTAGGGCAACCCAAAAAATAAGAGGCGAGCAGAGCAACACATACTGCAAAACAAGCTGATTCACCAGGTATGAGCAGTTGGATGTGGCCAGAGACAGCATTTTCACTTACTCCCGATTCCATCCATATTTGCCCAAGTTCATTGCAGGCCTTCAAAAAACCAAAATGACAACACAATCAATTTATACACACAAAAGCTGCTACAGAATGTAAGAGCATAAGAAGAGCCTGGATCAGAACAAAGGATTATCTGGTCCATCACTGTGTCACCAAGACCAGCTGCAAGCATCGTAAATGGAGAGTAGCTCCCTCCTGCAATTGTTCTCCAGCAACTAAAATTTACAGGTAAGTTCCCTCTGATCTTGGATGCTGTACATGGTTTATATCATGGATAGTAGCCACTGATAACAATATCCTCCATGAATTTATCTAGGCCAGCAGTTGCTACTACAACTGATGCATAAAAATTTCTTTTGTTTGCCTCAAGTATTCCACCATTTCAGTTTGCTGAGAAACTCTAGGTTCCAATTTTATGAGGGAGCAACCCCTTTTTTTAATCCACTTTCTTCACAGCATGCACTATTTTGGAAAATGCTGGAAGTTACATCCCCCTTCTCAAAAACAAATCTCTGTCTAAGTGCTGCGATCTTTCCTAACAGGAAAAAGCTCCCTGATCATTTTATTTGCCCCTTTCTACACATTTTCCAGTTCTCCAATATCTGCTATACTGAAAGATTTAGTATAATGATAATCCACGAGGTCTGAGTTTGTGCCAGGTGTCACACATGCCTCCATCCTACTTATCAAAAGTGATATATCAAAGTCACTCCTTCGTGTCAATGTCACAGGAGTCCTTTGTAGTCACTGAATGTAAATCTGTTTTTAATATAAGTATTCATAAAATTAAGCAAATATTTTCAACTCAATATCCCAAGTGCAACAGCTGTAAGGCCTGTCCTGCACTAGAGGGTATGAAGTTGTAGGAGCTCAGACCCCCACACCTTTGAAACAAACTGAGGCTGTGTAGCACTGATGCATTAGGCCCGGCCTATGTGCAATTCACATCTTCTTGCCCCAAATGTATTCTTCATATTTAGATGGTAGTAGGTCACCAAGAAGAAAACATTAACACACAATTGTGATGCTATACTTACTGTGTTAATTGCCATACGAGCTTCAAAGTTATCCACACAGCTCAATACAAGATCAACTGGTTTCCCTTCTTCTAATCCACCATTACTAAAAATAAAAACAAAACCCAGACTTTTAAAGGCAACTTGCAAGCAAGACTTTGAAACTTCTTAAACAATCCTCCCTTCTCCCAGCATCATGATCAAATCTGAATGAAGTTGAAAACCAGGAGTTTATTGTTCAGTCTTTCTTTCTCCAAATGGTGACTGGAGATAAGGGAATATTTAAAAGCATTTAGACTACCCCCCCCCCAAAAAAAACCCTTTCTTTAAATGTTTTAACAACTAGTTATAAGCTTCTCTGTAGTGACATATAAACCTGAGATGTACTTTTCTATGCTTGTAAGTTGCTGCCTCAGGGCTTTCTCCTGAATATAAATGCATAAAAACAAACTCTGCTTTTCATGCTTGGTGGAAAAAGGTTTAAAAGTTTAACAATCGTACCTGCCCTTTCCTATTTTGCTTTGGCATCACCTACTTTGGTCTTGGCCTTGCCTTCGCCCTACCCACTGACTGAATACAGCCAAGACTCTTCCCAAATTGAAATCTGGCCCATGGGCTGAAAAAGGTTCCCCATCACTAGTTCAAAAAACAAAACAATTGCTATGTCCTGCTAACAATTAAATGAATTTTACCTGATCCTATCCATAAAATGTTGAAAGTTATCCACAGTAGTGATGTTGTAGTTATGTACTTCAAACTGGACATCAGGATTGATGTTCCTAAAGAACAAAATAAATGGTGTGTTACCTAAAGACTTAATATGAAAACATCTAACAGGATTTCCCATACATTTCTTTTGCAAATAATAGGCTACAATCCTTCTTGAAAGAAAGTCCTATAGAATTCAACAGAACTAACTTCCTAATGACAATACACAGTATTGAGCTGACCAATTTCTTTATAAAGAGAGGGGGTGGGAAGGAGAATAAACAACACCAATTCAAGAGCTGACCAACTTCTGAGATTTACAAAACGTACAACAAAACGAATCAGAAGATCTGTAAGTCGCATCCCACACTCCAAAAACCCATTTCTCCCGTCACATACCTCAGTGTGTGCTCTGCTGCTTGAACTTTACTCAGTCCAGCCTGATGGGGTTGGAAAAAGAGCCGGTTCATATTCGCCAGCTCCACCTTATCATAATCAAACAGGAGCAGCTAAAAGAAAGATTACAAACAATACATGGAAGGATTCTTATTTAGAATAAATAGGGCCAAACTCCTTAGCCTTGCCAATATTTATTCAAACTTATTCAAGTGATTTTGACTTCTTCCTTTCAGTCACATTGAGCTGTCTCTGTCTGGGATGGGATAGATTAGTTACACATGATGGAGTCATCCTAAGTATCATTTCCATCTAGGGCCCAAAACGCATGGGCCAAATAAGATGGCTTCCAACCACTTTGGCGGTGTGGTGTTCAAACTACACAGGCCCCCAAAGTGGCTGGAACCTTCTCTGGGTCCATGTTCCAGTACTTTGGAATGAATAAAATCCAACTCCTGGCAGCACCAGTTTCTGACTGCGGTGGCACAATCGCCATGGTCCTGGCATCATCGCAGCCCCCTTCCAATCTTTCTGGGCCATTTCTTCCAGGCCTAGGTCTCCTGTCTTCTTTAGATTGAATGCAAGTGGGTAAGCAACAATGCTTCCTGACAGATGGCTCCTACTGCCTACAATCAAAAGGCACTGTGAAGGAGTCGGTGCCAATTTAGAGTAAAAATTTCATCTGGTAGTGCCCAATTTTCAGAGGAGTTTAATACTATGTGCATGGCGTGTTTTTATGGCTCCTTAGCTTTTTCTGTTTGTAATCAATTGTTTTAAATTGCTTTTAATTTTATGGAAAAAAATTAATGATGAAGAAATGCTAATGATACTCTTCTGTATGTTTTAATCTGTATTTTATATGTTTTAATTTTCTAAGGTGCCTCAAATCCTGGTTGCAGGAAAAAAGTTGGGATTAAAATGAAGCAAAGATGTTGCCACCATAGGCTGCTACATCAGGGAACATATACAGTCAACCCTTCACATTTGTGGGTTTCGGATTCGTGGTTTTGACTATTCGCAACTTTGTAGCTGCTGCTTAACAAGGTCGATCTCTTCACCCCCTCCTCCTTACCCTTCTTTCCAGACAAGTGTAAACCAACACTGCACATTCCCCTCCCTATTTCCAAAGTCCTTCCTTCTGAATCTGATGTTTGGAGCCACCCCTAAGGAGGATCCAACATCAATCCCCTTTTCCTCCTCTCGCTCTCTCTCAGCCAGACAAAAGCAACACTGTACCTTCCCTTTGTGGTAATGGCTGTAAACATCAGATTCAAAGTGGAAAGACTCTGGATATGAGGAGAATGCAAAGTTTGTTAAAATAGGGAAGATAGAGCATTGTTTTTTTCTGGCTGTGGGGGAAGGAGGAAGAAGAAGAGAGAAGGTGGATCCACTGCAGTGGTGGCTGCTAACATTAGGTTGAAAGTGGAAGCACTTTAGAAATATGGGAGAGGCTATGCATTGCAAGGTTGCAAAGAGAGTTACGGGTGGTGCTCTTGATGGGAGAGAACTGTTTATCTTTCATGTTCGAGGCGGTGGCTAACATATTCATGTGGGGCAGGAAAGCAGTATGCAAAACTCATGTGCAAGCTAATGGTGTCAAGATGGTCCCAAGACATTTACACCAAGCACATTTCAGGCTGCTGTCAGTTATTGGTGAGAGGGAACCATAAGCTTGGAAATAATTTCTTTTTTCTTTTGTGCTATGCAACTGTTTGGACATATTAATGATCACCTATTTGTGATCTAAAAGTAAAATATATTTTGTCTTCTTAGTATGCTATATTCCTTTTACAATATGAATTACTGATTTAATCTATACTAGGAATAAAATCTGCTTTCTATTTACTATTTATTTATTATCATATTATTTCCATTTGTAATGGCATTCTATGGATCTAATATGTATTATTTTTGTTCCTGTGTTAATTGTATACACAATATTTGTTAATAAAAATAATTTAACAGTACAGTGCTCCCTCGGGTTACGAAATTAATTCGTTCCGCGGCCGCTTTCGTAACCCGAAAAGCCTTCGTAAGCCGAATTGCCATAGGCGCTAATGGGGAAAAGCCGCGTTTCGTGCGAAAAAGCGCCGAAAAGCACCAAAAATTTTCTTCGTAACCCGAAAAAACATTCGTAACCCGGAACAATTATTTCCAATGGGATTTTTTCGTATCCCGGAAATTTCGTAACCTGGGTATTTCGTATCCCGAGGTACCACTGTAGCTGTAAATAAAAATCTTTCTAGCCAATTAAATTTTTTATGAAATAATCAATACACTAGCAGTATTCCTTTAAGACAGATCATAAATAAATTCCAAAATGAGAACTACACACATTTCAATAGCAACATTTTTTTAAAAGCTGTGCAGTTGTCATTCATCTCAATTTTCCTTTCATTAAAAAACATTCTATGGGTCACATGTTATGAGAAAGATAAGCTCCCATTTGTTTCCTACATGTCTTTGCAGCAGATAAAGAAAGGCAGGGTGGGATACTGTCCAAAACTTGGGCTTAGATATATGAAATAGCTGTGCCTTATTTTTAACTGGTTGTAAGGCATTTTGAATCCTATACAAGACAGTCAGGACATCAGTTAAATACCTGCTAACATACATACACACATGGAAGTTGCAGTGAAACAGGATTTGTATATGTGAGAACAGACAGACACATGCTCCAAAATACATGAGCTGAGATCCTCTTTGAAACTGGCAGAGCATAAAGTTCTGCTAGCATATGTATGGTGTGGGTTCAGAGGGAGAAGGCCTCTTCCCCAGTGGCACAACAACTGGTTCATGCCAGGGCACACTCCCATGGCCTGAAGTGGACAGTGTGGTGCCCCAGCATTGTCCAGCTGCTGTTCTGCAACTAGGCAAGAAGGAATACTCTGTGTGCTCCTGAGCAACTGCGCAATGGCTGCTAGATAGCACTAGGGTACAACACTGTTCCCTGGCCACTAAATGCCATGAGAGTGCACTGTGGCACCACTCAGTTGCTGTTGCACAATCAGGGAAAAGATGCTGTACATGAAGGTACTGAATGCTTGCTGGTACAATGCCTGAAAAATTACTTATATGGCATAATTCCCATTAGATCAGCATTAGCCACCAAGAGAATCCCATCCATAGTAGGCATACATATAGGAACTTCCACCAAACACATCTGTCAAACCATTATGGGTCTCTATACTTGTGTCTGCCCTTCACAAGTTATGGTGGTCATTGCAGATACATGCAGTCAACAAATGAACATTCAACCTTCTCCAAGCACCTGTGATTTTATGCAGGATTGTGTTGTTGTTATAATGAAGAAATATATATTACCTTACCAATGCCACATCTTGTCAGCATCTCAGCAGTCACGCTGCCAACTCCGCCAACACCCACTACGGCTACTGCAAAGGAGCGGATTTTCTGTGACAAAAAACCAATACCGATAAGTACTTGGTTCCCTGAAGCTACACCATGAAGGCAAATATCTACAAGGAACATGAGCCCACCTCATAATCTTTCACAATTCCCATTCTTTTCAGTGCCATCAAACGACTAGAGGAAGAAAGAGGAGGAAACAAAAACACTTTAATCAAGGAAGAACTTCTTCAGGTCAAGCACATGGTAAACTATTTTAACAGCAATTTGAAACAAACAATTCAATACTTAACAGAATCCTGAGAAAATATCCCTAATTCAGTTTACCTGTTGCTCACATCTTCCACAGAGCTTGGAATTCTCCCAAAGTAGTGACCTTAAACAAGTGTAGGTTCATTGATATGATAACATTCTAGGCCATCATCTAATAACTTTCAATGTAGCATAAAAGACTAAGCAGAAGAACTGAAACCCTTCAAACATCCTGAAAGACTACAGACTTTGTAAATGCCAATACTTGCTGTGCTGTATCCATGAATAACCATTATATTATTGCCAAATTAAGATGTGATCATTTCAAGAGATGAATGTGCCAAGTTTTGACTTGCTGCTAATAGACTTCTTTCCAGTCACTACTTTCTCACGGTCAGTATGCAATTTCAGGCTTCACAGTCTTCTATGAGACCATATGGAACTACTATTATGAAGAAACATGAGAGCCGTGAAGAAACATGGTAGCTAAGATGGAGGCATAAATATCTAGCACTGAAAGCCAGAGATTGATAGTAACATAAGGGCATGTGCAGAAATTCAGCATGGCTGTTGGCATCGCCAATATGCTGTCTATAGGAAAGGATTCCTTTGCCCATGCCTTCAGTACATACTGGAATAACATTTCTAACCTCCCTTAGCAAATAGACTATGCTACCTAGAAATACTAGGAACTGCCAAACATGTACTCTCTTCTACAGAAACGCCATAAGAAGTGTGTCATGTCTCAAGACTCTGGCCCTCCAGGTGTTTTGGATTTCAGCTCCCAGAAGCCTAATCTTAGCTAATGAACTAGGATTCTGGGAGTTGAAGTCCAAAACACCTGGAAGGACAGAGTTTGGGAATCATTGTTTACAGTCTAGCACTGGACTGAACCTGGAATCTTCTGCATGAAACAGATACTTTTGTCTGCCCTGTGCACATATATCAATATCTGAATCTGTCAATCAGAGATGGGGAAGCTGTGTCCCTCTAGATATGGCTTACTGTATCTAGTTTACTATAACACAACATCTGTTGCTGTTGTTGTGTGCCTTCAAGCCGTTTCTGACTTATGGGGACTAAGGCAACCCTATTATGGGGTTTACTCAGCAAGTCTTGTTTGAGGAGGTTTGCCATTGTCTTTCCATGAGGCTGAGAGAGTGTGCTTTGCCTAACAGTGGGTTTCAAGGCAGAGCTAGGAATCAAATCCCGGTCTCCTCAATCCTAGACACACACTCAAACCATATGCTCCCAAGCTGAGTGGGGTGCATCTGCACTGCAGAAATAGTGCAGTTTGACACCACTTTAGCTGCCATGGCTCCATCCTACAGGGGACTCCAGCTCCCAGAATCCCATACTACTGGCCAACATGGCTGAGGCTTCTGGGAGCTGGAGTCCAACATCTCTTAGAGGCCCTAGTTTGGGGACCAACTGGTCCACTTCCTCCTCAGATGCTTTTGGTCATCATCTGAGGAAGTAGGCTGAAGCCTAGGAAAGCTCCTGCTGCCAGCTTCTCTCTTTCCTCCTCATGATCCCAGAGAAGACCCAGGGAAGGCGAGGCGTCTGCCCCAAATGTCCCAGGCTCTGGGGCTCCCACTGACCTGTATGGGTTGGAGTCCGTCACTTCTGGGCTCATCTCTTGGATCCGAGCCCGGGGGCTTCGCTCGCCGCCGCCCCCAGCCCTCCTTTCCCGGGCGAGCTCGTCCTCCAGCTCCTGGACCCGGCGCTGGAGCCTCTCCACCAGCCCCTGCGAGGCAGCCATGGCCGGATCCTGGAAGGAAGGCTCACAAGAGGGACGAAAGCTGCCTCCGTCCAGAGAGACACGTCTCACTGCCAGCGCTTCCTGGAGTTACAGGAAAAGGCGTCCCCTGCCCTCAGTCGCCCAGAGCCAGCGACTAGAGTTCCGGCCACAAGTGGTTCCTATGGCTGCGTCCACACTGGGGACATAGCCCGGTTTGGCACCCCGGATCCAGGCTATGGAGTTCTGGGAGTTGGGGTTTGTTGTGAGGCCCAGAGTGGTTTGAGTTTTGGACTAAGGCTGGAGTTCACAGTTGGCTCCCCCACCTAAGAATAACAACCCACTCTTGGGCGAAAGTCACACTCTCTCAGCCCCAGAGGATGGCAAGTGGCCCACCCCCTTGCCAAGAAACTCCTATGATAGCATGGTTTAATGGTTTGAATGTGGGTCACTGGGAGACCAGAGTTCAAATTCCGGGGTGGCCATGTAAACCCACTGGGTGACCTTGGGCAAGTCACACTCTCTCAGCCTCCTCAGGGGAAGGCCATGGCAAACCCCCTCTGAAGAAACCTTGCCAAGCAAACCCCAGTATAAGGTCGCCATAAGTCCTGGCTTGGCAATGCAAGCCCTTTGGCTGACCTTGGGCAGGTCACACTCTCTCAGCCTCCTCAGGGGAAGGCCATGGCAAACCCTTTGAGGCCAAATGATAACTTGAAGACACAAAAAGTTGTTGCTGTTGTGTTCTTCCAAGTCGTTTCTGAGTCATTTATGGCTATATTAACAGGGTTTTCTTGGCAAGACTAATAAACAAGCCTTTCCAAACTGCTGTTACGCACTTTGCGTAAAGTGGCTTCCCAGCGTGGAGGCGCTGTCGTCGTCTCCAAAAGGCGGAGGAGTTACGCTCCTGGCGTAGTGGGGAGGGACCTCTGGGCTGTAACTTTAACCTTTGCTTGGGAGAGAGGCCACACTGGGGAAGGAGCAATATACTGTACTTCTCAGGGGCAGAGAAGAAGATGGCGAGTGAGCCTGACACCACCGAAGTGAGGGAGCAGCACAGGCTGGACCAGGCAGCCTTGGAGAGATACCTGAGCCAGCACCTGCCTGGCTTCCCCCAGCAGCCCCAGCAAGGGCTGACCCTCAGGCAGTACAGGTAAGAGAGGAGTCCAAGGAGGACCTTCAGGACAAAAAGGAGGACAGGACACCAGTGGCATCCCTAGGGATGGTGGGGTAACTCATGATCTCCCCCCTCCACACACACACAATTGATGTCTTCCTCCTCTTCCCATTTCACATCATACAGAATCCTTAGTAATGCTTTTTTTTGCACTAGATATAGCTGTGTTATTCAGTAGACTCAGTATGTTCGATCTTGTAGCACCTTTGAGACTCACTGGAAGAAAGAAATAATTGGCAGCATGAGCTTTCCTAGGCTTCATCCTCCTTCCTCAGATGCATTTAGATGCAATAACAATAATACGTAGAGAGATCTTGTGGCACCTCTGAGACTCACTGAAAGAAAGAAGTTGGCAGCAGGAGCTTTCCTAGACTTCAGTCTACTTCCTCAGATGCATTTAGATGCAATAATAATAATACATAGAGAGATCTTGTGGCACCTCTGAGACTCACTGGAAGCAATAAATAATTGGCAGCAGGAGCTTTCCTAGACTTCAGTCTGCTTCCTCAGGTGCAATGCGTCTGAGGAAGCAGACTGAAGTCTATGAAAGCTTCAAGAAGCTGGCAGCATAAGCTTTCCCTAGGCTTTAGTTGATCTCCTCAGGTGCATTGCATCCTAGGAAGTAGATTGAAGTCTACTTCTTCTGTACAATGCACCCCATGCCCTCAGGTCCTCTGTGAAGAATCTATTGCAGGATGGCAAATGGCAAATCCTGTCTGAAGAAATCTTGCCAAGAAAACGCCATGATCGGTCGGAATCAACTTGAAAGCACACAGCAACAACTGTATTTGTTTTAGGGTCACCATAAGTCACAAATGGCTTAAGAGACACACAACAACAATAACAACAAGAGGGAAACCAATTTGAAGTTTCCACATTAAATCATTGTGATCGTGAAACCAATATATAAAAAATCATAGTCATTATGCTCTTTTACTGCCCAAGCTGGCTGTGGGCAATAGGGAGTGGAGTGCTAAACTGTTACCTTCAAAGGTAGATTGTTTTTAATTTGATTTTGAAGTTACACTCTCCACCTGTCATGGTTCAGAAGAGTTCAACTTCTGTTGTTCCCATTTTCTGCAGCTTCTTTTAAAATGTTCGAGTTTCTCTCTCCTCTTCCCATTCCCCTCACTTTGTACTCCACTCATAAGTGAACTATTGCAAAACCACCCACCTCTGAGTACAATATTTTTTGCCTAAGAAAACCCTATGAAATTCATGATGTTACCATAAGTCGACAGATGACTTGAAGGCACATATACAGGTAGAAAAATGGCTTGGACTGACTTGAGTGGCCCAAATAATAACTCTGCACTTCTCTTTCACCTCCTTTCATTGCTCACATTGAACTTTAATACGCTGTTGTGTAAGTTCTCCGAGGAGCGAAAAAGCTGGAGTCAAGGGAAGGGTGACGGTTACCCAGCTTGTTTTTTCTTTGGAAGGAAGTCTCTTGGAGCTTATCGGTGTTTTGCAATGTATGTATTATATGCCTATATTGTAGGCTGAATATAGATGGTAAGGCACACACACCTGAAAGCTGTTCTTGAATCCTTGTTCCCATCTCAGAACTATTGAGAAACATTCAGCAGCAACCTTAAGAAGGCTACAGTACCCCCAAATTGGTTGTGACTTTTTCTGACAGCATCCGCACTGCAGAAATAAATCAGTTTGGCACTGCTTTAACTGCCATGTCTCAATGCTATGGTATTCCGGGAACATTTAGCCTTCTTTGTCGGAGAATTTTGGTGCCACAACATATTACAAATCTCAGTATTCCATAGCACAGAACCATGGCAGTTAAAGTGGCATCAAACTGGATTGTTTCTACAGTGCAGATACAGTTCAGGTCTCATGCTAAATTGTTTTACGTTCCCTTCGAAGGTAACTAATTTAGAACTAAATTGTTTTTAATTTGATTTTAAGTTATAATCCTCTTAAGATTTACGGCAACCCTAAGGCAAACTTATCACAAGGTTTTCTTGCCAAGCTTTTGCTCAGCATGGATTTGCCAATGCCTTCATCTGTGACTGAGAGAGTGTGACTTGCTCAAGGTTTTGTTTTGTGCCTTTAAGTCAGTGCTTCTCAATTATTTTCTGTCATGCCCCCCCTAGGAAGAAGAAAACATTTCGCGCCCCCCGCGCAACTGTAAATAGTATCATTTGTCTATAAAATTGTTATAAGTACACCTCTGCATAACAGAGCCTCGCGCCCCCCTTTACGGAGCCTCGCGCCCCCCCCCTGGGGGGCCCGCCCCACTATTTGAGAAAGGCTGCTTTAAGTTGTTATTGACTTATAGTGAAACTGAGATGAACCTATCATGGAGTTTTCCTGGCAAGATTTGTTCAGAGGGAGTTTGCCATTGCCATCCTCTGAGGCTGAGAGAGTCCGACTTGCCCAAGGTTACCAAGTGAGTTTTCATGGCTGTCTGAGCAGGGATTTGAAACTTGATCTCCAAAGTCATAGTACAAAGCTCAAACCACTACACCATGCTGGCTTTTGCATTATGTATTGTAGTTGTCTGCTGTGGTTGCTATTGATTAATCAGCTTTGAAACAGTGTTACCAAAAATGAATATTCTGGTAATGATACTTTTTTGGTCTTGAGCAGCAGGAGTTACCTTGTGGGGTAGGAACTGTGGAACTAAATTATTTCCCAAGCCAAGCCATAAAACACATAAACACATTGTATTTTTCTTTCAAGCTGTTTCTGTCTCACAATGTAGAATGGGAGAAAGAAATCACCTTCTCTAGTCAGAAGATTAAACTCTTTAAATCCTGATGCTACATGCTTTGACTATCAATTACAGAGTTGGCATTCAGGCCCAAAGTACGTCAGTTTTATCAGCAAAGCAATCTGTTTGTGTAGGAGTTTAATTAGAGAATATTATAGATGATATTCTGGGAGAGCCAGCATGATGTACTGGTTTGAGCATTGGATATTAACTCTGGAGAAAAGGGTTCAGATCCCCACTTGGCCATGGAAATACATGGGTGACCTTGGCCAAGTCACATTCTCTCAGCTTCAGAGGAAGGCAAAGGCAAACCCCTCTGAATGAATCTTGCCAAGAAAACCCTGTGATAGTGTTGCCTTAGAGTAATCATAGGTCAGAAATGACTTGAAGGCACACAACTACTACTACTACTACTGCCTTAGATGGGCTGTTCTTCCATGTGCTCACCATTGTTAACCTTCATAAAGTGGAGTAGTCTATGGGAGGAAAATAGCTGAGGCTATAGACTTGAAGAGATAGTGGGCACTGCCTTAGAGGATTAAATGGAGGAATCCTTTTTGGAATAGCATGTAAAATGTGGTAAAATGTATTAGCCATGACTAGGGCTGCCATAATTGTCCACTTTTAGTCTCGATTTTGTCCTACATTTTGTCCCTGGTAAAAGTGGACAATTATGGCAACCCAAGCCATGACTGTGGTGTTAACTGCCTTCAAACTGTCTTTGACTTATGGTGGCCCTATGAAAGTGAGATCTCCAAGCTACTCTTTCAGTCTGCAAGCTAAACAGATAGGGTGATAAATACAGCCTTGCTTTAACCTTTTACCAACTTAATACTATTCTGTTTTTCCACTTTCTCTCCTGATTATTTTTATCTTGAGTACAGGTTATACACTAAGATAATCAAATGTTGTGGCACACCCATTTCTTTAAGAGCAGTCAGTGATTTATAGTGAACTATACTACCAAAGGCTTTGCTAAATCTATAAAGCCCAGGTTGATTTTTTTCTGAAATTCTCTGAATGTGAAATGAGGAAAAAAATGTGTGTACATATTTTTTTTCTTTTTATTCAGAAACAGTTGTTTTTGTCAAATTGATTATAATAAGTATAAAAAATTGAGAATGTAAATAAGATTAAGATGTGAAATGAGCAAATTGAAATAAAAATATATAAAAAAGAAAAAGAAAAAAAAAAGAAATTCTCTGGTGCTCTTCATTATCTAACATACATATATGATTCCTAGTGCCTCTTCCTTTTCTGAACTCTGCTTGGACAAAACTTAATGTTTTGAAATCAGGTAGTTTTTAGTACTAAAGTTGAGAAAATGGCATATTACTTATTACAATGTAATACGATGTAATCATTCGTATATTTTACAGTAATATAATACAATAGTTATTGACATCTTAATGCCAGATATGCTAATCTTAGAATGAAGGAAAATACTTTTGGTGATTTTAAAAAATAAGAAAATAGGGAATGGAAAGAAAGAATTTGTTGGATATTTACTTTGAGAGAATATTATGTACCTTTTAAAGGAAGAATAGAAGTCTTCTTTGTTCTTTATTCTTAATCTTCTATGGTTTATCTTTCAGTCTTTTCTCATTTCTTTTTTTTTTTCTTTTTGCATATTTGTAGAATTTTGGTGTATTTGAAACATATGGGATGTGTTTGTGATGAACAAATTGTTGGCTTCACATAATTCAGTCCATCACTCTCCTGCTTCATTGCTTGACCTAAGGCCAAATTCTCCTACAATCTTTGGTTCTGCTCTGTTTTCTACTTTTGTGTTCCAGTTGTTTTCTTCTAGAGTTCAGCACAGAATCTTTCAATTTTTTCTTCTTCTGCCTCTGTAGTTAGAGCACCAACTTGGATTATGTTTATATGAATGAGTTTTCCCTGAAGTCTTATTGACATTATTCAGTCAGACATTGTATTATATCCCCTCACTTTATAGTAAGAAAAAGGGCTGGGACTTTGACTGAGGGGAATGAAAAAAAATCTATACTTCTTTTACTTTGGAGGAGAAGTAGAATTTTTAATTTTTAATTTTTTAATCTTTTAGAAGTACAAATGAATCCCTCCACCCTCTTTTATTCTTTTTCTTTAGTATTAAAATGGGATTAGACCCAGGAAAAATTCTGAATAACTCTGAAATAATTTGCGATAAGAGGATAAAAAAAATATATGGGATTTACAGTTTGGAAATAGAAGAGATATATAAAGGAAATCTGGAAACTTGACTAAGACAAGGTGAACTTATCTGATTTAGGAAGATTCATAAAAGAATATTATGAAAATTCTATAATATCTTTTTATGTTTGTTGTAAATGTATTTTATGTACGTCATATATGTTAATTAGATTTGTAGACTTTTATGTCAAGTAATGTTATGTAGACTTAGTTGTCTGTATACTTGTGTTTTAATGGGAAAGAAAAAGAAAAAAGTTTTGGTTTTTGACGGAATTCCTTTAAAGGCTGGCCTTTCAATATCAACCTTCAGCTCCTGTCACTTACTTTGCCCCTCTTAATTCCTTCCTGAGTTGCGTACTTGGGCCTTAAGGTGATACCTGCCCCCCCGCCCCCCATATAAACCAGTGGTTGTATACTTTTGGTGGATTCACTGTAATAAACATAGTCAGATTCTCCATCAGCCTAATAGGCACAGACAGAGGCAGTGGTTAAAATAAAAATAAAAAAAATAAGTGGAAGTTTATTAAAACACATATGAATAATTAAAATCTTGAACTAGTTAAATCTTCACAGCTCTCCCAAACCATAGTCATCTCTTTCCTCTGGCAGACAGTCTCAATTACAGCTCTTCCCTGTTTCTATATCATCATTTTCCTTATGTCAGAGTCAAGCTTCAATTTTTGTGTAATTTATTCCCTGCAGACTCCTCTTCATACAGCTTTCCCTGAGCTGGCTGGCTGGTTGGCTGGGTCACAACTGGTTGCAATGTTGCAAATGATTTTACTGGTTATGGGAAATGTGCTGCATGAAAACATGTAGAAACATGCTCAGAAGACCTTTTCACAACTTGAAGAAACCATCTGGATTCTTAAAATACCTTATATTTTTTTACTTGTTGCCTCCATGGCTTCACAAAAGTAGCAGGTCTCCAGAAAAGTGCAGTACAGTACGTGATTTTCTGTACCTAAAAATGATGTAACGCAATCGCACCAGGTACCAGTGGCATCACTAGGGGTGTGTGGACCCTAAGGGAGGTATCACAAGTGCTCCTCAAATACCTACCTTTTGGCAGAAACGGGCTGTGGCATTCATCTGCTTCCCTTTAAAATGCTTTAGGAGATGGTGGGAATGGGGTGAAGCTCGGCAGGAGCAGAAAGGGGAGGCTCCAAAAGTTTTTAAATTCTGTGCAGGCAGCAGGGTTTTGAGCCACTTTTTCCTGCCCGTCTGTTCCAGCCCTTGGACTACTATACAGCATTTGCTTCATTCCCCTAGGCAGCAAGATGTCATAAACTCAGGGTGACCAGGTGTCTTCCTTTTCCAGGACGTGTCCTCCATTTCAACCGTGCCTTGAGATAGTACATGACTTAGCCCCTATCTGGAGAGTTTCTAATGTCTTAAAGAGATTGCTGTTTTCTTGGGGTTCGGTTTTGATTACATTATTTTCATCAGTTTGAAATTAGAGTTTGCCTTGTAGATAATAGCATTTTTACTGATTATTTGCTATTTCAGAATCTATCAGTTAATAAAGAATATTTTTGAAATAGTCTGAAGTGAAATAAAATGGGATTTAAACGTATGCATTTCTCTCTGGTTCATATTAGCTGTTATCACTAATCTGTATCTTTACTCATTTAGCTCCGGACAGTCAAACCCAACCTTTTACTTGAAGAAAGGCTCAAGAACCTATGTGCTTCGGAAGAAACCTCATGGTCCTCTCCTTCCTCAAGCCCACAGGGTATGTTAAAATGAGTAGTTACACTCCCTTAAGGATGAATGATTTCGTATTTGCAAATGCTGATGCAGTTAGTATTAGCATTCATAATTTGGACAGATTAGGGCAGGGGTTCCCAACCTTTTTGACTCTTATTTCTATGGCGGAGACCCTAAGAGGCCTACCCTATGTTTTACAAGTTAATGGTGTTTAGGAGTATATATAAAAATACAGTCACCCCTCCTAACATACGGGGGATCCGTTCTAGACCCCCCCTCCATGAGTTAGAAGACTCACAGATAGTCAAGCCCCATTGAAATTAATGGGGCGTGCTCCTGCACAAGAGCATAGGGCGTGCACCATGAGAGTGCACCCCATTCACCTCAGTGGTGGGTTGCCCCTCCACAGATCATCAAATCCACCATTTTCAAGTCAGCGGACTTGGTGGAGCTAACGTATATCTCATTCTTTAATTTCCTTCAGTTTTTATTTCTTTCATTTTCTGGGCTGCAGAGCACTTGGGAAATACATGTGGCGCCCTAAGGGCTCCTCAGAGCACAGGTTGGGAACCGCTGGATTAGAATAAGAGAAACTATTCCCCCTAGATTTTGTTAGACTACAACACCCGATGGTGTCACTGGGGGGGGGGGGGCTGACATTCCAGAAAAGGGGTAACATTAGTTGGATCCTTCTTCCCCTTAGCTGCAGGAGGGGCAAATAGTCACCCTTCCCAGCTGCACCATCATGGGGTTTTATGCCTGGGGAAGAAACTTGGTGATAGAGGAGAAGGAAGGGTGACACACCCTCCTTCTGTCTCCAGCTAATGCCTCACTTGCCCAGCCACCCTGGGCAGATGGCCGAGTGAGGGGGTGAAGCAGCGACTGGGGAGAGGAAGCAAGGGAAGGGAGCAACTGGTGTAGGAGGCAGCCAGGGGAGGGGGCAGTTGGCTGGGAAGGGGGGTGCAGGTGAACAAGTTAGCAGGAGGGGCAGGGCAGCCTCTCCGCCCCACATCAGCCCTCCACACTGGGTGTCACCATAGGTAGTGATGCTCCTGACAACACCCAGCATATTTGACATTGGTGATAGTAGTATGATAGGCGGCCGAGTCCAGTTAACATTAGGAGGACCACAAATCCCAGAAGCACCTTTAGCATCTCAGGGTAGGTGCTAAAGATTGTGATAAAGACATTGTGTCCTGTGATTTCACTGGTGCTCACTCTCAGGAAACTGGGCATAGGATTGCAACTTTAACACTGTAATCATAAACACTTTGTCTGGAGAAATAGCTTACCATTAAGCAAAACAAGGCACATGCTTCAGGCACAAGCATTCCCGTTCCTCCTGAATATCCGAGCATTCTGTTTTCTTAGTACTATCTGTCATATGTGCTCTCATGTGTACTGCCTGTCATGTGTTTGCTTCCTTCCAGTATTATGTTTCTCTATTGCTAATATAGTTGGTTTCTGTGCATGAAATGGGTACCATTTTGTTATTTCCCTTAAGCAGCAAATTGTCCAATATCAACCTTGGTATACTAAACTTAGTATAACATATATAATGGGGTGGGCAACTTTGGTATGCATGCAGGCCAATTAGGCCCCTTTTAACCTCCCCACAACATAAATGTAAATGTAAATTGGGGGATTTCTTCCCAAAATGTGAAGTAACTGGATGCTCACCTATAGTTATTAATCCCTCACTCCACCCCATATTCTTGGTAAAGAAGACTTACTGTAGTTCCTTGCAGTAAATGATAATAACCATTCCTGGAGGTTGGCTACTCTCCATGTTTTTCCAAAAATACATTTTTCTAGTGCTGGGGATGTAGGGAAGGGTGTCTGCATGCAAGATATACGTTGCCGTCATCACGTGATTTATAGGATGGAACTGTATTATGTAAGAATCAAGCATGTAGCTGAATTATTCAGTTCTACTGATCTGAAAGGGTTGGGCACATAATTTTCTGTGAACACATCTTCAGTCATTTATGTCTTTACAACTTACTCCTGTTATATCCTGTTTAGATTGACAGAGAATATCGAATTCAAAAAGCCTTGCTTGCTGCTGGATTTCCTGTTCCTGAGCCCCTCTTATACTGTAATGATGCTTCTGTGATTGGAACAGAATTTTATGTGATGCAACACGTGCAGGTTAGTACTTTGCTTTCAGTTCCACTGATTGTATACAATTTTTAAAACAAGGATGAGATAGTCTTGGAATCCCTCCACCTCCCATCAGCCCCAGCTGGCATGGGAAATCATTGAGGATGACAGGAGTTATCCTGAACATCTGTAAGAGCAAGGTTTACCCAGCTGTTCCTATCCCATTTTCAAGGAGCCTTGGTGGCACAGTGGTTAAATGCTGGTACTGTAGCCACAAGATTGTAAATTCAATCCCAGGGCACCAAAGTTGACTGAGGGGCGGCCTGCAGCCAACCTTCTCTGTGCCGGATCGGGGCTGCAGAAATCACACGCTGCACCCCCAATCTTGCCTTTCCGCAGTGCAAAAAGGAGCCCCAAAAAGAGGCTCCTTTCTGTGCGTTGGAAAGAGTGCTGTAGCTGCCAGCACTGCGGCTTTTCAGCGCTTCTTTGACGCTGCATCATCTAGCTGTGATGCCGTCCGCTGTGGTGTGTCACATGACATCACACTGACCTGGGGGTAGAGTTGGGGTGTATGTCGTATGGACGCCATGCTCCGACTCCACCCCCAGGCTGGCCTTAATGGCTGGTCTGTACAGCCCCTGAGCTTTCCATCCTTTCATAGGTCGGTAAAATGAGCACCCAGCTTGTTGGGGGCAACTGGCTTACAGACTATAAACCACTTAGAGAGTGCTGAGTTCACTATTTTAATTTTTTTAAAAATATCTTTCATGTTGCTATTTTGTGGATTGTTTTGTTTTTTAAATCAAAGTTGGTTTGAGATTTTACCTTGTGATGTACACAGTCGGCCCTCAGTATCTGTGGACTTGCCATCTACGGATTCAAGCATCTGCGGATGGCAAGCCGACATAGTTCCCAATAGTGACATGGCACTGCCACAGGACAACAGAGGCTGTCCATAATAGTGGCTTGGCAGTGTGCACACACTGCCATTGATACATTTAGGTTGTGTGTATGATATTGTAATTTGAAGGTATAATTACATACAGTGATATATGGGGATTATGGTTTATGAGTAACATTAATGCAACCCCCTCCCCCCATTACTAAGTATTCTGTATGGTGTGAAATGGGAGGAGGTAAATGGGGGATGGCACCCTGAATTACTGCACTAAGTGACACCACTGCTTTGAATAAGTAAACAAAGACATTTTGAACTTTCTAGAGATGAAAGTAACCTTCCAAAATGAATTTAGGGGCAACTTTTTCTTTTCCAGCTGCTGCTTTACATTTTCATGACCAAACCATTTTTAACATTCTAGGGGTAGTTAGTGAGGCCAGTTTATCTGTTGTTGTTGTGTGTCTCCAATTCATTTTTGACATGATGACCCAAAGGCTAAGACCTTATCATAGGGTTTTCCTGGCAAGTTTCTTTAGAGGGGGTTGCCCATTGCCGTCCTCTAAGACTGAGAGAGTGTGACTTGCCCAAGGTCACCCAGTGGGTTTTTATGCTAGGGCGGGGATTCGAATGCTGGTTTGCAAAATCCTAGTCCAGTGCTCAAACTATTACATCATACTGGCTCTCTCCAGCTTGTCTCCTCTCTCCTTTTCTCTCTGTTTTATTGTCTGTGCATACAGACAACTACTGTTTATCTTGCCTACTGTAGGCAAGCAGACATGACTACTTTAGGATTGGCTAGGTTAGAATCCCACTCTTTCTTAGCTCAGGCTTTTATTGCATTGTGTGCTGCACACCTGCTGTTGCAACCCATCACTGAAAGTCTATGTTTCTTCAGCTCTTCTTCACAGAACTCACAGTGCTGATATTGCTAAAAAAAATAAAATAAACAAACACTTCCATCTAGATAGGAAGAAAAGGGGGCTGTGTGGTCTTAAAAAGACTTTGTAAAAAGGAGCTTCTTTGTCAGAGGCGTTACTAAGATATTCCTATAATTTTTTGTACAGCATTTTAAAAATTCTTTTGCAAACCTACCTGAGAAAGACAATCAACCACTGAAGGGGAAAGGGTATACATTTTAAAAATAAATATATAGTGCCAATGTGGAAAGTGAGTTATTGTTGGTATTTCCCAAATATCTTTGCAGCATGGCAAGCCAAGTTTGAAGTTTTAAAATATAGAGAAATAAGTAACTGAATTCAAAATGAATATTGTCATATTCAATTATTATCATTTTTGTCAAGTTTTAATTTTTCCACTTGCTTCTCCACCTTCTAATGCCTGAATCACAATGTCCATAGGGTCGCATTTTTCGGGACATGACACTTCCTGAAGTAAGCCCAGCAGAGCGGTCCGCCTTGTATGTTGCTCTCATAGAAACCTTAGCCCGGCTGCACTCATTCAATGTGAATTCACTTGGGCTTCAAGGCTATGGACGAGGAGCTGGCTTCTGTAAGAGACAGGTAAATGCCTAAACTATCCACCTTATCTTATCTTATCTTATCTTATTTATTTCATTTATATTTTCTCCCCAGAGGGAGCCAAGGCGGCTCACAGATATGATATGACATATGATACTTTATGCCAGTGTTTTGTATGCAGATGGTCTCCTTGCCACTTGCAGAAAGAATTAATTTATTTTGCATTTCAGACTATTTGTTTTTTCCCCCATTTTATATAATTAAAACACGAATAACAAATAATGACACATAACAACAAACCAACAAGCATTTTACAAATAGACATTACGTACATATACCTATACATATTATGCATATTATCAGTAATTCTCTAAAGCTAAACACTTTCATTGCTTCCAGGAAGCCAATTGGTATCCCTCTTTTTAAGTTTATAGCAAATACTACCAAGAAAAAAGAAAAAACTGTATTAGTACATATATCCTTTACATTATCCGTATGGGGAAAAGGAAATAAGAGTAAAGGGAAAATTCATATAAAATTATAAAAATATATTTTCCTTTCAGTTATATCCATTCAATCGTTTAAGCCAGAAAAAAGGAAAAAGATCCTATACTTTAATCTCTTCATTGAATATTATTATATATATGCTATATTTTGTCTAACTCCTTAACTACACTGCTTTCATTCCATCATATATATTTAGACAATTCCATTCTTCCTTAATCATATCAACATTTTTATTTCTCAGGCTGGCGGTAAGTATATCTAGACTTTTAGCCTCCCTGATTTTGACCAACCATGCCTCAGCTGTTGGAGTTTGCGGGTTTCTCCAAAATTGGGCATACAAAATTCTGGCCATGGTGGTCTTTTTGCCTTTTTGTTTTCCAAAATTCCAGTCATTTTTAACAAAAACACAGACTATTTGGTTTTTAAAGAAGAAAGTTAGTTTTCTTGATAATATGAAACGCTAAAACACATGTTAGTTCCAGTCTCTTTCTTTTTTCTTTTCTTCCTTTGAAGAATCCCTAAAGAAATAGATGTTCAGTGTTGACATTCTGTGGCATTGTTACTTATACAGTTATAAACCCAGATTTTAGTGTCTCCAGATTTCAGTTACTTGCCATGTTCTGTTCTTCTATTAAGAAACAAGGGAGGGGATTGAAAGAAGTCCCCAACAAAAAAATATACTGATTATTTCCAATGGAGTACTTTCACCTGCATATAATGTAATTTATTAGGACAAATCATGTCCCATGCTTTTTTGGAGGGTTGGCAAATTATGGTGCATTGAACCAGAATTGACCTGGTCCAACTTCATTGTATCCATGAGTGTGTGAGAATTCTCAGTGGTCTCAGGAAATACAAATAACATTTCCATTTGGAATTGGTTTTTAGGTATCTGGTTGGAGAAGACAGTATGAAGCAGCTGCTCATGTTGAGATTCCTGCAATGAATCAGTTGGCTGAATGGTTAATGAACAACCTGCCACCCGGTGATAATGAAGAAAAGCTAGTCCATGGAGACTTTAGACTAGACAATATCATCTTTCATCCAAGAGAGGTATCTGTCAGGTGGCTTCAGTTATGCTTGTAGCATTCTCAATACTGTGAAGTTGAAAGCTTTCATGGCCGGCGTCCTTAGTTTTTTGTGGGTTTTTCAGGCTATGTGGCCATGTTCCAGAAGAGTTTATTCTTGACATTTTGCCAGCATCTGTGGCTGGCATCTTCAGAGAATTCTCAAAACTAATTTGTACATGTGAGAGGCCACTGGCTTTCCAGTGGTCCAGACACTGGCAGTAGTTAGGAATTGTGGGAATTGTAGTCAAAATGGAGGGGCAAACGTTCCCTACCATTGGAATAGACAACATAAATACAATTTGGACTGAATTTGCAATCCTAATTTCAGTATAGTTGGTAGTTTGTCACTAATTTGGAAGTGAATGAGGAAATGACTGTGCTAAGGACAAGGAATGGAGAGGGTAGAGAGACCTTGCAAGTGCGGGCTTCTTCATGCACTGTGCAAACATGATGTGGCACACATTTTGTTGTGGTACTAAAAGCTAATCTAGGCCTGTTACAGACTGCCAAAATAAAGCTGCTTCGGGTCTCTTTGGAGGTATGCTGTTTAAATGATGCATGCATCCGAAGAATCCAGAAGCTGCACCAAAGCTGCACTCCAGTGCTTAGGACTGGAGTGTGGCTTTGGCGCTACCTCTGGACTCTTAGGACCCATGCATCATTTAAATAGCATACCTCCAAAGAGACCCAAAGCAGCTTTATTTTGGCAGTCTGTAACAGGCCTAGTTATTTGATAGGTACCAGCATTAATTAGATTTTATGCAGTGTTAACTGCTAGATGGTTACTGACAAATTGCTACTTTAGCTAGCTGTGAAATGGGCTTATAAAACTTATAAACTTCCTTATAAACTTTTGCTGGACAGGTACATGGAATGTTATTGTAGGTCATCTTGGGTCCCAATTTATGAGAATGATGCTGTGTAAATTATTCTTTTGTGCTGTTATTGACTTATGGTGTCCCCAGGATTAACCTACCACAGGGTTTTCCTGGCAGGGTTCGTTCAGAGGAGTTTGCCTTTGCTTTCATCTGAAGCAAATGTGATTTGCCCCTGGTCACCTAGTGAATTTCCATGGCTGAGCGGGGATTTCGACCCAGGTCTCCATTGTCCAATGTTCAAACTGCTACACCACACTGTCCCTCATAATCCAACCTTAGCTGATACATTTAGATCTCAACTCTAACATGATGCTCAACACAAGCCAACTTCCTACCTCTGATTTGAATTTGGACACAGGAGATGTGTGGGTCTGGTTTATTTCACGTAGCTGTGCCACTAACACGGATTATTGCAGACCAGAAATATTTATTTATTTATTTATTTATTTCTGGGATTTATATCCCACATTTCTCCCTGAAATGCAAAATGAAGCTGATTTTAAAAAAATCAGTGTAGACAAACACTCAGTGACAAAACTAGGGCTAAAGCAGTTTGTCAGTGAAATATTATGACAAGTAGGCATGGCTCTGTGGCTTTAATGGAAATGTAACCAATGCTAGCACACAGTTCAGGAGCTTTTTTATATTTCAGTTATCCTCAAAAATGGGAGGAAACCTCTGTTACCTTGAAAGAATCACTTTTTTTCTTTCTTTACAGATGGTGTCAATAAATATGGATGTGATGGTGTATATATGCAAATATATGTGCTTGAAATGTTATCATTATAGTCACTTCTTCAAGGTCTTTATGCCTGTATTTTTCCATTTGTAGGCTCGTGTTGTGGCTGTGCTAGACTGGGAACTTTCAACTGTGGGGCATCCTTTGGCAGACTTGGCTTATGTGGTTTCTTTCTCCTTTTCTCCCAGACCTCTAATCCATATAGCATCTAACATATTCAAGAATGCAGGAAATGTTGCAGGTACTGTATGTACCCTTCTTTCTAGCCAATGCTTTCGCTTTCAAAAACTGTTATGTTTATGTTTTAAGCAATAATTTGTGCAAATAGGGGATTGCCATTTCCTTACCACAAGTTGGCAAGTACTGTGTGAACTGATACGTGTTTAAAATAAGCTAGATACAGCATATCCAGAAGTTATATCTGCAGCAGCACCAGCACCTAATTTCCCAGAACCATTTAGCTAATTTTATTCTAGAAACAGTTTCTATAGAAATGTTAGATGTGGTGTGTATGTATAATTTTTCCTTAAAAGGAATTTTCCATTAAAAGGAAAGGAACATAAAAACAAAAACAGAAACTGTTCAGAACGTGTTTTTACATTTCATTTGTAAACACATTTATTAGGAAACAAGATCTACTGAACATTGTAAAAAAAAAGGGGGGGGAATGAGAGTAGGGTCACCATTGCCCTTTCTGTGAAGTCAGATTTTTGCCTGTTCCACCAGCCAATCCATCAGATTGAAGCATTTTTATCACATTAGGAACTTGTGCCTGAATTTTCTTTACCCTCTTCGTCACCCTTTTCTCTTGTGCCTTTTAAAAGATTGCAAGGGCAGAATTTGTCTTTTCTTTTTCTTCTTTGTTGGTATACAGACTGCTCAGAGACCCTTCTGTCTGGAGGGTTGGGTTTTACATACTAAATAATAATGATAGTGGAAATTACTTTTTGGGTAAATGTACAGGATTGCACTGTTGATTTGTCAGTGCTTTAAAAAAACACATATTATTTATTTATTTATGGTATTTATACCCCTCCCTTCAGCCCTAAAGGCTATCAGAGAGGCTTACAATTATTTTTTTTAATTAGACGGTTCCCTGCCCTCAGACTTACAATCTAAAAGACATGACACAAAAGGAGAAGGGAATGGTGTTGGGAAAGAGGATGAGGTCCACTGGTTCTTCTCTCCCTCTGAGGCCTGGACCAAGGCAGAAGGACTGGAGAGAGGGCTCTTCTTCTTCAGGCTAGCCCTGATGGAGCTGGGCCTGCCTGTTCACTCCCTCGCAGACCGAAGGATGACGTTATCATGGAGAGAGGGCTCTATATATTCAGGCTAGCCTTGGTGGAGCTGGGTTATGAGTTGGTTTAGTTTGTTCTCAGTGACCTGTTACAGACTGCCAAAATAAAGCTGCTTTGGGTCTCTTTGGAGATATGCTATTTAAATGATGCATGGGTCCTAAGAGTCTGGAAGCTGCACCAAAGCTGCACTCCAGTGCTTAGGAATGGAGTGTGGCTTTGGCGCGATCTCCAGACTCGTAGGACCCATGCATCATTTAAACAGCATACCTCCAAAGAGACCCGAAGCAGCTTTATTTCGGCAGTCCGTAACAGGCCAATGAGCCCCAGTTACGTTGAGTCATATCCAATGAAATCTGAATGCAAAGATGCTTGCACATGAACATTGATAAATGAGGAATTTTTTGATTATCTCTTCCTACTGATTCCCCCCCCCCCCAGCCTTTCCTGAAAAATGAGTCCCCCCCCAGAAAGGCCAGGGACCAAGTGGACTACAGTAGTGAGGAAGACCACATAACCTTCTTTTAGCAGATATCCTTGTGTAAATGCTATATTGACTGCACCAATCTGTTTGAAGAGAAGTCCTACTCAGAACCTGGAATAGTTCACTTCTGGAGGCCGTAATGCCCAGAATCCCCAGTGGCCATGATGGCAGAGGGATATCTAGTATATCTGAGTGTTATAATTTTTTTTAATAAAGACCTGTGAAAACTGTATACCAAAGCCAAGTATTGACATTATTCTGTGTGGTTTTTCTAGGAATTCCTTCATTTGAAGAACTGAGCATGGTTTACTCTCACTGCAGGGATATTAGCTCTGCTCTGCCTGACCTGAATTTCTTTCTTGCACTTTCATATTTTAAATTAGCAGCAATAAGCCAGGTAATATCCACTGTCATGAATACATGATATTTTGTTTTAGTTTCATATGGAAATGCTAACAATCTTGTTCCTCAGTTTAATGGTACTGAAGCAATGTGTAAGAAATAGTAAAGATAATGATGAGCTACTTTAGCTAGCAACAATTCCTCAAATTTGATACTTTGCCAATTATTTCAGTGGAAGATTTGTTTGTTTGGGTTGTACTATACTATAGCAGTTGCATGCTGCTAAAGGAGAATTCAGATACCTGCCATCATTATAGTATTTAGACAGATTTGCTGTCTAGGGCCCTTTCACACTACACAATTAAAGCACTGATTCCACTTTAACTGCCATGGTAGCATTTGGAATTTTCAGCTAGAATGCTCAAACTCTAATGCTTCACCAAACTACAGGCCACAGCAGGTAAAATGGAATCGCATTGCTGTAACTGTGTAATGTGAGAAGAACATATATGTTCTGAATTCCAGAGGCAGGAGGAAGTGATGGAATGTCATTTCTTTCTTTAGCCACTGTTTACATTTGTCTTTCATGTTTTTAAAAAAGCACAACCAAATCAATCTATTTGAACTGTTAGTTTCATAACTCAAGATTTAATATATTTGTTCTTTAGGGCGTGTATGCCAGATATCTCCTTGGAAATTCTTCTGCTGAAAGCAGCGTTGAATTTGGTAAGATGGTAAAACCCTTAGCAGAAGCTGGATTGCAGTTAACAAAAAAGTAAGCACAATTTCTTGGAAAGTTTTAAACATGTACAGTCCACCCATCCCAACCACAGGCTTGTCATCTGTGGATTTGAGCATCTGTGGATGACCCTGCCCTATTCACCCCAATGGCAGTGTGTGCATGTGGCCACATGCACAGTGTGCTGCCATTAAAACCAACAGGACTTGAGGTCCCATGGTTTTTAGTATCCATGGGAAGGGGGCGGTATACGAAGGGCCAACTGTACTTAGTCCATGCCAAAGTAACTGAGATTGCAGTATGTGCTGGGTGTGAGTATATGAGCAACTGAGCAAGTACATTTCATTCAGCTATGTACTCAAATGCCTGGAATAGGAATTCATGAAATTCTAAACATGTCTTCTGCAATGGGCTCTGATTCTTGGATCTTGGGATTAAAGTGAAAAGTAAATCATGAAGGTTGAAAGTCTGCCCCATCCTAGTCCATTTCACATGAATAAATTACATGTTTTCCAGCCCAAAGAGAAAGGTGTAATTTCTATTTGCAAAACTTTTAGGCCATCAGGACCAGTGGTAGGCTTACAAGGCTGACTAAAATCATTCTGCTGACTGAAGCAAAGGGGGAAAAAACCCTTCCATTCCATCTACAGAAGCTTACTGAGTAGACTGTTAAATTTTATTTCAACCCTGGCAATGAGGCAATATCCTCCAGTGCACCTGATGGTGGCAGGATAACTTAGGGAACAGAGAGCAGGCTGAGCAACATGCACAGTTCTGTCCTCCAAAACCTCACTGCTGTTTTCCATTTGTCAGCATTTGTGGTTAAGGTACTACTGCTGCCTAATGACTGGTCCTTCAAATGTACTAATTACAGCTTCAGCGTCATAACTCTTGAGCAAGCTGATTAAAAGGCCAGAAATATTCAATTCCTTAATAGAAGAAACACAGTCTCATTCCATGTAACTGATTTCATCCTTAACAAGCAGTTAATTGGGAAGGTTGTTTTTTTTTAATTTAAAATTTACATATTTGTTGAAGTGGTTTTATTCTTGCCTCATTTTCATTTCCCCCCAGGACATCCCTTACCACTGGCACTCCATATTATAGCACAAGAGAAGGGTTTCAGCAATCTAAGGAGGGCGTGGAAGTGCTTCAGAAGGTGAAGGAATTCATGAAAAAGTATGTTTTTCCAGCAGAAAAGGTGAGATGTACTATGAAGGTTGATGCAAAGAGACTAAACTTGAGGTCCTTCCATAACTTTATGAACAGGAATGTATTTTGCTTTTGCTTTGTTTTATAAAAATGAGTACTAAAGTGAACCAAGTTACCTCACGCTGTGTGGTACTGAATTGTGACTCCAAATATGAGACACAAAAATACCTTCCCTTTGGGTGGTGGTATTTTTATCATACATCAAATGAGAATAGAGAAACTGATGAGGAAACACAACCTCCAAATGGTCTACAAACCGAACAAGAAAATCCACTCAGCCGTTTCACGGCCGCAGGAGTTTACCAGATACCATGCAACTATGAACAAGTCTACATAAGGACCACCAAACACAGTGTTTAAACACAACCAAGGAATGCTAGAGCTACTGAGGGGCTTGGCAGAGGCCCCAATCTGGTTTTTTGAGGGCACAAAAAGGAGCCGAAAAAGTGGATTCTTTTTGCACCCTCGAAAGGGCACAATAGTCGTGGTGGTGTGGTTATATGGTGCTCCTTTGGTGCTGAGTTATCTGGACACAGTGCCGTAGGTGTGCCATGACGCCATGCACTGTCTGTTGCAGCGTGTGGCATCAGGGTGCCTTGGGGGTGGTGGAGTCTGGCATGTGTCATGAGGACACTATGCCCCGGCTCTGCCCCAAAGCCGGCCTTTCAGGCCAGTCTGTAAAGGGCCTGAGTCAGCCAGAAAAATCAGCAGTAGCTGAATACATTATAAAACATCCTGAGCATAAAATGCTGCTTGAAAACACTGAAATTCTGGACCATGCAATGAAGCAAAATAAGCATGGTGCTGTAATTTTTGCTCTTTATGCTATTTGCTATTCTGTAGAGCTTAAGATATTTCAGTTTGCAGTTACTGTTGTTTATGGCTTTCCCCCTTCAGTTACTTACAATTTCTTACCACATTTGAGGAAAATAGGATGAAGTGATTATCTGTGTATACACAGAAATACTATGTACTGATCCAAATATATAACTGTATTGTATTTTCAACTGATGTCATTTATTTTCTTAGGAAATGGTAGAGTATTATGCCAAAAATAAAAATTCACCTGATGTATGGAAAAAGCCTGCTGTGCTTGAGAGACTGAAGGTACTCATGTTTCCATTTTGCATAGTATAATAGCAAGACTTATTGGCGCAGTTGTATGCAAATATTACTCGAAGAATAAATTTTGAAAAGAAAAGTGCAATATATTTGCCTGATCTACAGATGAAACAAAATGGCAAATGTGAAAGACATTTTTCCTAGTTATTTCAGCAGCAGATAAGATAAGGCTACGTTCCTCTCCATTTCACTGGCTCATGTATTACACAATTCACCATAAAAGTGTTACTAAAAATATTCCCCTCAGTACCTAACTTTAGTCTTTTGTACCTGTGTTATGATTTTACACCAAATAGAAAAATTGTTTTCCAGAGTTATACTTTGGAGTAAGACACATGTACAGGAATATAAATATTAAACTGTTTCATCCTTGGAAGTAAGGACAAATAACTTCCACAGTTTTCTTCCCACTGTGGAGAAAACAAATGGCATTTGCACATTTCAAAGTGTTTTGGCAAATTATTCTGTCTGGAATATATGTTTTGTGTTGCTACCTTTTGTTTTGTTTTTTGCATGAGAATCATGAGGTTTTTTGCACAAATTTTCCCCCCAGATAGCCAGGTCTAGGTTTTTTTGTGAAAAATTCTCACTACGTTTTATTCTTCCTGACTATTGGGATGCCCATTTTTCAACCAGGAAATTAATAAATGTTAATATTCTTTCCATGCCTGGCATGTAGGACTTATTATTATGGATAGAACCAGGTTGTGTAGGACCAGCGTTCAAAAAATGTTGGGTGTGGATCTGTATAGCACTGATATCATTTCTTTTTTCCTTTTTTTTAACATAAAAATAGTTTACAAGTCAATATATTTCTTGTTACATCTTATTTGTTAAGTAGAATATAACTTTTTATTACCTCTAAAACTTAGCTGATATGAATACCATACTAAATTTCCTGTTTCCCATGTTATATATGCTCTACTTCTGTTTAATCAAATATTACTCCCTCAAAATAAATTACTCTATATTTTCTTATAAGAGAGTGTGTTTGTCTTCCCACAATTTCGCAACCTTTTTCAATGAACTGATGTCATTTCTGACAACACTGACCTCAATTCTGGCTTGGTAAGGGAGCATAACTAGATTTTCTACGGCATTAGAATTTCATCCCTAAACAAAGAACTTCCAAAAATGCTGTAATCATCTTTGCTGTTAATTTATTTTTTTATTTCATTTATGTTTTTGTAAAATGTATGTCCTGCCTTATTTCATGCATAATAACCCAAGGCAGATAATATACCTTTGTCGAGCACGACTAGGGATGAAATATGATGAAAACTTTTCTAGAAAGAGAAGTGAGGGAGTTTGCCTTTTTTAAAAAAGAAACAGCAGAATGCACAAGCAATGAAAATATAAGGAATCCATATGATCTCTATTTAGTTTATATCCCATCTTTTGTTGCAAAATATTGTTTGTGGTGAATAGCAACAATAAAATATAAGATAAAATACAAAATTATAATTAAAACAGAGATGCAAATCATTAAACACATAGATGCCAAAAAGAAAGAGCAGTCACAAGTTAAAATAGGGGTGGGGAAAATGGCTTTCCAAATGTTGTTGGACTGCACCTCCCATCAGTCCCAGCTAAAAGCTTAAGGGGTGATGGGATTTGCAATTCATTAACACCTGAGGGTCAAAAGTTGTCCATCCCTGATTTAAAAACCCACACCAGTGCATAAATCAGCCTCTTAAGAGTGAAGCATGTCTGAATACAAATGTTTTTGACTGCCAGGAAATAATACAGGAAATCATTTGGGAAAGCTTATATTCAGGATGGCATCTGTGATGGAAAAAAGGTGTTTACACCATGGCAAGAACTCCCTCTGCTATTTTCTTTACTTCCTTTCCAACAGCTGATGAAACAAATATATTTTTATTTAAGTGCTGCTATGGATGGCATAGTGAGAAACCAGTGTGAATTTAGGAGGAATGTAGCTTGAATATTGAGAAGAGGTAAGAAGAAGGAAACTAAGACATTCATTCATTCACAAGTGTCACCCAGTCCAAACTGTTTTTACATAGAAATGGTTCCCATGATTTCTGTATAAATTAACCCTCACCGATATTTCACTTATGTTACAGTTACTGTTGAGCACCTGAGCTTGGAAAAGTTATTTTTTTGAATTTCAGCTCCTGGAATCCCCAGTTGCTGGATGGGGGATTGGGGGAGTTGCAGTAAAAAACAAACAAACGCTTCTCACTATTTTTTCACACCACTTTTTCATACTTTGAATATATACTTAGTTTATCTTCCTCCTTTTGTCAGGAAAAGGCCAAAGCTGAGGGTCTCTGGAATCTTTTCCTCCCTGCAGTCAGTGGTCTTGGCCAACTGGACTATGCCTTAATTGCAGAAGAGACTGGGAAGTGCTATTTTGCTCCAGAAGTGTTCAACTGTCATGCGCCAGGTTTGTGAAACTCCAGCTGCTTTGCTATAATTTATATAGTTCTTAAATTTTATGCTATTTATGATAAAGACTTTAAACATCAACCTTTCTTGTGCCCCTAGACACAGGAAACATGGAAGTTTTGCATTTGTATGGGACAGAGGAACAGAAGAAACAGTGGCTGGAGCCTCTCCTGGAAGGGAAAATTAGCTCTTGTTTCTGCATGACAGGTAATGATTTACTTCGTGAAGTCGAAGGCTTTCATGGCCAGTATCCATATTTTTTGTGGGGAGTTTTGGGCTATCTAGCCACATAGCCTGAAAAACCCACAAGAAACTAATGATTTACTTCGTTTGGAACTGTAACTATTGCTATGCAACATGCAGGAAAAAACAAATTCTCTGTTATTAAATTGTATTTGTACAGGAACAACTTCAGTTACAACAAGAAGTACAGATTAACCCAATCCCAAATTTTCTTTCTTCCTCACCATCTTGTGTCTGTTTCTGTCCCGTAAATTTTTTTAAAAAATCTAGTCAGTGTTTCAAACCTAATAGTAAAGAATAGTTAGTACAAGTGTGTGTGTGTTAGAGATGGCTGAGGGCTTTCAAACTCACTTTAGGTTTACACAACCTCAGAAATGATTAAAGAAAAGTAATTGTAAAATCTCTATTAATTTTTCCAAGCTTATTTCAGAAAAAAGGCTTGAGAGGGAATACCCTCCAGCCCTTCTGATCCCAAAGTCTGTTCTACTCGTGTTCTCAGCCAGAGCTTGGAAAAGTTACTTTTTAAGACTACAATTCCCTTTAATCCCTCAACCAGTATGGCCAGTGACTATGCTGCAGGGGGATTTTGGATTTATAGTGTTTAAAATGTAACTTTTCCAAGATCTCCTTTCAGCCCCCCAAACACCTTCTCCCTTTTCCTTCCACAGTTGGTGGTGGGAGCAACAACACCAAAAATATATTGGGAGAAAAAAAGGGGAGGAAGGCTGGTTTCCTTTTTGTCCTTCCTGCTCCATCTCCCTCACATTTTTATAGCAGTGTGTCAGGGTGCATAAGCTGCAGGGATCATGGGAGAGAGAGCACTCCAAAAGGATGCTGTAATTGAATAGGCCCAGGGTTTGCATGCTGACATGTTGCTACTCAGTGTCAGGGTAATGGAAGGTAGTGCCAAGGGCAGGTGATTGTGGTAGGGAGAAAATAATACTTTCTATTATTCATTTCCTGGTTGGGTTTCCTGACAATCAGGAAGTCCAGTAAGGAAGAATAATAGAGCCACGAGACGTTCATGCAGTAGGTGCACAAAATCCCCACATGTTTTTCTGCACAGAAAGATTATGCATAACACATTGGAATGCTCAAATATGGGGAGAATGGTGTGCAAAATATTTTTCTTTTGCTGCAGAAAGAAAACTACAGTAGGTATTTGCCCTTGCATTGTGAAATTGAAATAATTGAGGATTTATATCCTGGTTGTTATTGTGGTTTAGTGGTGGTGGTGCGCCTTCAAGTTATTTCTGACATGTGGTAACCTCAGGCGAACCTATGACAATATTTGCCTTCTTCCAAGGCTGACTAGAGTGTGACTTGTCCAAATTATTTTCCATGGCTGACTGGAGATTTAAAGCCTGGTTTTCTGGAGTTCTAGCCAAACACTCAAACCACGGCACCATGTTGATTCCCATCCTTAACAGGAACTTTACTTCATTTTTCGGTTTATGTAGTAGCCCTAGTGCTACTATTATCACCTGTTGCTTGGACATGAGGGGAAAATGAAAATGTGCTAAGTTTCTTTAGTATGGCTTCAGACATGAATAGTCCATGGCCTGATCAAGGCACATGCCTTACCCCCAAAAGATGGATTGAGCCTCCCCTACCCCTGGACAATGAGCTGCTAGATGCTTCAGGTGCAGCCAACTCCAATGTTTGATTATTCTGGTTGAATAGAACCTGATGTCGCTTCAAGTGATGCCACCAATATGCAGTGCAGCCTTCAAAGAGATGGAGACAACTATATAATCAATGGCAAGAAATGGTGGAGCAGTGGTAAGTAAGCATATTCCCCATGGCAGAATATGAACGTCATAAGTTAATTCTACTTCTTAATTTATACCTCCCATATTTTTATATTCACTGCAAGAGTACTAGAAAGATGGCTTTAGGGAGCATGTATTATGTTTGGAATTTTTGCAGTTTCAATTGTAATGCTTATTTCACCCATAGAATAGTTTGCATTTGATTTAAGCATAGAATCTTTTAATTTAGATGGATCCAGGACCTGATTTCCCCCAACAGTTGTAAAAAATAATAGAGACAGGTTTATGAAACCTCCTATATATCCTTTATTTCTTTCATGTACAGTATATAAATCCAACAATTCTGCTGAAATATACTTTATACATATTCTGTAAGAATCCTTGTAAATATATCCAAAATTGTTTTAAAATATTTTATTCAGATAGAGTGTTTGTATCCTATAATATAATATATTTTAATAATATAATATAAAAATTCCAAAATGCTTTCTTTCTTTCTTTCTTTCTCACCTTTTCCCAACATTAAGACTTGAGGTATTTTACAAATTTAAAACAAAAACATTAAAACACATACAAAAAAATCAGTAAAAACATATAAAAGGTATTTTTAAAATGCAGTTAAACCATTTGTAGAGTTAAAACTATATAAGAAACAGTATAAAGCAAATGATATAAATGTATATACTTGTTCAGACATTACACATTAACACAACAGAGTATTCAACTGCAGTCATTTGTATGTTGCATTGTTATTATGAAAAATCTAGAATGACCTTCTGTCAACACTGCCCAAATAGCATAATGAAATTCTCTATAGTTTGTATAAATCAGAAAGGCTGTAATTCACTTACTTGACATAGTCTCTGTTGAATTCAGTAGGATGGCTGTGCAGATGCAGGGGCACTTAGGCTGTTGTTTCATCTATCCCAATACTGTTTATCTGTTATTTTTACTTCTTCTTTAATACTCTTTTTTTCTCTTTCTTTTCTTTCTGGCAAGGAATGGTCAGCATATTTGATTTGAAGTATTCAGATATCCAGGCTTTGGTTGGTGAGAAGTACCACATACAGATGCCTACAGCTGTGCTATTAAAAATCACTCACATTACACTCATATGTTGGAGTACAGCTTAGTAAAGCTCATGCCCAGCATGAAGAAGTTCCAGGTTCACTCCCTGACATCTCCAGCTGGAATGGAACAATTCTTGTGTGAAATCCAGAAAGCTTGGTCTCTAAAAATGCAGTGGCTCTCAAGAGGGAGAGAAATCTCCCCTTGTTTCACTTTCACATGTGAAAATGAAGCATTTTCAAAGTTTTCTATCCATATGGGTTTTCAAGCATTTTTGAGCTATTTCCCCCTCCCCCCTGCCACAAACACACACATTTTAAGTATTTTTGTGAAAATTCTGCAAAACTGTATTGTCCCAAAAACCATGTTATATGCAAAATATTTATTTTGCACAGAAAATTATTTTCTATAAAATGCAGTGGTGTTATAAAAAAAAACCCAGTGGAAATTGGTGATCTTTTTGTTCTTGTGAGAAGATGAAAATAAATCTCAGGATGGCTGATAATTGTTTTTGTTTTATCTTTTTAATGGGCCTCTTTTTTAACTTTTCCAGCTTCCTGGGTTTCAAATACAGTAGAGGTTTTTGTCAGTCCAACATGGAGATGTCAGGGATTGGACCCTGAATCTTTCTCATGTCAAATGTGACATTTGCTACTGATCTTTATCCCAATATATGACTGCATGGTGAATTATCATTAACAGCGCTGCTCTAGGCATCTGAGGAGTTCAAAATCTGTTGAGATTTCATGGACAACCAAAGTGTGGACTTCTGAATCTTTCAGGTCAAGTAGATTGGCCATATATTCTTTGGCAAAAAAGAGAGTTGGATGAGACCACAAGAGCCTCTTATGGCAGCCCCATGAATTTTTCATAGTGTTTTCTTAGACAAGGAAAATTTAGCGGTGGTCTTTCACTTCATTTCTTTGAAATAGAGCCTACAACACCTGGTATTTGTTGGTGTCTCCCATCATAGTACTAATCAGGACTGACCCAGCTTAGCTCCCAAGATCAGGTGAGATCTGGTGCCTTTAGGGTGTTTAGGTGTTAGAAAAGAAGATATTGTTTTGCACTGAATGAATCTTTGAAATGCAAAGATTCTGGTACATCTAGGATTTTCCTCATCAGGATTTCCTGATACTTGAGAAACCCATTTTCAACTTTTTTTAAAAACTGATTTTGAATTGTTAGTTGAGACTAACAATTGAATTTAGTGCTTTCTTCAGCAATGCCCTTCTGGATTTTCATACTGGACAAACAGGCTAATTTCTATACCAACAAATAAATGAGGACAAATCTGACCTCTGAAGTGGCAGTAATCAAAAGTTAGTGGGAGAACAGTCAAGTGTCACTTACCTTAAGGTGGCCATTGTGTAGTAACTTTATAAAAGATATGTGTATATATAATAAATAAACTGAGCTGAACATTGTGGGGCTAGGCATCTTCAAATGGGGATTAGAGTGAGAAAGTCCCAGTTTATTACATGTGGTTTCAGTTGAGATAATGGCAGAAGTGTCTAGTACCTAGTGGAACTAATGCAATAGAGAATAGAGTCACTGTAGGTTCAGCCATACATTCTTGTTCACATTTGTCTGCTTGTAAACACCTTTAGGGCACTCAGACAGTGCAGTACAAGTTCCTGAAGTGTAGCTAAATACTAAAAGAATTGGACACAATACCACATAGGAACAAAATTGGATACAAGTGAGAAAAATAGTAGAGAAATTATCTGTAACAAGCAAGGCCAATATGCTACTTGACCAAAGAGTTCTCAGCAGTTAAAATGCTAGTTCCAATGTAATCTAAACCTTCTGAGCCATGTGAAGTTAAAGTTACATAAGTGGGGAGAGGGTCTGGTAGTGAAATCGAGCTTAGATAAATCAAGTTGCTGTAAGCAAGGCCAATACAATACTTGATCAAAGTTCTATATATTACTCCTTGACCATTGGCTCCAGAGCTTTAAACATTGGAAAAATGGCAAGAAGAAAAGGAGAATCATTTGCTCATAGTAAAATCCATTGCATTACAAGACTGTAGTTCTATGTACAACTACATGATAGTTATAATATTTGATCAAATCGAACAAAATGGGAATTTTTGAGACCCCATGAACAAAGTAGATCTTACTTTTGAACAACCTGCACAACATTTTAAAAACTGCCATAGGAAGGAATTCCTAAAATAGTCCAACACAATCTAAAGATGCTCAGTTTGATGTGGAATGTTATACTGGTTCATTTTTGGAGAAGAGTGGAACGTCAGAATTGGGGCAATACAAAGCAGCATGAAAAGGATTTTTCACTAGCAAATGTATGTCAGAAGAGCATTGTTCAAACAACTCTTGTGGCTATCCACACTGTATAATTATGGACAGTTTGATGCTAGTTGAAGTGGTATGGCCCCCACCTATGGAATTCTGGGATTTGTAATTTGTTGAAGTGCTTATGCTGTAATAATAGACCAGTCTGGCTGAAAACTCTAAGCACATCCCCAAACTAAAAATCCCAAGATTCCATAGGATGGGATCAAATTTAACAATTGTGCAGTGTAGATACCTCTTATTGTATGTGTACTGCAATCTGAAAGGAACAGGCAAAAAAAGGCACAGTGCATAAATTCAAATCGGCTCAGCAGTAAAAGGTTGTTACAAGCATGACCATCACAGTCCTTTGCAGACACAAATACAACATGTGCATTACAGTTCCATAGTCACACAATCGGATGGTCAAAATCATGAGCACAATTGGCAGGGAGAGGAAAGTCACATGGGACCCTTGTTTTGAGGTCTTATTACTGTTATTTCTCAACATATCTGAACTCTCCTGTTGATTTCCTTGCCCCCCATTCCAAACTTCCTCCCCTTGTTTCTTCCCAAATAAAATATGATTCCAAATTATATATTGCAAGATAAAACAGTTCTTCTTGGGGAGAAAATGTCCCTGGTGTTTTATTTTATTTGGTGGCTAATTCTGCTCAGTATCTTTATGAGGAGGCTCAAACTTTGGAGCTACTTCAGATGCCAAAATGGTGTAGGGAGTCATCCGGCTTTGTCGCTTGTTCTTTGATCTAAATAAAGCCTGGACCATTAATTTATCTCCTTCCTTTTACATTCCAGTCCCAAGGACAAAGTCTGCATTCTAAATTGATACAGAGGAAGAAAGGAATCTGAGGGAAGGGAAGAATTATAGCCATGTTTTTGGCTCAAAAGAAAATCCAGGCATGCATAGTTCTCCTTCCTTTCCCCTGTAGACTAGCTATCCCAGACAGAGTAGGTCAGATACCATCCTCTTTCCTCATCCAGGCAAAAATGTCAGTTTAAGAACAATAGCTTTTGAAAACATCTGATCACCCAACTTCCTTGTGTAAGCATAGCCCTCTTTTTGCTTTCCTATGAGAACCTTTGATCAGTACAACAATCCTGTATGTGTTTACTCACAAGTAAGTCCTGCTGATTGTAGTGGGCTTTTTATCCAGTGAAAAAGAGTATGGGATCGTTGCTTATAGGTATTGTGTTGTTGTTTTTTTATGATAAATTGCTAGAAATAACGTGGTGTTTGCTCTGTTCATAAGTTAGATTGTATTAACTATATCCTATTCAAAGAGAAAAAGTTACTTATTGAAATACAACTCACAACTGGCAACAGATTGGGAGATTATGGAGAATTTGCTGGCAGGGATGTTTTGGGAGTTCTAACAAAAATAACTTAACCTATTTTTGTGTTATATTGCACTGCAAAGTATGAATGAAAAAAGTTGTGCTGTGCCTGTGTTGCCTGGAGATCAGATTACTCAGCTACCTCTTTAACTTGACTTTCTTACAGCGACTCAATGAATCAACATGAAGTTTTTAATGAGCAAGTCTTTTTTAGATGCCTAGGAAACTGTGGACTGCTAAAAAAAAAAATAACCAAATAAAGGGGTACTAGAGCAAACTGAAGACTAAAGTCTCTTTAGAAGCCAAGATGACTAATCATATCATGAGAAGACATGACTCACTAGCAGAGACAATAATGCTTGGTACGGTAGAAGGCAGTAAGAAAAGAGGAATACCACATTACAGATGGATAGACTTAATCAAGGGAGTCTGCAAGACCCAAGCAGGGCTGTTGATGACAGGGTGAGTTCTCTTGTTCATGGGATCGCCATAAGTCAAAGTCAATGTCAGTTAACAGTAACAAGGGAATTATTCCAAAATTATTATGCAATGAATAGGCAAAACAGATGGAGTTTAGCAGTCATCCATCTCCACGTTCTCTGAAATGGGGGAAGAATCTGTTGCTTATAAACTCCATATGTTGCTAAACAGATCCCATCAGCCCTGGTCACTATGGCTAGTGGTCAAAGATGTTGAGATGTCCAGTAGCGGCTGGAGGACCACAGAGTCTGCACTAATATTCTAAATAGTAAAACTGCTTGTTTGTTCTGCCGATTCTTCATAGCCCATAGGAATCTCTTCTGGTGGTGTGTTCTGTTGTCTTCTCCAATAGCCATAACGTTTTGCCAGTTTCACCATGTGCATTCTGAGGGATGCTCCCATAAAAAAATACAGGAGGGGGTTCAGGCAACTATGAAACAAAGCAATACTGTTGGTTACTTGGAGTGCAACATCCATGGCTTTGCTTGTCTTGCAGTCTGTGATCAAGGGATAAATAATATCTATGGCTCTCCAAAGTTTGATCACATTGTAGGGCAGCTGGGTGACAATAAAAACAGAAACAACTGCCACAAGAATTTTCAGAGGCTGGGATTTTTTAACACTGGGACTCTTGAAGAGAGCTCTGGCCACAGCTGAATAGCAGATCAGCATAATGAAGAAGGGCAACACAAAACTTAGTGCCATTTCTCCAGCTTCAATAATCATTTTAATTACTTTGCCCAGGCTCTCTGGAAATGTAGAAATACATGCCCTTGTTCCACGGTGCTCCTTGACTTGATTGAAAATGAGATCAGGGATGCAAAGAAATGTGGCAGCCATCCAGACAAAGAAACAGGTTTTACTGCAGAATTTTGTGATTCTTTGTTGACCTGAGGATTTGACAATGTTGTTATACCTATCCACACTGATGCAGGCCAGGAACTGCATGCTGGCGCTGAAGGTCATGGTGTAAATGGCAGTGGTGATTTTGCATAATGGGATGCCAAACACCCATCCATGTACAGCATTGGTAGCCCAAAATGGAAGAGTAAAAAGCAGTAACAAATCAGCAATTGCCAAGTTCATGATGTATACATCAGTCCTGGTCTTTAGCTTCTTGATGTAGGCATAGATTGCTATCACAAGGGAATTCCCAGGCAGTCCAAGAAGGAAAACAATGGAATAAAATGCCGGTAGGAATAACTTGTTGAATGTTCTCACCTCATCTTTGAGGCAAAGCATTTCATGTGAAGAGTAGTCAAAAGTAGCATTGGATTCATAATAATAGTCGTAATAGTGTTCGGAAGAGTTTATGGAGGACTCCATAGAAGAAGCTGGCAGATGATACAAAATACAACTGTCATTTGTATCTTGAAACATTTTTGAGTATGTTTTCAACAACAAAAGAAGGTCATATAATTTGAATCTGAGACTCTAAACACAAATATATTATTCATTTATAGAATTTAAAATACATGTATATCTTTTCTGTAGCATGCAGCTGCTGCCAAAAATAGAGACTACATGCAGGGTAGCCTAGAGTATGGAGGAGTAACAAATGGGAAAATTGTGAAGGACTGATTTGCCTACCATTGGCCCTACACCAGGCCTAATATATCATTGACTGGCACCCCAACCAGGAATGAATCTCTGCAGTGGGCAGTTCTGAAAGTTGAGATATTTATTGCTCTAGATCTTGTCTGATTTGAGCTACCTGCAGCCCTTCAGATGATATTAAACTGCAGCTCCCATTATCCATAATCATTTGATTATATTAACTTGGGATTGTGCAAATCCAACAACATTTGGAGGGCCACAAGCTGCTTCTTACTAAGCCACACTGTCACTCTAGCTAAATGTATACATATAAAAGCAGCTACTCTGTGTTCTACAATCTGGAATCATCAAGAAATAGAAACCCGCAATGGGGCTAAATAGTTAACATAATTTGACTCTGAATGGTGGTGGTGTGTTTATTTTCATCCACATTCATTCCCATTCAAGTTAATTTTGATAGAAAATGATAGGAAATAAGGAAAGTCTTAGCCTTGTCTACACTGTGGCAAGGAGGGAAAAACTATCCTCCACTGGCCAGGGATCCCAAAGGAAAAGGTAAAATGCTTTGCATGCAAAAGGTCCTGAATTCAATTCATAGTCTCTCTTTGAAAGACTAAACATAAGACTATTGTGACAGAAGTTCTAGAAAGTGTATTCTGTTCCAGTGAGTGGAGATGAGACAGAGATAGACAGACCAATGAGAACTAATAGAAGACAACTTCATCTAGCCCTTCACCTATTCTCCCATTGTTATGATGGACAAACTGCTAATCATTTATAAATGAAACCCTCCCAAATTTCTCTCTCATTTTCAACTGCAAGTAACTTTGTTGCATTTCAGAATAGAAGGGGGAAACTGACCTGTTTTTTTGTCTCAGTCAAAGAAGGAGCTGCTGTTTTGATCTTTGCTTGTGGAATGCGGTTTCTTTTTCTGCCTCAGGATTTTTGTTTCCCCTCCAAAACTACCACGCCTTTTATTTCCAGTGCATCATTTCTCACTGACTGCCATTTACAGTTAGCATGGGTTGTGGTTTTCTGGAAACCATCTGTCACATCTGAGTTGCAGTGGACCACATCCAAGTTTGCCTTCAACCTGGAGGTCAAAAACTGCAAAAACAAAAGCAAAAACAAAAAACACCTCATTAGAGGCACAGGGCTCCCAAGTATTAAGCTTAAGAAATGAGAAAGAGGTTTGGGTACAGATGGCTTTTTCTAGAAAGTAGTTCTGTTACAGCCCCAATAAAGGGTTGGATCTTGATTTATTGCTCCTGTTGTGTGCATATCATGGGACTTTCTTGGCAAGATGTGTCGAGAGGGGGTTTGCCTTTTCCATCCTCTGAGGTTGAGTGTGACTTGCCCAAGGACATCCAATGGGTTTCCATGGCTGAGTGGGGACTCGCACTCTAGTCTCCAGAGTCTTAGGCGGGTTACAAACCGCCAAAAAATACGTATTGAATACGTATTAGGGTTAGGAAGGGGCGGTGCTTCCGCACCCCCCTAACCCTAATACGTAGTCAATACGTAAAAGATGGCGGCGCCCTTTCTACATGGGCGCCGCCATCTTTGCGTATTGGACGCACAGCGTCCAGACGCGTCGCGGCGCCTATGACGTCGCGAGTCCGCGCCAGGCGCCTCGCGACGTCATAGACGCGCCGCAAGAAGAAGCTCCGAAATGGAGCTTCTTTTTTGCTCCGCGCGGGAGCCGCGCGGTTTGGCTGCTGCGGCTCCCGCGCGGAGCAAATGGCGGCGGCGGGGGAGCGCCGCAAAGCGGCGGTTTGTACCCCGCCATAGTTCCAACACTCAAACCACTACACCTCACAGCCCTCCCAGGCATGTACACTACATCTTAGATGAATGGAAATAAATTTCTCAGTTCCCTTCTCCCCACAGCAAACTCTCCTGCCCCCTCTAAAAATACTGCATTGAGATTCGGGAGACTCGGTTGGTTGGTGTAATATACTCTAGTGCCTTTAGGTTATTTAGGCCTTACTTGGAAGTACTCGTACAGTGTATTTAAACCTGATGACTCACAGATGAGAGGACCTGGTTTCCATGGAGCTACAGTGACAGGTGAATGCAGTCCATAGGGCAGGAATTGATGAACTGAGAGCCTCTTGATGCTGTTGGCCCACTTCTCATCACTTCTAACCAGCATGGCCTATCTTGGGGGATGATAGGAGCTGGAGTCCATCAACACCTTGAAGGCCACAGGTTTTCCATCCCTGCCATAGGATAAGCACCTGACATCATTTAGAATACCCCTTTCCCATCCTTTAGTACCCATTTTAGGAATTTTAGGTATTAGCCACTAGGTTATGCTCTTAAAAATGAAAAAAAGGTTTCAATACAGACAGTAAACTTATATGCATTATTCAGTTCTTTATTTTAAAAGTATAGCATGTTTCAAGTGTACTAATGGATGGATCCATAACTCACTTAAGCCAGTTGAAATATAAATACTTCAGCTTTGTCTGTTTTGTGGATAAGTGCTAGGCAACAAGAGCTCCTGGATTTCTGCCTTATACCGAACTTTGAAATTTTACTTTTTCAGTTTTAAGAACTATAGTCCAAACAAGTACGTTTTCCATGAACTTTCAGCATGTCAGGCTCTAACTTAATATTTTCAACTCAGATTGGCAACAGGTCTCTAGGATCACAGGCAGGAAGTTTCCCATATCACTTCCTAGCAGAGTCATTGTACCCAAGACACTTGCTTACTTGAAAGCAAGTTCTGAATATTAATAATTGCCAAACAAGATTTACAGCTCTAAAACTGTTCACTGAGAAGTCTCATCTCTTTTTATCTCTTAGGAGCTGGAAATCCAAATTGCAAAGTTGCTATTGTAATGACCAAAGACAAAAACACATCTGGATCTAGGTAAGAAACAAGTTACAGTTTTAAGATAATAGTGCATTAAACTTTGTGGTGCATTGGGGACAGAAAACTGTGATGGACTTTAAATTTCCAGAGAAGCAAAGAGGAGCAGGATGGCTGAAAGCTTTTCACTGTTCAGCATTGCATTTCACGCAGGAATGTTAATGCACCCTCATTTTCTTGTGGTCCTACATGATTTGGACAAAAAAGGAAACTCAGGGATGGCTTTGTCTTATGCTGACAGTAGTCCTGTGTGAGTAGTTTTGCAATATTGGGCTCTTATTGTCTCTATTGAAGAGCTTTGAAAAGTTCCTTTTTGAATTAGTACTCCTGGAATTCCTTGGCCACCTAATTAGCCAACTCCTGGAGGTGATTACATTGGACTGCAACCTATATGAAATGCCATTGTCCTCATCATACACTGGTGTGGGCGGGGCTGGCATTGCAGGCTCCATCTTGCAAGGAAACAGACTCCTCCCCCAATGGTCTTCCCCACATGCACAACAAACTTACTCAGGCATGTATGGTACAATGGTACCTTTAATAAGAAAATAGCTTTGTGTCCAGAAGATAATAACTCAAAACATAAAGTCCTGTCTTCAAGTCAGCCTTCCCAACATCCCACCGAGGCAGGCCTCGCTTCCCAGAGCTTCCCTTTTTGACCCTACCAATCATCCTCTAAGTCCTGAAGATCTCTGGTTGTCTCCTCCCCAGGACCAGCAAAAGTCCAGGCTCCCTCCTCTCGAGGGTTCCGCTGCCTCCCCTCTTCTTGGGGCCTCTGCCTTTGGCATTGGGCCCTTCTTGGAAGAGGCACCAGGACTCCATCCCTCCTTGGACTCCTTAAACACTGTTCTTTCCCTTGCCCGATCAGCTCTTCCTCCTTCCTCCCCTGGCTCCACCTCTGGGCTAACTTCCTCCTTCCCCTCAACCTCCACCACCTGGCTGCCCTTAGCCCCCTCAGCTCTCTCCACCTGGGTGAGTACCTCACTACAACTGGCTAGCTGAACAAAGAACATGAGTGGTACAACCCAACTCTGTACTGTAGCTAGAGTATAGAGGGAGTCTGTCCCCAAGTTTGTGACCCAGTGGTGTAATGGTTTGACTAATGGACCAGGACTCCAGTGGACCAGGATTCAAATCCTTCTTGGCCATGGAAACCCATGGGTGACTGGCAAGTCATTCTATCTTGGCTTCAGTGGAAGGCAGTGGCAAACCCCTCTGAGGAAATCTTGCTAAGAAAGCCCTGTGACTTGTTTGCTTAGGGTCACCATAAGTCAGAAATTGCATGAAGGCACACAACAACAATACAAAACGTTAATACTTCCAAGCTCTGCTGTACTGTGCAGGGTCTCATGTGCTAGCAGGTCAGGCAAAACCAGCCATCTGTCACTGACAACAATACAGTGGACCCTTGTTATACGTTGGGGTTTGGTTCCAAGATCCCCCGTGGATAACAAAATCTGTGGATGCTCAAGTCCCATTAAATATAATGATATAGTAAAATGGTGTCCCTTATAAAAAATGGAAAATCAAGGTTTGATATTTGAAATTTATACTTTTTTTAACATTTTCAAACCGTGTACAGTATGCTTGAATCTGTGTATAAAAAATCAGTGTATAAGAAGGGCTGACTGTATCCCAACTGGCCCAACTACACATGGATCATTCAGCAGGGGAGGAACTGCATAGTGTTGGCCAAGACACCCCCTTGCCATTTTCATTACCTTGCCTGAGTAAGGGCCTGAGCAGCTTTAGATTAAGAGGTAGTGGCAATAAATGTTTTATATCTGCACAATATCCTAAGAGGCCATTTCCTATGTTTTGTGTCCCATACATTTTTTAAAGACTGAGATTCGGCTGTATTTTATTTCCATTAGATACAACCAGCACAGTATGATAATTGTGCCAATGGATACACCTGGGGTCAAGCTCATAAGGCCTCTTTCAGTTTTTGGATACTTTGGTAAGTAGGTTGCCAAACATATCTTCAAAATTTAGCCTGGCAAATTAATGCTAAATCTGGTAAATTTCAGAGCTGGTCCATTAGACAGTTGATGTTATTGACTATGCACCTTGACTTACCAGCAGTGGCATCACTGGGAGGGTGCAGGGAAGAGCGGACTGCACCAGGTGACACTCCACAGGAGGGTGATGCCCTGGTGGGGTCCTCCTGCTTCTGTGGCACAGGGGAGAGTGCACCCCTTGTGGCTTTGCCGCCATCCTGGCTCTCTCCCCGGGGGGGGGGAGAGCTGAAGTGGTGGCATTACTTCATCGCTGGCCTGGCTCCCTCCCTGGGAAGGAAACTGGATAGGCAAGGGGCGAGAAGGGATGAGGGGGGGCACTGCTATTAACCTCCCTGTTTAACAGCCCCTGGTGTATTGGATGTCAGTAAACCTGATGACCCCACTGCCTACTAGTTCTGCCTATTAACTGTGACTGTGTGTGTATTAAATAAAAAAGGGCAGCTTTCTTTATGTCTGTTTTAAATCTTTCACCTTCATGCACTTATCAAAGTCACTATCAGTGCTTAAGTTTAAGATTCTTAGTGGTCCAAGGGAGCATTTTCAAACCTTGGATGCACATACGTAGGCCCTATCTACAGTGTCATCTAGGTAAAACAATGGCCCCATACAGACAGGCCAAAATAAAGCTGCTTCGGGTCATGTTGGAAGTATGCTGTTTAAATGGTGCATGAGCCAAAGCTGCACTCTAGTCCTTAGAACTGGATCGTGGCTTTGGTGTGGCTTCTGGCCTCTTAGGACGCATGCATCATTTAAACAGCATACCTCCAAAGTGACCCAAAGCAGCTATATTTTGGCCTGTGTGTTCAGGCCCATAGTTAGAATGGACCCTATCAATTCCATGGTGTCTTACCCATGAGTAACTAAATTCCTACAGATTTCAGTAGGTCATTTGACATACAACTCAGTTCTTTCTTCATTACAACCACTCCTATAATTCCTTTGTTCCTCCGATTCTACTTTAAAGAGTGAAGAAGATTCAGAGGCCCTGTCTGCACAGACCAGGAAGTCTAGATCTAGATGATGTCCAGACTGTTCAGTGCCAAGCTTTAAAAAGTCACTAGTTACTCTGCATTTTCCTGAAGATCAGGACCCATCTGTCCTGATGCCAGACAGCTGTTTAAAATGCGTCCTGCTGTGCCATTTGGCACAGCTGCCACCAACACATGTCACTCACTCTGAGGTCAAAATGAGGCACCCAGATATGTGGTTGGTGCTGGATGTCTCATTCTGACCTCAGTGCACCACTGGCCACGGAGGGCAGCACAGCAGCATCTTTTCCAGGCAGTTCTGCAGCCTCCGAAGACAGTCTATAGAGTAAATGTTCTATGTGAAGAAACACATGAAACTATGAAAAAAAGTGAATCCTGTGCAACTGATTTGGAGTTAGGTGGTGATGCAGTGCTCTGAGCTGGGGATGGGGATAGGGATAGGAAGATAAGAAGAGAAAGGAGGAAAATAATTCCATGCTCCTTAAGACCAAAAACAGTGTTAAAAATCAGTGCACAGTACATAGTTGCATGCCTCTGCTGGCCCACAGATTTGGAAGAGAAAGGGAAAGGGAATGAAGAGTAAATCACTCCTGATCCCTATCATAAGGTCAAAAACTGTACTGAAAGTCTTTGTAATAATTTCCTCTGTGTGGTCTGTTCATTTTCCTCTTCAGATGACAGTTAGCATTATTATTCTAAATGGGTACTTTGCTCTTAAGTGGATCATTTACTGTACTTTCTGTATACAGAAAGAGTGACACAGAGCTGATACTTTTAATAAATATTGACACTGGCAGAATTTCTCTCCAATGACCTTCACCTTTGTTATTTTCTTGGTTTTCTAGATTATCATCATGGTGGACATTTTGAAATCCATTTTAACAATGTTTGTGTGCCTGCCTCCCATTTGATACTGGGTGAGTCTCAGTATTTTCTTTTTTCTTGACAAGAACCTGGGAAGCTTTGTGAACATCTATCGGCAAAAGGAGCTTAGCCAGGTTCATGCAGCTAAATTTCACTGGGGAAAATATAATGACAGCCAAAGTAGGGGCCCCAGGCTCATCAGGGCCATTCAGTATGGGTATTTGGAATGAGTTTAAAAGTCTCATCCCAGGTGATTTCCTCCCTTAAATTCATCCCCCTCACCAGGAAATAATAAAAAACAACATTGGCACCGATAGAATTTCTTCTTTCCTTTTCAGTAAGGGATAACATTGGTACAAAGAATTGGCTTCTCTTGCTTGTGCACAGTGGCTGGATACAAAGTGGAATCTTGTGTACCTGCTTGTGATTCAAACAAAAGTAAAGTTTAATTACATCTTACATGCTATGCCCCCTACAACTAAACAAATTGCATAGTTCACTTGTTGAGGCTCTCTGTGGTATGAAACAATTTAAAGAAAAAGGAACCCCCTTCTGGTGATGACTAGGGTCCAAAAGACACTGCAGAAATAATCCAGTTTGAGATTGCTTTAACTGTCCTGGTTCAATGCTAGGGAATCCTGGGAACTGTAGTTTTTTGTGACTCTGACAGAAAGCTAAATGCCTCACAAAACTACAGTTCCTAGAATTCCCTAGCACTGAGCCATGGCAGTTAAAGCAGTCTCAAACTGGATCATTTCTGCAGTGTGTTTTGGACCTGAGTAGAAGGATGTAAAATGCTAGCAGTTCTACTTCTGAGACTGGGATTTAAAACTTTCCATCACAACCATCTATGTGTCTACTCAGAAGTAAGCCATGAATAGCACATTTTGCCAAACTTACAGTCGTACTCACGACTTGTGCCCCGTGTGCTGCCCATGGGAGCATGCACCCCATTATTTTCGATGGAGCTTGAGCATATGCTCTTTTCCCCATATGTGGTAGGGCCCAGAATGGATCCTCCGCATATGGAGAGGGTGGATTATGATATTGCCTTCCTCTAGGGCGCTTGGGGAGAATTTCCCGAAATTAATTCATTTTCTCTCACAGTTACCCTGAAGAAAGCAAGGTCCCTTTACCTCAAACCTTTCCTCTCAGTAGCAGAACACATGGTCAGAGGCAGATGTTTCTTGGTTCCGTTCCTCCCTTCTCCATCAAAAAGAATCAGGTTGCCAGTGATGGGAAGAACTTTCTGCCTGGAAACAGCTGCCAGTCCAAAAATACAATACTGAGCTAGGGAGAAAACCTGTCAGGCCTGCTATGTAAGACATTTTTTAGTTTTCCTGTTTCCCCAGTGAAATTCCCATGCTCTGTCCAAGGTCCTGTGTCAGCTATCTACAGGCATTACTTGCAACCAGGTAGATGATTCCCCAGAAAGGCAATTAACAAATCTGAAAGATCCTGCCTTTCACTTTTTGTTACACAGGAGAAGGAAAAGGATTTGAAATTGCTCAGGGAAGACTTGGACCAGGCCGCATCCACCATTGTATGAGGTCAATAGGGGCAGCTGAAGCTGCCCTGAAGATCCTGTGTGAACGTGCAGCCCAGAGGATGACATTTGGGAAGAAACTGTACCATCACGTGAGCCCCCAGTCTCTGTGATTTTCTATGCCCTTAAGGTCAGATTCAGGAGAAAGAGAAATGCTTAGGTTCCAGTACCATATGAATTAGTTGGTAAACTTTCAGATATTGGGAAACTTTATTTGCCTCTTAACTGTATCTGTCTTAAGGATGGTATGGCCCACAGGCTGTATTTGACCTACCAGGGATGTTTTGTGTCCCTCCTCAGCTTTCCCTAGTGCTCAAAGCCCTCACCCCAATTTCTTGGGGCCAAAATTACACAAAAATTGTTTTAAAAGTGCTGAAAATACTGGGTTGCTAGTCCTGGAGCCCAACAGGAGCTGCAATTTGCGCTCTAACACCCCTCCCAACCTTCTTTCTCTATTTGTCTTCAGCAAAAGTAAAAGGTATTTTTTTTACATATTAATGTATGCATGTGAGGTATTTTTAAGTACAGTCACCCCTCAGTTTTCATCGGGATCTGTTCAGGAAAATAGAAAATCACTGACGTTCAAGCCCCTTTAGCTTGAATAGTGGTGCATGCCCACAGGTACCTACAGGCTCATGCCCTGTTTTGTCCCTGTTTGCCGCCTGCGAACGAGTGACAGACATAGCTGCCAAGTCCATGAAAACGAAGGGGCAACTGTAATTTATAGGAGTAATGAAGGATTCTGGTCCTTCTTTAGATCCATGACTATGTTACCGTAACAGGGTGGTTTCTATTCTCTTTTCTATCTTTTCCCCCCTTCTCTTTATGCTCCTACAGGAAGTTGTTGCTCACTGGATTGCTGAATGCCGCATTGCTATTGAACAGGCAAGACTGCTTACGTTGAAAGCAGCCAGCAAAATCGATACCTTGGGCAACAAAGCAGCCAGAAAAGAGGTAACAGAATAAATCTTTAAGTGCAAAGGGAGAGAATTCCACTGCTTGAGTTAAGAACAAAGACTCTTTGGGGATTTCCTAACCAACACTGGCTTAAGTCCCATTGGTTAATACTGACAAGAGTATTCCCATTGCTCAATTGTTAAATGGTGACTGCAATTTCATATGCAATTTCTATTGATTCAGTTGGTCTGGTCTGGTTGTGACTAACAATAAACTCTAGGCCACAATGGGTTGGATCAATAAAGCAGGCCAATTGAAATCAAAGGGACTTCCCCCAAGTGAGACTAAATCTGAATCCAACTCAGTAAACTGTTCATACATATACATGCATGTGTATGTGTGTGTGTCAGGCTGAGAGACAGTGACTGGCCCAGTGGCACCTACTGAACTTTGTAGCTGAGCACAGCTAGGAACTGGTCCTTATCTGATACTCTAAATCCTTTGGTTCTTAACCTTTGGCCCTCCAGATACTGTGTATATCAACTCCCATAATGACTTACTACTGGCCCTATTAGTGCTTCTGAAATCCAAAATGCTGGAGCACCAAAGTCTAAGAACCACAGCTGTAACCAATCACCACTGCACACCATACATTTCCCAGAGTTGTTTTCAGCGCTCTTGGAGACTTTCTAACAACCAGTCTTTGTACTTGGTCAGTATTGTTGAGGCCCTCTCTTATTTCTGTTGATTCTCAGTGACTGCATTTGATGAGGTACATGCTTTTTATTTTTAATTTTAAAAAAAATGCAAGCAAGCTTTTGTTTGACAAGAGTTAGTTATCCAACTTCCAATACCACACGATGCCTGAAAATTATCTTTGCAACTTCAATTTATGTAGCATTGAAATTGTAAAGACAACTTTTGGCCACACTGTATATTAACAGAATACTGCCTGCTTTTTTTTCCTACGTAGGAAACCTCTAGTGTAGGCAGGTTGCGAACAGCAAAAGCAAAATATTGTGTTTTCTCTGTCCTGCTTTAGAATTCTGCTTTTGTTCCTGCAGAAATTTAAACATTTCTCACTAACCTTTACAGGTTGCTATGATCAAAGTGGCAGCGCCCCGGGCAGTCCTTAAAGTAATAGATTGTGCCATTCAAGCATGTGGAGGGGCTGGATTTTCTGATGACTTCCCATTGGCTCAAATGTGAGTGAAAGACTGATATACAAATGCACTTTCCTACCTGTAATAGGTGATAGTTGACAAGGAGCTCAAGATGGAGATCTTATTGTAATGCTACCAGTTAAGCTCTGCTGGTTTCTATGCATGGATGATGGAGGTGTGGGTGGTAGCTTCCCAGCTATTCTGGTGGCCAGATCTGGTTTCCACTGCAGATAGATTGAGAAATCACTCACATAAGAGGGTTTGATATACCTTCCCATGCAAATGTTTTAGATCACTGATGGCAGAACCAAAATTTAAAGCCCCAAGAAAATTCTGGCTCCTTTCATTTTTGCTATTTACTTGGGAGGCCATAACATATGATTGCTGCCTTGAACTCCACTGATATCAACGTCCTGCTAGCAGCTTCTCTACTACTGTTGACAGTAATGGACAACTTAATTATGCACAAAGTCCCCACAGTAATGTTGCAGCTTTCCCACCTTCCTCTGTAGTGAGCAAGTGCCAGGAGGATGCCTGGTACAGATGATGATAGCCTCACACAATATTTGTTAGCTAGTCAAAGCATTTCATTTTGCAATATTTTATCCAGTTGTCCACTTTGTGATCCCACAGCACTAAATGAAATTAGTTTACATTGATCAATTTTCAACCTAAAATTTGAGGAAGTTATTTTGAGATAATAGTTTAAAGTTATTGAAAGGCCTCAACAGACCAGCATAAACAGCCAGCCTCAGGGCAGAGTGGCGGCATGGCATCTGCATGCTGGCCACCCGGATGCTGCCTGCTTACCAGATGCTGGGTGGCATCATGCCACATCTTTGGTGCAGCACTTACATGTGCTGTGCTGAAGAAGCGGCAATAGAAGCGGCCACCATGGCTAGGGCGCCCTTTCTGTGGCGCAAAAAGGAGCTGAGGAAATGCCAAATCAGAGCGACAGCGTGCAGTTGCCGCAGCCCCAATCCAGCAATGAAAGAGGTAGCTGCCCCTTAGGGGTGGTCTGTTCAGCCCCTTAGTCTATAAACATTGCCTCTGCTAGAAATGCATATATTGGCTGAAATGATGTTACTGACATACAAAGTATAAAATTCTTTAGGCTTTTTTGGTCATTGGGGAGCTTGGCAATTTTTCCTCCCTCAGCAACAACCAAAACACCCCCCTCCCATGCCCATTCAGTGGCTAACTGGCTATCTGGATAACCAGATCATGACTGATGACATAATCCACTGGGGTCCTCTGGAGGACCACAATGGATCTCAAAGGATGATGTCTTCAGCCTGCATCTGGGTACAGAGACATAGCTAGCCACTTCTCTCAGTCCCCTCTCTGCTGAATGGCAAGAGGTATTGTAGTTTCATGTCCAGTACATTTGTTACACTGTGCTTTACAGGATTTTGACCACTGTCAAAGTTCTGCATTTGTAGAAGAGCCATTGAGTTCAATGAGGCTTAAAAATGCTTACCATTGATAATTTTGGATTGTATTATCTCAAACAAATGGTGGCGTTAGCGAAATGGAGAGAAATATAATTTTGGAAATTGCCTGGAATCTCTTTTATGGTTGTCACATAGAAAGACTATCACAAACTGACGTCTCATATCTTGCACAGGTTTGCGTATATTCGGACATTACGTGTAGCTGATGGGCCTGATGAAGTTCACCTCTCAGCAATTGCGAAACTAGAACTTCTTGATCAAGCCAAGCAACTGAATGCACATCTTTAATTTTGCTTTACTATTTAGTTGTTATGGAATGTCCATGATTTGTATCTCTAAATCAAACTTTTTCTGAAAAGTAGACATGAATGCTGCTAAAACTAACTGAATGTGAAAAATTCTTATTTTGATCTTGTTCTCTATCTTTGGATATTTTGGATAAACTTAAATTTACCCTGTAAGCCTGAGGGCAGGGAACCATCCAATTAAAAAGATTGTGTGTACAGCGCTTTATAAATAAAGGTTAATAATAATAATAAGAGGAAGAGAATCTATGGAATTTGTTGTAGACTGAACCAACACCAAATGAAATTTAATCTCTTTACTAGGGGTTCGAATTGAGAAATATTTCTATTTACTTGTATAATTGTCTTGCACAGAATCCACTGTTAACACATTCCTGTACAAAGATGACATTTAACTCTCTTCTGGGACTAAAGGAGCAGATGCACATCCATAGCATCAATGAGTTCAATTTCATTTGATCAAATATCAAATAAACAAGCCAGTTCTTAGGGGCATCATACTTAATAATTTTGCAATGCCAAAGTAACTTGCAGGGAATAACTTTCTGTTCTGTGGGATATGCAGATAGTCAAGTCAAATATTATTGAAAAGACATCTAATCTAGGCAAGAATTAAAAAAAATTGGTGCAACATAAGGAAAACAGTTTTGTTACAAAAATCCTGTTTCTTCTTCATCTAACAGCAATGTATAATTATCTCATCAAATTAGAATGCAAATTCTACTGCTTATGTAAATATCAAAGCAATTTTTTCTATGAACTTTCACTGAATTTCCTATTCCATTAATAAATTCTGTTTTTAACTTATTTGACTTGTTTTTCTGATTAGTGCTGATGCCATAGTTTTTCAGTAAGTGACAAAAATTATTCAGTCTTCCGTGAAAATAATTCATTTTAATACATTATGTTCTGCCCTCTCTTTCATTTTGCTAGCTACTGCCCTGTTCTGATTGCTTCAATGTGAAAAGTAAAACTATTTTCTAGCTGTTATTTAACTCCTAATAAGAAGAAGCAAGGAAATTGAATGCATCCATTAGTAGTTATCTTGTAGTATTTTGGTTACTGCTGCCCTGAGTGTCACTAAACAGAGCCAAGTCCCCAAAAACCCCCCTCCTGTCCACAACCCGAGAGAGAGGGAATCAGAAGCATAATCTGTGCTTAGAGATTCACTCAAAAACTCAAGACAGTAAAACTAAATCTCTCTAGTCTACTTTTTCTGTAGACACTACTAGGAACACTTCACTGTTGACTTATCTTTCCCATGTGACTCCAACTGGCCAGGTCTACAACAATCTAGGATGCTGGTATGCTGTGCAGGAGAATGAGAGGTTTCACTTACATTCAATAGGCATTCTTGGATGATTGAAGGAGCAATCTATTTGCTCCTTCAGCCAGCTATAAAATGTGCTGCCTTGCCACAACACTGAACCACTGGGGACACATTAGCCACTTGCTGAAGAAGGAAGATATGTGCACAATCTTCTTTCTACATTTACACTGGAGTAGAAAAGTAGAGGTACACATCTGTCTCATCAACAAGGCTTTCAGTTCCCTTTATTTTTTAAAATTTTTATGTACATATGAATGATCTGTATAATGTACATTCAATATAGAAAGTATTTTTATAATGGATAATGTATAGAACATATCACAATTACACTATGTTTTTATATAACATGTTAACATCATTTTTAAATAGGGTTTTTTTTTTTTTTTTTGCAGCATTTTAATTTTTCAATTTGGTAAAGCCAGTTATACATACAAATATCTCATTAGGTCTTGTAAAGGTAATGTTAATGATTGAGGACACAGGCAAACACCAAGTCTGTCCAGTTCTGGGAGGATGATCAGGTCCAACGTAGGAGTATAGAGATAATCATCTTCTAGTGAGGTTGGGAGGATCAAGTGATTTAGCCCAATTCTCTGAGACTGCAGTTCAACTTCAGTCATGCTAGTTCATAAAATACAAAAAACTAGGAAAATTGTTTTGATTCACAGTCTTGTAAACAAAAATATAAACGAACAAAATGTGCTTATGTACAACAAGAAAAAAAATTCTTGTGTACCCTTTTAGGCTGAACCACAAAGTACTTTCTTCTTATGTTACAATGTGATAGAATTGTGAACTTTTTTTTTCTAAAAAAAATATATTCATAGAAAAAGGAGTAACACTGTCATGAAACTGGAAAGGCAGGCAGATTTTGTTCCAAAGGTTTAAACCAATGAATGGGGCCTTCCTTATCACTGGCCAGTCTGCCTTGGAGGCTCTTGAACAGGCATTTCTGGTTCTTTAGCCAGTATCTCCAGCTTCGTGGTCTACTGGAGGTGGGACACTGGGCATAACAGAAGAGGTCCTCCCTGCAGTCAGGTAGCCAGCGACTCCAGGACCTGTTTAAAAGATAAAGGGTAATTTTTAGAAGCTTAATAAGCATCTGAGTGCATTTCAAATTGTTGAAGTTTCAGTTTCGTCCAGATTAATGAATGGCATGTTCATAGTGTACATTTAAAAATCTCTCTAGGTCCAATGCTACCTGCTACTGAGCATCAGACCTCTACTTTCCCATTAGTCACTATATTAGCACATTATTTAGGATATACAGTTGACCCTCCTTATCCACGATTTTTTTAATCCATGGATTCAAGCAGCTACAGTTTGAAAATATTCAAAGATATATAAATTCTAAAAAGCACACCTTGTTTTTGCCATTTTATATAAGGGACACCATTTTACTTTGCCACTGTATTTAATGGGACTTGAGCATCCATGGATTTTGCTATCCATGGAGGGTTCTGGAACCAAACCCCAGCGGATACCAAGGGCCCACTGTATGTTTTATATCAGTCATGAAGAGACACCCACAAAAACATATGTAACCTTATGGAGACAGCTATCATTTGAAATATGAATTCACTGTTGCAAAAAGCACAGCATGCCAACTATATAATTCTGCAGCAATCTAGAAATACCAACTGTTTGTCATAACTGTATGCCATGCATCTAGTAAGCACTTAGTTCTAGGAACACTGCAGATGCAACATGCACTGAGCAAAAAGGTATCTACCTGCTTTAGAGAGTGCTAGAAAGAAGTTTAGCAAGCTGCCTGCCAAATGAGATCTAAAGCCCACTTCTGAGATGAAGGGGACTGCTACCAGATAGAAGGGAAGGAGAGGAGATACCTGAGGGAGAAAGAAACCAGAAGCAAGGGAAGTAAAGTAGCAAAGCACTTTGAAGCAAAAGTGAAGCACAACTCCATTGTGTCTTGAGTAGATGTGTAGTTTTGACATATAATCAGTATCCAACACAGCACACTATAGTTCTAGGAAGACTAGCTGTGCTTTACAAATGCAGAATTAAAAATGAGACATTCATTTAATCTGTTTCCTGTATCCATTGACTGGTAGATATGTTTCCACGTTCATCTCTTCAGTGGTGAAAGAACAGAAATCCAATTTTACCACGAGTTGCTTTAGCCTATTTCAAACCATTTAATCATTTCATTAACAACTTTCAGCACACAAACAAATGAGAGGTAGTAAGTGAATTAAAAGTGTTTCTGAAGATAAACAAATCACATGAACACAGAACAAGCAAAGGCCAGAAACTGGGATATTCACAAACCTGTGAGGTACCCTGCTGTTTGTGTCTCAGAAATGAACAAGTCATGTTTCTGATCTTTGAAGGCACTCCATACAGAGGAACGAGACAGAATTTCATTCACCTGGAAAAAAAAGGAAGTCCAGAGATGATATATATAAATTTACAACCAACTGGAAAGGAAACACTGCAATTCTCTTGTTTCCTTTGTCTTTCCTGGTGGCTGAGGAACTCCCCAACAGAGGAGGCAGGGCTGGGGCCTCCCCACTGTCTTACTCTTGGCAGGCAAAATACTTTGGTCTGTTGTCTAAATCTAACTGCAAAGTACTAATATCTTACTTTATCTGATTCACAACAGAATTCAAAAGATGTATGGGATGTTTACCTGTTCCCCATACTGTAGACTGCGAGTCATTGATTTCAAGGCTTTAACAATCTGCGCTTTTGTAGCTGAAGGGCTTTCCAGATTCTCAAGGCCAACACCTTCAAGCAATTTTAGGAGATAGGGGATCAAATCTGCTTTCAAAGCCTGAAAAACATGGTTACAGGATATTTTAACAGACCTGTTCAGGTATAACTCAACACACTTTCTTCAACACGGGGGTAAATAACATCCAGACCCACCCCCTCCATTGCAATTTTCCTCATGTGGAAAGTGCCATGCCTGAAGAAAAGAACCCCACAGGAAGGCTTTCCATGTAAACATGTCATTCATTCTCTTTCAAGTGATTCTTGTCCATGTCAACAAGAACTTCTCTTATTTTCACGTGAGCCTTGAGATAACAGTAAAATGCAAGATGAATTTACCACTTTTCTAGCACTGAAGACAAAACCCTACATACTATTATGATGAAAACAAGATTATAGCTCTATCGGACATATAAAATCATCCACCTCCAATTCTGCAAAATATGTATTTCCCCCCCACTAATAATAAAAGGCAAGCCTGCATATTCTGGTGTGTAACTAGATGACTGCAAAGTGAAACAATACCCTAGGAAAGTCAGAGACCCTGCTTACTTGAACTACTAGGTCATTTTGTTCTTTTTGAAACATCCGATTAAGTGCTTCGCAGGCCACACTAATAGTGTCTGGTCGTTTCTTCATTCCATTCATCAAGGGGCCTATGGTCTCTAGTGCTGCCATTGAACGAACACAAAGCTGTGTAAAAGAAGAAAAAACAGTTTTATTCCATCTGTCAAAGATTCACATCTAACAGACGAAGAGATTTGACCCAAAGACACCATGAAATATACAGCATAACAAGTTGTGCTTCCAAAGATAATGTTACTTATGCTAAGAGCAGCTTGGTGGCGCAGTGGTTAAATGCCTGTACTGCAGCCATTCACTCGAAACCACAAGGTTGCGAGTTCAAGACCAGAAAAAGGGCCCAAGCTCGACTCAGGCTTGCATCCTTCCGAGGTCGCTAAAATGAGTACCCAGACTGTTGGGGGCAAATTAGCTTACTTGCTAATTAGCTTACTTGCTGTTCACCGCTATGATCTTTGGAATAGCGGTATATAAATAAAACAAATTATTATTATTATTATTAATTTCTACAGCCAGGAATACTTTCAGCTATTCAGTGATAGTGTTCAAGTGGACGTTTGACAAGTTTATGTACTGTACCCCCAGCTACAGGAAAGCATGTATTAAACTGGAAAGCATTAAGAGAACACTAATTTTTCTTAAGTGTGATGCTTACGTCATTTGAAAGATTTTAAACCTTGCCATTGATTATCCAGGCTATAAATTAGGCATGCACAAGGAGGAGATGATCATAATTCTGCAGTCAAACAATAAACATTCTGGAAGACCTTATTCTTCAAGAAAATAAAATTGCTCAGTCTAATTTAAATAGCATACCTCATTATCAGACAGGATGTGTATGACACGCATGGCACTTTTAGGAATGGCATTGTTCTTGTGATTCATGCCTTGGATAATTTTAGGAAGATGGCCAAGTGGAGGGACTTGGTCTGCTAGCTGAGGCTGAGCACTAAAGAGGCACACAGTTGCTGTTGTTACAGTTTCTAATGTTTCCCCCTGTTTCAAAACAAAATGTAGAGCAAGTCAATGTTATTTCTGAATCTAAAAGAGGAAATCAATTTAATCTCAGCCTATGGATAGCCACATTCACATGACAATATTTAGCAACACTCAAGAATCATATGATGAGAACATCTTTAAAATATCAGATTACAACATATGCGTACCCTATTAAAACAGAATTAAGGATCCAGTCCCAACCGCCTCTTCAGCATACTGAGCATGTTGTTTCTTGGGCTAGTAGCCTGAGCTATCTGGATTATATACAAAGAATGTGGCACATTTGTATATGCTCTTTTGTCCAGTTAAATGATCATGTATGCACCCAAACTGCTCAATTGCTTTTATAAAGGATGCAGTCTTCTGATGGTCTTCACTATTATTTATACTAATAGCCAGTGCTGTTCCTTTACTGCCTTCAATTAGCATCAGTATGTTAGTATTATAGGTTAGACACTTTATTACAGGCAAAGGAACTACTGCTTAAAGATCCTAATAGTACAATCCTAAACAGGTGTTAGAAGCAAATTTCAATATTGGTTACACATACTCTGATTAAAATCTGCATCTAACTCCAGTTTTAGTAAAGGCAAACTTTTCTTCAGCACTACAGTGAATTATAAAGAATCTGAATATTCTTTACTCTTAAGGACTTCAATGACTTGGTACCTGTTTTAAAAAAATGTAAACTGTTAACACAAAATGTAGAAGTTCCACTTACATGGGGGTTGTTTTTCTCCAGTAGTTCAGTGAATTTTTCTAACAGTGCAATGAGAAATTCTCTAGGTTTTCGTAAGACCCAGGCCGGCTGGACAATAAAGATTCTTAGGAAAACACCTCCTACAGACAGTTCGCCTTCTGCTTCACCGTATACCACAGCAAAGTCCTCTGGCAACTGGGTCAATCAGAAAAGGGAAAAATGTTATTCCATTCATCTATTAGGAGAATTTATTAAGAAATAAAGGGAGCTAAGCTAAGTAAAGATGTGAACCCAATTGCTACTGCAAGGATGTATGACATTTTAGAATATTCTGCAATGTGGTTCCAACTTATTACAGACCTGGCAAACAACAACAACAACAACGATTGTGCATTTATATAGGAAATACCTGCAACAAACAAAATGTAAAAAGAATATATGGACAAGAAACAAAATGGTTGGGTTCTGTCTCAACTCAACTTGCTGATAAATAACTTTATTTTTTTTACCTTCCAGTTAATGTCAGGGTTGTCCCTCTGTAGTTTAAAGTGCCTTTTAAGAAAGGGAAAGAAATGTGTTAACAAATTCCTTTGCTAATAAAACAGATGTAAAAATGAACGAAGTTCCCTTCTGCTCAGCTGTGACTCAAATTGCACAGCTTTTTAGGGTTCACAATGTTCCAGTTGTTCCAAGTAATTCAGAACAGAATATTTTTGCATTGTGACCCTTGAACAAACTCCAGGACTCCAGGCTGGATCCACACCCGGTTTTTGTTTTGCTTATACAAAAAATAAAAAAGAATAAAACTGTTATTTTTATCCCACTTTTTGTGAAAACAATCAAAGCGGTGTGCAGCATATTAAAAACATACAATAATATATATACAATATCCCCCCTTAAAAAGAATTAAACAAGTTAAGATTAAAAATTACGCTGTTTTACTAAAATTTTGGCTACGCAAGTACAGTAGTTATTCACTATTTTTGTGACATACTCTAGCATCATTTCACGAACAGTTGTAGACACTCTCTCTCGGGAGTTGTCATTCCATATTAATTCTGGATTTTCATGTGTTCCTTCAAAAATGTGAACAGCAGCTTCAGGATTATCTCTCATGGCATCCATAAAGACACCAGGCAGAAACTTCATTAGGATAATTCTAACCTAGAAAAGATCAATGCACACATTATAGAATCCATCAGAGTATTTCTCAAAGGAAATAATAAGGTATATTGAGAATTCTTGAAATAAATGCAATTTCTCAGTTAATGTTATGTGGAGACCTATCTTCACATGGCTAACCAATGCACTAGAAATGTTTGATCTCTGCAAAAATCCTAGTTATCATATGATTTCAGATGAGATAACCTGGAGTGGAGGAGGGTTATCACTGTGAAAACAATGCAAAGCTAGTTCAAGATGTAGTCACACAGAGTAATTATGCCAACTCCTAGTGCAGTGGCATTTTTGATGAACATGTCTTAAGTCAGGACCAAGTATAAGACAGTGCCATACAAGACTCATGCAAGCCTCCTATCACATGTTTTTAAAAGGTCCTTTCAAATATCTCAAAATGATTTTCTTACCTTTGGACCAACCAGTTTGTCTGCTGTCATTTTAGCAAAAAGCTCTGCTGTCTGAGACCGAACTTGTGGATGTGTTGAATTGCAGAACATATCAAGTAAGTAGATTAAAGCACCTAGGGAAAGACAGAACTTTTGGTGTTTTTAACCACAACAAGTCATTAATTTTTGAATGTGATAATGATACAATCTAAAGAAAAACAAAACATACCTTTTGCCATGGCTTCCTTAACAATTTTGGTACTGGAAGTCAAAGCATATAGAGTTTCAAGAACAAGCTGCCGACCTGCCAAGATTAATGACTGTTTGTGAAACACAACTTCTATACCTACTTATATAATGTAGAACAAAGATATAGCAGGTTTATCTAAAGATAATCCCTTTTATGTTAGGAGTTGCAAAACTGCTCAGATTGTTTGGTGCATTAGAAAAAGGTGATTTAAGAGACAGAAGAAATTTTTTCCCATGGATTTAGTTCCAAAGGCATATACTTCTGGTTAACTACTGTAATTAAGATTACACTGTGCAGTTTTACCATCACTGATATAATCTGGAAAGCTAATAAGTATTTAAATTGGTATTTTTTGTATCAGAATGTATGATTTATATGAAGAACGGTAATTTAGGATTTTAAATTACTGGCCTCCCTCCCTATCTAATAAATTCAGCAGCTTCTTCTTAGTTGTGATACACACCTAGCCAAAATTTTGCATTGCCCTGAGCTAAAGTCCAAAATTGAATTGGGGGGGGGGGGCTGCTAAACAGTTCCATCTTAAAAGTTATTTTAATTATTTGTGATGTCTGTTACTATAATAAATAATAATAAAAATGTATTTATATTTTCCTGCCTCTCCCAGATGGATTGAGGCGGGATTACAACCTAATATAAATATACAACTACAAAACTCATCAATAAAATATGTAAACATTTAACAATTTAACCATTAAAAACATGCTATCAAAGCGACAGTGGGAATAAAGGTATTCCAGTCTTAGTCACAGAGATGGATCCATATATTTCACACAGAGTCGGTTGGGTTTGCTCACCGGAAGAGATCCGTCTTAACTGCCCTCTTAAAGGTCTCCAAGGAGGTAGTAAGATGGATCTCTTCCAGGAGACTGTTTCATAATCTAGGAGCGGCTATCACCTCTACTATCTTATCCTAAAGTCACTTTAATGTCATTACAGTCGTCCCTTCCCTTATGCGGGAATCCATTCTGGGACCCCCCCCCCGCGTAAAGGAAAAAACGCGAATGCAGATTAGGCAGTAGGAATAAGGACTGCTGCAAGCAGAAGTGAAGGCATTTCTACTTATCCTCTTTGTATTTCTGTCTAAAATCTTTCCTAAATATTGCACTTCAGTTCTTTTATCATCTTACAGATTAACACACACATTCTACATACTTGAAGGTAGTGAATGCAGGAGGGCTAGTAAGTTGGAAAGAACCATGGCTTCCGCAATATTATTTACACATTCTTGGTTACTCGTTACAATGTTCACCACCTATTCAAGAAAAGAACATTATTAAAACTATTCAGCAAAATGTTTTAGAAACAACTAGTTTTCAGAGCAAAGCAGGACTGACAGACTAGGACAGCAGTAGGAAACCTACGGCATTCTCTACCTGTATGAACTATTATGGACATTATCATTCACCACTGACCAGACTGGCAGAACTGAAAGAAGTTTGAAACAACAATATCTAGAATCCTGACATTTCTCCATACCGGGATTAGAAAAAACTTGAATTCTACTTCCAATAAAACTATGACAAGATACTCTTCTCCATCCTCTCATCTACGCTTCCCAAAACTTACTTTTTCACATTTGTTCATTTGTTAACCCTTCCAGCAGCTGCTTCCTTCTGGCTATATGATCTCAACCAAGCAAGGATCGTATATGACAAAGCTAAATCAAATTTATCTACTTCAGGAACAGGCAAAATGTGACCCTGGGGCTGCATGTAGCCATCCAACACTGTTTTTGCAGGCCTCAACTCTTGTAACTTCCAGACTCCTTAGACTGTCCCCTTTCTGCCCCAAAATATGGTCAACTGCTTCTCCTAGAAGCCTTCAGGAGAAGCAGTTCATCTTTTAAATAAGTAGCAGGACTCCTGAACTAATTAAAAGTGTTGGCATTTCCAAGGTTTTTGTTTTTCCTTTGGTTTGTTTGGCATTTTAGACAGCCTATGTAACCTTCAACTGACTGCAGCTGTTCACCCCCAGTTAACAGTTCATCAGTTAAGCATCATGAGCAAGTGAAGTCCATGCACCGATCTCTCTCTGAATAAATATGGAGAAATGAACCCAGTATCTATTATCTTGACTGCTGCTGTTGAGCAACAAAGCTGCCAATGTTCAGGAAGAGCAGAAGGGAATGGTCAAAATATTTTGACAGGTATTGAGGGAAGGAGCCATAATTTGGTAACTCATAACTCATGAAAAAGACTCTTGGAAATCTCTTGGGTACGGCAGGGAAGAATGAACACCTCTGCCAGTTAGCAGAGGCAGTACAGTACTTAACCACATGTCAAGGAATTACTTTGCATCTAGCAGTTTCCTATGTTATCTTTTCTCTTGCCTTCTGTAAGGGTGCTCCTAAAAGCTCCCTCCTACTTACACAGTCTATAACTCAACAGTAGGAGGTGGAAACCTGCAGTTACTATTTGGTGTCTCGCACTTCAACCCCAAGCTTTAAAATCCCAAATTATTTTTGTCAGGGCAAGCCATATTTAAAGAGATTTATTATTATTTTACCTCCAGGGCCAACTGTTGTACTTGACCAGCTCCATGGACACGCAGCAGTGAAAATATTAACTTAAAGTGACCTATGCATTCACATTCTGAACCTAAATACAGAAAACAGAAGAACTACTACAGTTAAGGCATAAAGATGAACTACAATTATCAACTGTACCGTATATTCCGGCATATAAGACGACCAGGCGTATAAGACGACCCCCAACTTTACAACTTAAAATAGAGTGTTTGGGATATACTCACTGTATAAGACCACCCCTCTCTTCCACGATAAGTCAGAAAGGAGCTGAAGACACACAATAACAGTAGCAGCAGTGGCAGAGGAGAAAAAGGGAGGAGGAGAAAAAAGGAGAAGGAGAAAGAAGAAAAGGAGGAGAAAAAAGAAGAAGAATAGGAAAAAGAGGATTAAAAAGAGGAGGAAGAGGGAAAGAAGAAGCGGAAGAGGAAGAGGGGAAGAAGAGGAGGAGGTGGAGAAAGAATAAGAGTAAGAGGGGAAGAAAAAGTAGAGGAGGAGAAAAAGAAGAGGAGAAGAAGAGGAGGAGGAGGAGGAGAAAGAAGAAGAAGAAGAGGGGAAGAAAAAGAAGAAGGGGAAGAGGAGGAGAAAGAAGAAGGCCCCAGCTAGCTGGCTGCCTTTTCCCAAGTCAGGGGAGCTGCAAGCTCTCTTTAGGACTCAACCAGCTGGCTTGGCCTTCTGATAATGTCCCTAGAGTTTGAAGAGACCCCAAGGGCCATCCAGTCCAACCCCCTTCTTCTGCCATGCAGGAAATCACAATCAAAGCATCCCTGACAGATGGCCATCCAGCCTCTGCTTACAGACCTCCAAAGAAGGAGACTCCAGTACACTCCGAGGAAGGAGTGTGTTCCGCTTTTGAAATAACAGCATACACAACATTATTTCACCCACCTTGACAATTCCTCCCGCCCTTCCTCTTGGTGCATCTACAATGTAGAATTAATGCAGTTTGACGCCACTTTAAGAGCCGCTGCTCCATCCTATTGGAACCCTAGGATTTGTAGTTTTATAAGGTCTTTTGCCTTCTCTGCCCAAAGAATTGGGGGGGGGCGCTGCTGCTCCAAACTACAAATCCCAGAGATTCTGTATGGATGGAGCTGTGGCAGTTCAAGTGGCTCCTATTGGAATCCTAGGATTTGTAGTTTTATAAATTATATAGGCGTTATAAAAACTACAAATCCTATGCTTCTGTGTGGATGGAGCATTCTACTTCTATGGTGTAGATACAGCATGAGAGGCATCTGAGAAAGAAAGAAAGAAAGAAAGAAAGAAAGAAAGAAAGAAAGAAAGAAAGCCTCCAGTCAGACTCCTAAGGAGCAGCCTGGCTGGTTTCTCTGTGTGCCAAGAGTTGTTTTTTTTTTCCTTTTTCTCTCCAGTTAGCCAAAGAAAAGAAACAATGGTCCAAAACACAGAGCAGCAATAGTCCAGTTTGAGAGCATTTTAACTACCCTGGCCCAGTGCTAGGGAATCCTGGGAACTGGAGTTTATTGTGGCACCAGAGCTCTCTGACAGAGAAGGCTCAATCTCTCACAAAACTACATTTCCTAGAATTCCCTAGCAATGAGCCAGAGCAGTTAAAGCAGTCTCAGATTGGATTATTGCTGCAGTGTGTTTTTGCCTGGCATCAAAAAGTGTGTCCTTGCTTCCCAACTGACTCCGGAGCTCTTTCTTTCCCCCAACAAGGCTCCATCCTAGGGAAGGGAAGAGGAGAAGGAGAGGCAGAGGCAGAGCGCGGGAAACCCTCTGCTCCTTCTCTTGGGAAGCACTGAGCCTCAGGAGGGAAGGTAGAAAGACCTCCTGCCGTCCCTCCCCAGAGAGGAATGCCATCGCCCGGGAAAAGGAGGACAGGAGGGGGGAGGGAGCAAGGAAGGAAGGAAAGAGAAGAAAAGGAGGAAAAAGGGAAGGGAGGAGGGAGGGAGTCTGGGAGAGAAGGATGGAGGGAAAAAAGAAAGGGAGGGAAGGAAGGAAGGAAATGGTGGAGAAAGAGAGAGAAACCTAGGAAGGGGAAGGAAGAAGGGAGGAAAGGAAAGGGAGGAAGGAAAGGAAAGGGTGAAGGAAGGAAAGAAGGAGATGAAAGAAGAAAGGGGAGGAAGGGAAGGGACGCACCGTGGAGCTCCTTTGCCTTCAGGAGAAGGCTTGCCGCTGCAGGCTCTCTTTAGGACCCACCGGCAGGCTTGGCTTTTTTTTTTCCTGCGCACAAGACGACCCCCCACTTTGGGGAAGATTTTCCTGGGCTAAAAAGTCGCCTTGTATGCAGGAAAATACGGTATATTAAGCAGAGGAAACAGTACCACAAAGATTTTTTTAACCTTAAAAATAGCCATGCTGTTAATGTTATATAGCTCTTGCAGTAACATGGTGAGAAACCATATATCAGATCTTTCCTCTAAACATTGAAAAACTGAAGTTAAACAATTTTTAGAATGAGTGTTTAAGATATCCAACACACTTCATTTACCTGGGTTGTGTTTTATTACATTTCTCAGAGCCTCCAAAGCCATTTCAACCCTTCTGAGTCTTTCTCCATGTTGGTTAGACTCAACTTTTCCTGTCTGAGTCATAGCCATTAATGTGTGAAGGTACTGTGCTTGTGAGCCTATGTAATCTAAAAGGCTTCCAGCAAATGCTTTTGGAACCTGTAGGTCAACAAATACAATAGCTTGAAGAAGGTTCAATGCAGTAAATATGAAGAAAGTAGTTTTTAAGGAATATAAACCACCAACAAATCACAGGATATTTACAATCAAGGGACAAAAATACCAACCCTGTAGCAGAGCAGACTGTCTAACTTTATTAAATAAATATTTCTTAGCAAAGGAAGAACCAGACTGGTATATGGCACTACACTATGTAGTTATCCCATTCAGAGTAGAACTCTGCCAACCAAGGAAGAGGAAAGGAAGACAACAAGGTCATCGATAAATGGACATGAACTCCTTGAAGATATATACTATGCTGATCAGTGAACTCAAACCGGAACAACCTATTTTTCATCTGGAAAACCAGAGTAAAGAATTCTAACACATTTCATACTAATATACACAAAACTGGCTAGACAATTTAAAACTGAATGTGCTCCTATATAGCAAAAATAGAATCTCACCTCTAATTGGAATGTGGGGACTTCATTGTAAACTCTGACAAAAATCTCTCCTACAATAAGCTCTTTTGCATGATCACTGAAGATAAATTCTGAGCCATAGCTTTTATCACAGTCACCCTTTAGAAAGAAAAAAAAATGATTTGATATTTGCACACAGTGAATTATATTATGAGATTATTAATATATTGCTTTCGAGAATATTAACTGACTTAAAAACAAAGTGGCGCTATCTGCAATATTACATTGTACAGTACACCCGAGTCATACACAGGTGCATTATATGCTGCTTTCAGCATACGCTGAAAGTAGTACCGGAAGAAACAGTGGTGCGCGCTGGAAGAAACAATGGAGTGTGTGCCTGTGGCACGCACTCCCTGCCGCCGCCACGAGCACGAGCCCCATTACTTGTAATGGGGTTTGAACATACGTGCTTTTTCTTTTAGACGTGTGTGTGTGTGTCCCGGAACGGATCCCCCACGTAAAAGTAAGGCACACTGTATTCTAAAAATTTAGAATTTGGAATCATAAAGTAGTGACAACATAAGCGTTTCAGTTCTCATTTAAGAAAGAAAGTGTAGAACGAAGAGACTAGAAGAAAACCTGGCCAGTACATATAGTAGATATTAGTTCTGTCATTTCCTATGGCTTTTGTTGCTACTTCTTCCCTAGTTCCACCTTCAGCCTTCAAGTTCTTATAATCCACAAATTTTGACTGGAATTTCCATATCCACAAAAGAGAAAATGATTGTGAATCTCTCATATTACTAAAAAATTGGTAAGGTCCACCATAGCCCTCATTTTATGGATACTCCACTTTTCAAAAAAACATGTGCCTTCATTCTGCTGCTAAAAAGAAAAGAAAGTAAAACAAGAAGGGGGAGAAATTGACTCCTTCTGTATATTTGGGCATGTTGCCAAAGGAATCCTGCAACTAAAAATCAAATTTAGCCAATTTGAACAGAATTTCTGACTGTTATTCCAATTGCAGAATTTAATTATACTAATAATATTGCTTAGATGCAGGGTAAACTAAAGACAAAAAAATGTAGAAAGCTACAACAGTACTGTGTTGCATTACTGACAATAATACTATCTTATTCTGTATCTTTTGGGGGTAAAAATTTGAGGGAAAAACAAAAATTAATTTCTGACTTCAAATAATTTTTATACACTGTTATGAAGTGATACTGTTTATAGTAAATGACATAAAAGCCAAATCCAGTGGATCCAGCAGACACAATCAATGGATTCAAGAATTTGCTAAACAACCACAGTTGACGCATAAAGAAGAAACTAGAGACTTTTCAATTTAAAGAATCTATAATCATCTGTACAGTCCCAGAAGGCAGGAGGGAGCATATGAAACAAAGCTCTAGAAATTAACCACACTGCTTATGTACACTTTAGCTTACTCATTGTGAAAAATGTACCAATGAGACTGTACATTTTCAGCCTTTAACAATTAGCCAGCCTGAAAACTTTGAAAAAGTGTCTTACTCTTTTAATCATGCTTTCCTGCTGAGATTCCAAAAACTCGAGGAGTTCGGCTCTTGTTCGATTGTTCCAAATCAAGTAAGGATTCTCTGTGTTGCTATTTAGCATTTTCAGAATCTAGGTAAGGAATAAGCACAGCAAAACACATTTCTCAGATTTTTTTTATCCTACTTCTGATTAACTTAAGATCTCCACAACACTTTCAGGGTCACCTTTGGCCTTCCAGTTCTTTAATACACCAAGCTACTTCCTCTTGCTTCATATTTAACACGTCTGTATTTGCAATCTTTCTTCATTTAACAAATATAGCTCTAGTAAACCAGGCCCTGTGTTGAACAGGAGTGTCCCAGAAGCCAGCACAAACAATCTCCATGAACAGTTGTTGCATGCAGACATAGAGAAGGATATGTGTCTATGTACCACACTGGCACCCAAATTAACCTCCCGAATATTTCTGTTTCTCCCATGCTTCCAGCTGTAAGTAACCATTGTTTCAGTAGTTACAGAGAGCCACTTTCTAGTATACATAATGGCTTACCACTGTAATTTCAAGCAGTTTCCACATGAGTATGTAAAGTACCCCTTACTTCTAGTTTATATAAATGCACCCCCACCAACATCACAGGCAGAGGTTGAAATTTTTATATAAAATTTATTAAATCAATTTTAGAGTATTCTTCTGAGAGTTAATGTCTACCTGACAACTATGTTATATATCTGTGCAGGTGCACCCAAGCCAGAAGAGACACACAAAACTAGACATTACTGAGTGAATGCACACAAAGGAAAAAAACAGAACAAAACCCACTACAGTTCTACAACATCTCAAGACAAAAACCCATCATTTGCTATACCAAGACTCCCCAACATAAAGCAGGAAAGGGCTAAGTCTTCCCTTCTTCTTGGAAAGAACAGACCTTAATGCTAAGTCCTCCAATTTGCCCTTATGAGCTGCTGGAGAGGGAACAATACACTCATGGGGGCTACCCAAGCTGCAGACTTCAAATCACTTCTCAACTTATGATATCCCTATGCATTTTTCATAGGATTTTCTTAAGCGAGGAATACTCAGAAGTGGTTTTGCTAGTTTCTTCCTCTGAAATATAGGCTCTGCACACACTGGTCTGAAAGGCTGGCATGGGGGCAGAGTTAGGGCATAGCGTCCTCACAACACACACCTGACTCTGCCCCCCCAGGGTGCCCTGATGCCGCGCGCCACTCCACATGACACACAGCATCAAGGCACACCTCCAGCACTGCATCCATACAATTCAGTGCCAAAGGAGTGCCATATGGCCATGGCTCCTTTTTGTGCCCTCGAAAGGCCGGACTGGGGTAGCAGTGTGAGGTTGCTGCGGCCCCGATACGGCTTAGAAAGGGGCAGCTGGAGGCCGCCCCTTAAGGGCAGTATGTACGGCCTCATAGCTTACAGCACCTGGTATTCACAAGTTGTCTCCTATTCAAGTACTAACCAGGGGTTACCCTACTTAGCTTCCAGAATCTAACACAATTTGGTACCTTTAGAGTATTTAGGCCCATAGGTTTGCGTTGTGGCTGCAATAAGTTGGAAACGAGAACAACAAACCCTGGAAATGACTGGAGGAAAGGTGTATAGTAGACCTATGGCCATAGAGTCTGAAGTATGCCTTAGGGTTCTGGTCTCTGGGAGCTGCAATAAGTGATGTGCCTGTGGATCATGTGGTTTGAATCTCAGGCAAGGAGGATGACCTGAAGGTCACCAAAGTAGGATTGCAGCTGACTAGGTCAGATCTTCACTCCTTTTGACCTAAGGTGTGGCAGCTGAGGAAGTCAATCTCTTTGGATTCAAGGTGTGGTAGCACCTGTTGCACGTCTTTCTGTGGAGAGAATGACAGATATCTTCATTCTCCAAGCATGTATGATTTGACTACTTTATCTGTACAGACCAAGATGTGAGTCCCTTTGAAGCGCAGCTAGAAGTGAATGAGCACAAATCTCATTGCTCAGAGGTCCAGCCAGGTGATGCTGTGAGAAGGACTGTAAGTCCCCTAGGTTGAGAGGCCCCAGTAGTGGGCTCCCCAACCCACAAGACTTGTGAAGAGTATCCTGACAAGATTTTCCAGGGTAATACCCTAGGACAAATTGTGCTGATCTGTCCACCAGAGTAGGGAGTTTGTGTGATGACAACTGGATATTTTTTAATGTACTTATTGAACTTACATTCTGCCTTCCTCCCAAAATGGGATTCAAAGCTGATGAGTGACTTGAAGTATCTGAGTAGCCACTCAAGTTGTCTGCGGTGGAAACTTGCCACATGAAAAGATGTAGGCACAAAATCCCAAGGCCCAGAATGTGGGCTAGGGCCATGAGGTCTGCAGCCTTGCATTGGGCAAATAGAAGAGATTCATGTCTTATTTTTTGTATCTTCCTGGAAAAGGAGTGATAATTCCCTTTCTGGTGTCTATTAGGGAAGCTAGGTGAATATGGCACTAGGTTGGGAGGAGATTACTCTTTTTACATTAACCATGAAAAAAAAAAGTGTTTAATGTGGTGGTTAGATTTCCCAAGGAGATTGTTGAGAAAAGGAACATAGGTATGAACTGAAGTCCCAGAGAGGCTATGGGGGTTATCATCAGTTTGATAATAACCCAAGGTGGGGCAAACCAAATCTGAAAGGGAGGGCTTTGAGCTGATAGTGGGTGCTGCAGTAACAAAAATGAAGGAAACATGGGTGTTCAAGTAAACTTCCACAGAAGAGAAGGTAGTATCCCTGGAAGAAGTGTTCCTGGATAGTCTGGAGGCTTTCCAGCCAAAATATTCTATACTTGAGAAATCTATGAATCTAAGATTCAAAACTCTTCATCCCCCTTTTTGGACACGATGAAGAAAACTTACTGGGTGGTATGGGTTCTATAGCTCACAGGTTTAGGAGACGAGATATGGCTTGCTGAATTGATAGGACTATTTAATGAATGAGAATTTGAGGCTGGAATTTGCGGTGAGTAGCGTCTTAGACTTTGGTGGCATTCTATGGAGTATCCTTTGTTTATTGTCTGCAATGCCAACTGATGTAATGTGGAGAGTGCCCAGGCAAAAAGGAAGTAAGACAGTGTTCATCCAATTTCATAAGGAGGACAGTCACATGGTGGTTTTGCTTCTAAAGGTTGATTTTCTGAAGAGTGATCAGGTAGAGTCCCCTCAGGTGGGGAATGAAAATGCTGATCTTGTCTAGGCAGGCTTGAAGGTATGAAAGGCATGAAAGGAAAGAAAGAGCTGAAAGAACTAGCTAGTTTGCTTCCTTGCATTTTTTTTTTTTTTGTATGAAAGGTATGGATTTCTTTTTGATCTTCATCTCAATGAGAAAGTCTTTGAGAGCATCCTCTCAAACCAAAGAGACAGTTTCCAACAAAGGGAAATGAAGATACTGGATCTGGACTGTGTGTCTGCATTCCAGTGTTTTAAGCACATGAATCTTCTCACTGCTGTGGAGGAAGCTATTCAGCAAGCAGACAATAGTAGTAAGTTTCTGGTGGGATCTGCCACAAAAGCTAAGGATATATCAATGGGAGGGGAAAGAGAAAGAGGAAGGAAAATATGAAAAAAGGTACAGACAGGAAAAGCAGAGGCGACAGGGATATGACCTTTCCTGAGTGAGACAAGACAAATAACTGAAGCACAGAACTGAAGTAAGAGGGGATGGGGATCCAATAGAAAGAGTGTTTAAAAACATCACTGCCGTGCCTCACCTAGGCAGTGACAGTTGTTAATCCATGTACTGATGACTCGTTCTCCACTGGCTAAGAACTGAAGATGATTGTGAAATTTATTTTCTAGCACACTAATATTTAAATATTTTTTCTTCCTGACCACCTTATCCTCCTATAGATATATATTCTTAATTGTATATTTGTTATTGTATAATTTTGAAGTAAAGTGAAACACGTTGATGTTGATGTTACAGAGTTCTCATACCTCAATAGGATTAATCACAGCAAGTTTCCTTGCAATATAAGGGGTCAGCATGCCTGCAAGACTTTTCCTTATTGTTGGGTTTTCAGGTGTAGCTTGTTCTCCAGGAAGATAGCCACCAAGGCGACTCAAAGCAAGAAGGCTCAGCTTGGCAAGGGTATTAGCTACTTCCTAGTAAGAGAAAATAATATCAATCATCCACTTAAGTTATTGGAGTAAAGGAAGAAACCAGGAGCTTTCTGTTCCACAAGGAATACAGTATAGAGACAGGCATAGGCTCTGGAAGGCACTCTTACCCCACATGGGGCAACTGCTTCTTCCCATTACAACCTCCTATGTCCCTCTAACCTAAAAGTCAGGTGGATTTTCAGATGGCATTATGGGGAGAGTTTAAAGCTAAAGCACTGCTTTTCTGCTGCAATGGTACAAAATTCAGCAGTGGTGGGGGATGGAATGGCCTCTTGTTAGCTCTGAGGATATTCCTTCAACTCCCAAACAAACAACGTTGACCACCTCAACCTAGAAGTACAAAACATTAAACAAGTTTGCAAACCATTTCACAGAAATGTTTTTCAGGATATATTCAGAATTTAGCACTCTTAGGATACCTGCTGATTGGAGTCTTCACTCTTTTGAATTCCACTCTCTTCTAGCGTGTAATCATAGTTGAAAAGGTAGCCCAGTAAATACCACAGAACCCCAGCTTGAAACAGATGTGTCTGTAGCCAATAATCCACAGCAAAGGAGCCAACACATTCTACACCCAGGGAAGCCACACGTGCAATGTTCTAAAGAAAACAGAACATATTTATTTGCTTTGTACTATGAGTCACACATGTTGCAATCCACTTTTAATACTATAATGTTATACGAATCAATCTTAAACTCTACACAGGGGAGGGCTTTCTCTCAGTCCAGCCACCATCACAGGCCTGGCTGGTGAGAACATGAGAGCAAGCCTTCTCAGTGGCTGCTTCCATCCTCCGGAATTCCCTCCTGCAGGAGGCTAGGCTGGCCCCCTCCCTGCTTTCCTTTCATCAGCAGGAAAATACTTTTTAAAAAAATTAAAAGTAGGCTTTTAATATGTAATTGCTTGCAGGGATACTTCTTATTTTGGATTGTGCTTTATTTTTTTTAACTTTTGTATGCCTTCCAAATAATGCTATACTGTTTTAACATGATTTTAATTGTTCTAAAATTTTATTGTTAGGTTTTTATTGATTCCTTCTGTAAGCCACCTTGGGTTCCACTCAGGTATAAATGAAATTAATTCTCCTCTTTGAGGATAGCTGAGGCCGTCTAAATGTTATTAGAATTCAACTCTGGGCATCTCTCACCACTGCCTAAGTTATTTAATAGAAGCTGCAGTCCTATGACATTCGGAGGGCTACAATTACCCACTCCTCCTCTAAAGTATAGACAGTAGGACTAAGGGGCAGCCCAATGAATGTTCATTAGGATACTACACATTTTTTTCATACAAGCAAAACATGTCTTAAACATGTCTCAAAGGGCATTAAATGTATTTTGAACTAGGATGTTGTCAGAAGTTTGAAAGAATTCAGAAATAAAGGTTACAGGCCCAATGTGCTCTACATATTTAATGAATGTCCCTAGCATACTCATTTTTCTCAGCACTCACAGGAACTATTCTATAAAAGGTCAGAGGAACTCATAACACAGTAGCCATACATGAGCCTACCTTGCCATGATACAGCACTCTACAGAGGTCCTTGATGATGTTTGGCATTTCAGTTATTTTCTCTCTGCAATCTTCAAACTGGGCTGCCACACTGTAACATTTACTTATATGTCCACACACCTATAAATAGAAAGATTTTCCTAAGGTTCAAATTTATAACAAATGTAGACAACAAATGCTACATAGGAAGAATAAATGTGTGTTATTTTAAAAGGAATGATGAGGTGCTTCAAGTAAGGTAAATACAGCATTGCTATTTGCTCAGGTTTATCCTGTTGCTCTCCTCACCCATTATTACTAATTATTGATGAAGCATTTAATGTTGCACCAAGGAAGCAGATTTTAATTTCTACATGTTGTGCAACAGAGGTCAGAAACTGCTGAATGTCCAATGTCATTCAGCAATTCTGTGGCCAATCAAGTGTGAAGAGACGACTTATTTTGCCTTCAGAAGATTGCAGATGCAATCCCTGTTTTCTACACGTGAAGATGGGCAAAACTCTTGTCTGAAACACTGCATAGTTGCTGAAAGTCAGTTTGCAGCCAACAGTGAAACAATAGTTTAAAACTACTTCCATGTTTCCCAAGAAACTGATGATCTAACAATTTACGTTTTAGCTCAAGTAGCCACACAGGTCAATTCTTCCATTACAGGATTTAAAACTTACCTGAACTGACATATCATCTGGCTTACTAGAACGTGTTAGGACAGCAACACAACGATTAAAAGCCTCCTGCAATATCTGTGGGGAAAAACAGATTATTTTTTTCCTGTAGCTTGTTAGGAAACCTAACAAAACCTGTATCAGAAAGCAAATGCTTCTCTCTACAATCTTCTGATGCTATTTTACAGCTACGACATAACATTTAATGTGTTCTGTACAAGCAGTATTCCCAGCCAGACTATTAGAGTACTGTAACATTTCTCAGAAGCAACGTTAGTATTTCTTCTTTCTGGGAGAAGATGAATATTTTAAAATTAGCGCATGCAGTGTTGGTGGCTTCGAGCTTTTTTATTTATTTGGCTAATTGGGTACGATATAAAATATTTAGCATTTATATAAGTTTACTGACTAGCCAACAATAGTTCTGAGACACCATACGTACAGCTAACAAGCTTGAGCTATACAGTACTTTCCAGAGAATGTCTAGCCATGCTAATAAGAAGCATATTTAAAAGAATTTTGGGGGAAAAAGTTTAAAAGATAGACAGAAATAAAATCTTTGGCTCTGCAAAACAAAAAGCAAGACTCCAACAGGATTCTACCTCTATTCCATTCTCTCTTCTTAGTTCTTCTGCATTAAGGGCTGAACAGTTGACAGTGTAGAAAGCCAGCTCAGTAGCAGCAGGCAACAAGGGAGACTCTTTGGAGAACAAGAGGTCATCTGAAGTTTCTATTGTGATTGTTTTGATCAACATAGGATAACCTGCATATTTATAGGGCTTCAAATCTTGGAAAGAAGAGAATGTCAAAAATCAACATACACAGTTGAATCAGCTTGGTTATGATATACCACAGCTGCACTTGCCCCCCCCCCATTCCCCAGCCCCAACTTCTTTGTTTTTACTTAAGAAAGCCCCCTTCTTCCCAGTAGAGATTGGGAAATAATTTTACACATTTTTGCTCTCCCAGATGTTTTCAAAACTAGAAGTGTCCAAAGTCATTTACAATTTTGTACAAAAGTCTCCTCTAAGCCCAAAGCAGCTGGGGGGTTGGGGATAGCAAAGCTGCATCTGCAGTCTACACTAAGCAGCTCAGTGAGGTTCTGGAGGACACATATGCAGACCTCAGATTTCTGAAACTTGCCTACCCAGCATGCCAAGGGACACACTTAAAATCTTATTCTCCAGTCAGCTTTCTTCATAGGTGGACTTGCCTTCCGCGACTTTGAGCTTACATGAAAAGCAAGTCCCATTAGAAGTAATGAGGTGCGTACCCGCGCTGTGTGCCCTGCGCACCACCGCATGCATGCGCCTAATTATTTCCTATGGGTTTGAGCATATGCTCTTTTCCCCATATGCAGGGAAGTCCAGAACAGATCCCCTGCGTATAGAGACTGTATATCATTTAAGTAACTTTATTTCACAGATTATTGCTTCAAAAGGCCAATACCATGTGTAGAAAAGTGGAGAAAGATGTTTGGGTTGAGCGAGTGAGAGAAGAGGTAGACAGGCAGGAGGACCCTGAGGAAGGATGGCAGGCAGGAGGAGGAAAGGGAGGGGAACAAGCACAGGTGGACAGCCGTTGAGAAACGTGACCACACCCGAGGAAGAGAGAGAGGAGCCGGGAGACCATTTAAGGAGTGAGGGCGAGGCGTTAGGGAGGAGGAGACAACACGGAAGAAGGGGGCGCGTTGAGGACTGCATGCAAGGGAAAGAACAGGTAACCTGAACTCCTGTCCGGGTGGGCTGCCCCATTAGCCTCCAGGCATCATATGGACACCTTCGTGTAGGGCCCCACCAAGCGGTGCACCCTGTGGACCCGCGTTGGGAAGAGGTTCTCAGTGGGGAGCCTTACAACCCAGGAATAGGACGAGCCGCACAAAGTCTCCACAACCTCGAAGGTACTTGGTGGGACTCCAAGGGGAAGTGTTGGGAGCATGGACCACGCTCGTTAGAAAGAGAGTAAGCGGAGTTAGAATACACTGAGAAGGCTTTCAGACTAGGGGGTGTTTTGTAGACCGAAGACTACACATTCCAATGAGGTAACTGGGACCCCAGTCGTGGAACTATTTGTTTGGTTGTGTTGAGAAACTCAGTGTTACATTAAAGTTTCGTTTCTCCTTACTGCATAAACATTGGTCTCATGTGTGCTTCTAGCGACTACCATGGCTCATGGATTCCCAGGGAGGCCACCCACACCATCAGAAAAAAATCCCTGAGTTAGGGCACACATCATAGAGTTAAACTGACTTTGTGATGTATTTTTTTCTCTCCTCAAATGTTTTCTAAAGGACAAATTATAACAAAAATTGTACTTTGACACTAAAGAACCTTTCTATAGACATTCACTTACTCAGTTAACAACAGTTTAAACTTTAAATGTCAATTCAGAACTGTGTAGTATGAATGTATATTCAAGTTCAAAATGACTTCACTACAGGACATAAAATGGAGTACTGTACTAGTTGTCCATAATTAGTCTTATATGCTGCATCTGGTAATGTCCCAGACTAAAAGCAGAATTTCTATATTCACATACTAAACAAAATTACCTTCTTTGTGTCTGCTGAAAAGAATGCTCTGAGCTTTCAAAATCAAAATTATATTCTCAGGATCTGGACCATCTACCATTTTGGCTGACTTAGTACACAGAAATTCATATGCTTTGTTCACTTTTTCAAACATATCCTGCAGATATATGCAGATAAAGAAACACAGAAATCTCATTTAAAAAATATATTTGCTACTGCTACCAAAAAACCCCAACCAACCATTCCCCCCAAAAACCCCAACCAATCCTTATTTCAGATAAAAGGTGCACTTTATTATACCATTTCCTGGGACACTTGTCCATTTCTGAGATTGCTTTAATACATTTCTGACTTTCATCAAGGATTTTTCTCTGGGAAGTCATGAAACACACTCACCCATGCCCTCCTCCAAGCCCAGAGTCTACAAATAGCACTGATTTTAGTATTCCAATACTTCAAATACATGGCCAAGAATTGCCTAATGTAAAGATGCAAGAACTGTACAAAACAGAGCAACATTTATATTATGATGAAATTCCTGCAACATGAGCTGCCACAAACACATTATGTAAAGGAAATGAACAGAATATGAGATCAAATACAGAGCCAGGTATCTTCCTCCAAATAAATGGAGCAGCTACAGATACAAACTGGAGACCGTATGATCATAAGCAATAGATCGGAATGAAGCACATCTCAGAGGCATATTGCATATTTAATATACAGCACTTACTCGACCTTCTGGATTCTTGTCAGGGTGATATTTCTGGGCCAGTCTAAAATAAGCTTTCCTGATTTTGCTTTCATCATGCCTTACAGGTAGAGAGAGAAAAAATTACTCATCTAAGATGCAATATCTGACCAGTCAGAGTAAAAATATTTTAGCTTTTGCAGAGTATTAATTGATAAATTATTTTCAAGGGTACTCTGACAACATATTTTGAGCTGTAGATTTCAGCCCACTATCCCAGCCATTTTTCAACTGCTACAGACACACAGAAATCTCAGTCTGCTGTCTCCTGTTGAATGCAGGCAATGGCAGTAATGGTACACTTACAACTCCTTCAAGGTAAATGTACCAATACTCAGGATATGGTAGATCCCTAGCCATTCTGTAATTGGCCAGTGATATTCAGTACAGTGAATTAGTCACATCAAGTCATGTTCTTGGAAACAAAATACCTCGTTCCTTCCCACTACACCAGAGCTAGGTGAATGTGTTGCCCTTGGGATATTGTTGGATTGTAACTTCCACCAGCCCTAAACAAAAGAACAGACGATGAGAGTTGATGGGAATAGCAATCCAACAATGTCTGAAAGGCCACAACTTTTTCACCCCCATATTATAAACATATTACTAACACTCTAGCTATGTGGTACAGAGCTAAAACAATAGGTGCAGATGTTCTCAAACAAATATGCAATCTATGCTGAACTATTGAAATATCGCTACCACATAAAATTGTCTCTGATATATCATGACAGCAATTCTTCTACCTTCCACTAGAGGTTAAGTATAATGCAATGTAAATAAGATTTCTTCAGATTAAAATGTCATGTTCATTTGTTATGAGAAACTTACTGTCCTTGTCCCTTTGGAAGATGGAGGACTTCGTAAGCATCATCTATTGACATTGTAGGTGCCTTCTTCTCCACCTCCTTCTTCCACGCTTCTAGGGTATCTTTCAAAAGTTTAACCTAAATGAAGGAAATGCCTAATGAATTCTTTTGAAACAGGGTTGGGAACTGTGAGGATCTCCCTATGTTGTTGGACAACTGCCCTAGCTGCTAGAGTTGCAACTTGGGAGTTGCAGCTCAACAAAATCTGATGGGCCAAACATTTCTGATCCTTGTTCTAAAGTGCATTTTTGGCTCTTTCGGGACAAAAAAGAGCTGCTATTACTCAGACATCTAACACCTCCTATCAGAACACTTGAATTTCTTGTACTGAGGAGATTCAAAGAAACGATAGACAGTTGAAGCTTAATTTTGGTTAATAAACTGAAAATTGCCACCTGTGCAATCATGGCTTTAATAATTCTTTACATATTTCTTTTTATCTCTCATTCTCCTGTGTTACCAACTGGGAACAGTACAAGAAGTATTACTTACTGGATCTTTAATTGGCCAGTCTGGAAAGCGTAGCTTATCACAAAGATGTCTGAGGTAATAAATATTACAAAACAGCTCATTCTCCAGTTGAGGGTAGTTGATGACTGGTATTGGACAGTACTGGTAAAGTGCCCTTGTATTACTTTGAAGACGAGGAGTGAAGTCAGCAAGATGAGCAGCTATCTTTTCTATCATAAGGCGCCTGTAAATTGCAAAAGGCCTCTTTAGGCAAGCAAATACTGATGTTCAGAATCAGCATCTGATTCTGTCACCAGATTATTAAAAACACTCATTTTTAGCAAGACAAAGACATCTGACTGGTTTAATCACAGCAAGGAAATTGCCAGAGGGAACACAGGTTAAATTTGCCTGCTCCCAGCCCCATCATTTATTTTACATGAAACATATACATTAATCACCTCATTTCGTTGCTCCAAATAGCTTCTGGAGTGTCAAATTCACCCAAAAAGATTTCAGAGAACTTTTCTGGGTCATAATTTTCTAAGTAACACACCATAGCTTCCGGTAGGATATGTCCAAGGATACTTCTCTGAACTATATCTTGCCCTTTTGTCTATAATAAAAGAAAGAAAAAAGAAATCAATCAAGTCAAAAATATCTGCAAATTAAAAGAGCATACTTATGTAAATATTTAGGCAGGTCTGGGAAACAATGGCCCTTTGGTTACATGCACCACCGCAGGATTATAGACTGAACCTTCCTTATCCAGAAATCCAAGATCCTTTAAAACCTAAAACATTTTGCAACAAAATGCCCACTTCTACCTTCAAGGAAAAGGGATTAGTCACATGTCCAGCACCTGCTGAGTTTTCCTCAGGGAGCCCTTGCTATACCACTGTCAAAAATTTGATGGGGGAAAGAAAAGAGGAAGGGCAGGAGGCTCCAGTTCCTGTAGCTCCCCTCACATAAAGCCCTTGTAAACAGTAGACATCCCAGATGCTTTCTCAGCTGTCAGCATACTTTCTGCCATTTTAGGAAAGTAACTGGGAAGGGAGGGGAAAGTTTAAGTAGATCCAGTTGACTCCATCAACTGGTGCTTCACTTGGCTGGTGTATCTCTTGTAGCTGGGAAAGGGCACTTCACTTGGCTGTTGTAAATAGGGAGGGCAACATCCAAGCATATCCAGCTGAGTAAGTTGAAGGGAACAGCCAAATCTATTTAGCTGTTTCCTTCCCTTTCCAACTATGAGGACTAATTTCTTAGCAGGGCAGCTGACAGACAAGAAAGAGTCTAGGATGTCTGTTTTTTGCAGGGACCTTGTGTGGAACCAGAAATATAAACACTTCTGGTCCCAAGCATTTTGATAAGAGAGGCTCAACCTGTATTTGAATCTCCATACCTGAAGACAACCCCAGACTCCAGGATCATCTTCTTCAGCCCAAAAACTATGAACTGCTTCTCCAAGAGCAGCATTTCACCTCTTAAATATGTTGCATGTCCCTCCTATGCTGTTTAACATGAAACTCAGGGATTACTCAAAACCAAAAGTGGAGTTTTGGCCACTGCAGTCTTTTACCCACCCACCCCTCGCATTTTTGGCTGTTTAAGTAATGCCTGGAAGACTATAGGGAGAGAAAACTGGCCCCACAGAATGGCTGACGTTTCCCAGTCCTGCATTAATGATTGCTTTCTTTAAAAAAAAGCTTGGCTATTAATTTTTCCAAGAAAATATTAAAACATAGAAGACGCAGAAGGCCCACTAGGCTCAGTGGGACTTACTCAACAGCATGTGTGTGTGTGTGTGTATATACATACACACACACACACACACACACACACACAACAGCAGTCTTAGTCTCTTGGGATTTATTAAAGCATATTTCTCCTGCTACAGTCGGCCCTCAGTATCTGTGGACTTGTCATCCACAGATGTGAATATCTATGGATCGCAAGCCTGCGTTGTCCCCAATGGCGCCGCATGCACATGGCAGCGCCACCATCAGGTACAGCCCCACTGTCCCTAATGGTGGCACAGCTGCATGCATAGGACAGCACTGGAGACAATAGAGGCTGTCCCTAATGGTGGTGTGGCCATGTGCATGTGCTGCCACTGAAGTCCCTAATAGCAATGAGGCTGGGTGCACGTGCCGCCATTGAGAACAATGGAGGTTGTCCCTAATGGTGGTGTGGCCATGTGCATGTGCTGCAATTGATGACCCATTGTCCCTAATGGTGGGGCGGCTGCCAGTGCTGTCACTGGGAACAACAGGGGTAGTCCCTAATGATGGTGTGACCACATGCACATGCCGCCCCGTGCACTTGTCGCCTTTGGGGACCATAAAACTTGAGCATCCACGGATTTTGGGACGGATCCCCTACAAATACCGAGGGCCTACTGTACGTATTCAAAAGGGCCTTAAGCCTTAAGGGTCTTACATACAATCAATAATAACTAAAAAATCCTTCCCTGCAGGCTTACAATTTTAAAAGATGATACAAAACAAAAAAAGAGTGGGGAGGAAGGAAGAAAAAAAGCTAGTAGTCTTCCAAAATAACTTCTGAAAAGTACTTCTCCAAAAGCAATACAGTACAAAAATGACATGACATTTTAATGTTTCAAACTCATCAGGGTTTCCTGACACTACTAACATTAGCTATTATATTTCCATTTATATATGACTGGAAATCAAAGTTCTCTCCACATACTGGAATGCATCCAGATTCAGTTATCCTCAGATTAAATTCAGTATAGCCAACAGGACTTTTGTACTGATTAAGTGCCATTAATTTTGATGAGTCTCCTCATACAAGTACAACTAAATCATCATTTTTGTCAAACTAGTTTTGTTGAAACTTTTGAAAACAAATTATTTAACAGGTTGGTATAATTCTATCCAACAGGACTGAGCTAATATTTCATATATTAAGTGCTCAATAAACCAATTCTGGATCATTTGCAGGAATATTACAAGCTTGGCTCTAGAAATTAAAATTTACCTCCTCAGATTTGAAAGCCTGTTTTGCATGTGTATACTTCAGAAACCTAGAAGATTAATTAAAATGTAATTAAGATATTTGTAGTTTAAAAGATATAAGTATTTGCATACAGGTCAATGTATACTTTAAGCAATCTCTCAAGCAGGTCCCAAGTCTTTTCTGGATCTCCTTATTATCATACTCAACCACATAACTACTGATACACAATGTAGCCTGCATTCTTTATTCCTTCTATAAAGAGAAAGTTTAAAAAAACAAATGCTATATTGCTACATATATAATTAACTAGTATGGCATTATGTCAATAAGTATGTAAAAAATGTTGAACAATCTTAATGTTTTCACCTTGCAACAGGGAGTACATTGGAACCAGTGTACATCATAATGAAGAAGAATACTCCACTGAGATAAAGACGAGGTAATTGTGGGTTGTCTTGCATGATGTAGAAAAGCAATATGGCCACTTTCTCAACAAGAATGGGATCAAAAGTCAGCAAGAGCTGCAATGTGAAAAATAATTTGTTTAAACTGTTTACTACAAATTAGTTCTAAAAGATCAGATGGCAGACCAACTCACCTGAATAATATGGGGAAGGCAGGTACTGTCTGAAAGAAGCCTCTTTACTCTTGGTAAAGGTCTTATAATAGCATTATCCTGATCTCTGAAATGAAAAAAAATCCTACTTGGATCTGTGGACTAATTATTCTCTAATCACTTTCCAACACATTTTTAATAAATTAAAGGAAACTGTTTTCTAGTAATAAAAATTCAAATTGTGCATCAATGTACTATCTATAGTTTTAATTTAGTGTTCGTTTTTAGAATCAACTTGTCAACCTGACAGGAATTAGCAAGAACAATAACTTTCCTAATTGTTTAACTGTTAATTTAGGGTACTGTTGTAGTTACTCTCTCTGGCTTTGGATTCTGGTAACACAAACATACCTTTTATTTTGACAAATTTGCTGTATTCTTATAAAATTATTTTATGGACATGGGTTGTTGTTGTTGTTGTTGTGTGCCTTCAAATTATTTCTGATTTATGATAACCCTAAGGTGATTCCATTACAGGGTTTTCTGGGGCTGAGAGTGTGTGAGTTGCCCAAGGCCACCTAGTGGGCTTCCATGTCTGAGTGGGGAACTGAAACCTGACCTCCAGAGTCATAGTCCAACATTCAAACCACTACACCACACTGACTGTTATGGACATGTAACTTAATATTACTTATTTTTAATTTATATCCTACTTTTTGCCTAGTATGGGACTCAAATGGCTGGGTCCAGTTCTGTCAACAACTGGATCAATTTTCAATCTAGATCGAAGTCATTATTTTTCATTATTTTTCTATGACTACAAGGAATACCAATTTATAGGAATCTTGATTCCTTAACTAGGGTCTAAATACCCATAAGGCACCAGATCCCACCTGATCTTAGAAGCTAAGCAGAGTCAGTCCTGGCTAGTACTTGGATTGGAGACCATCAGAAAATACCAGGTGCTATAGGATCTATTTCAGAAGAAGTAACTGGCAAAACACCTCTGAATATTTCTTCCTTAAGATAACCCCATAATAAATTAATGGGGTCACCATGAATCGATAGGCAACTTGAAGATACACACACAGAGATTCCTTACCTACTGGGAAAATAGCTACACATCGTGACCAGCATGTTGAGAATAAGTGTAGCAAGATCTGTCTCATTCAGCACAGCCTGTCCAGTGGCAAGCAGACACCACTTTAGCTGAGGGATAACCTGCAGTGGGCGCCATCCATCCATGCCCTGGGCCCAGCAGCGTGTTTTTGAAGTGAGCGTCCCTTTGTTCCACAGCTCCTGCATCTAAATTAGAAATTGATTATCACTGTTAACACATTAATATCATGAACAAGATTTTTTTTACAGTTTCATAGGTTGTGCTGATGAAGAGACACACACTTTAAAACATTTTCATTCCATGTAAATACCAACATAACCTCACATTTAAGATCAATTTATTCTAGGGAGTATCAAGCAGTTAACAGAGTTAGTCCAAACATGAGGGCCTCTGGTCAAATGAAAAGTAGCCCACAGATTTCACAACTACTGAGTTGTGAAATCAAATGACTCAAGCAACTCAGCTGTTCTGTAGCACAGTAACTCATCAATATAAAAGCAAACAGATGAGACACAACTCATTATCAGTCATGCACTGAAGGGCTATAAGAATAAGGGGTAAGACACCTGCTAGCAGCATATCTGCAGATATGTTAATACCAAAGCAACAGAAACCCAGCAATATAAATTGAACAGCAGTGTTTGTCTTGAGATTAATCCAGTTAATGTATGAGCTAAAGATCCCATGAACACAGATGATGAAATCACATGGACTTCTGCCTCACTGTGGGGTGTGGGATTAAACCTAACGACAGTGGACTGATCTCCCTTGGCATCCCAAGATATGGTCTGTGATATCAAGCTTTTATATAAATTGTCTTCAAATTAAAAACTACAAATCCTTGCAAGTTACCTCATTAAAACTGTAAGGACCACTCCTTTCCTTGTCTGCATTACCAAAATACCATTCTTTTTCACTCTCTCTCTTCATATCAGGTGACGCTTCAATTACATTGCTCTAAAAAGAAAGCAATAAACCTGGTCATTATTTTAAACAAGGAAATACAGATTTTTCTACTTAAAGTTTTAAACAAATTTCTTTCTTAGGAGCTGACAAAGATGTCATACTTGCAATGGAACTGTTGCCCTGCTTGTGTGAAGATGAGCCAGAGTGAGAAGATCTACAAGAATTCTTATGCCATTTGAATCCATAAGCTCCTTGACATTTTTCTGCAAGTGAAAAGAAAAGTACAAAAACTTTACAATGGGTCTTTTTTAGTGCAAACTCTTCAGTAGTTTGTAAATTATAAGACAAAACTACATTTGAGGATCTCCAAAGTAAACCACAGACTGATTTTTTTCTAATTAGGTTAAAACAGTAGTGCAACTTGGAATTAAGGTTTCTGATTATAAAAGCGTATTTATTTATTTAATTAATTTATAATCCTTCTTTCTTCCCCAGAACTAGGCCTAAATTTGGCCACATATTAGCAAAGTTTCAAGATGAATAGGCTGCTAGTTTGACTGGTCATCACAGAACTCTTGAGAGACCACTAAGGATAACATTTTGGTTTGATGATTTTGATAAAACACTCTCCAGAAAATAAAAGTTAAAACAAGCATCCTGAACAACACATGAAGAAATGTATATGTTTAGTAGCCATTAAAGAGTATCAGCAAAGGACAGGTGTAGGTAAACATGGCCTGTAGGCCATAGGCTACACTGCCATCACATTTTGGCAGTGTAGCAACAACAACAACAAAATCCACAATGCTCTTTAGAAACAAAGTGCACTGGGAGCACCAACTTTATTTTAAAGCACAGCTGTGCTTCTTTCAGCAGGCTGATTCTGCTTTAGAGCAAGACACATGTTCCCTGTCTACTTTGTCCATTTAAAAACCTATGCTTTTGTTGAATAGAAAGGAAATGGTGCTAAATATTGTGCTAAATCTCAGTGGTACAGTGGTTAATTTGGCAACAGAGAAACAGAAGCCACCTGTCCTGTTTGAGCTCCAAACCCATTTCTTTTCTATTCAACTAAGGTTAATATCAACACACGTCCATTGTTGTTGTTGTTGTTTAGGATTCAAAGAGTGACCAAATTCAGATTTTAATTTCCCTGATATTCTTCTCAACTGGAACATTATACACATTGTAGGACTTTATCTCCAGACTTTTGAATGTAATCTGAATGAATTAAAGATAAATAAGGTGCTTGCTGTATTAATATTGCTATTAATTCAAGATGTAATATTATCTTCTATTTTATGCCTCTAGGTGTAAGGACAGTTGCTAATCAAGAGCTATTTGGAGTAAAGATATCTTCGTGACTATCTCAAACTGCAATAACAGCTGTACATATGGTGCTTTCTTAAAACTTCAAAATTTGACAACTCTGTAAAGTTGCTTACCTTGTTAAGGATTAGTTTATTAAGAAATAGTATCAGCCGGTCCCGCTCAAGTCTATCAGTACACTACAGAAAAAATACATAGATACTTTAAATAATAAATAAAATCCTGAGATATGCACTACATATGCAGCCTTTTATTTTTAGAGTAATAACATGCCAACAGCAATATTGAGACAATATCCTTGAATTCCCCAACATCGTGTTCACTATTTGTGTGAAAATATAGTAAATTGAACACTGATATATTGTAATCATAACCTAAGAACAGCGCAATTCTTATAATTCTGGCTCTGGTAAAACAATGCAGAAGTCAAATCAAATTACTGAAACCAGTATAAAAGCTACTCCCACAATGAGTATTATTTTGCCTCTTTCCTTCTTGCAAGTCTCACATGATCAGAAGTATAATTTTTTCTTAAAAAATTACTCAGCATGGATATATAAATTGATCAATGTGCTAGTGATGCTTGGAACAGGTCTAGAGAACAGAGCAGTGTTGACCAGGAAAAATTAGCAGTCATTTTTAATAATAATAATAATAATAATAATAATAATAATAATAATAATAATTTGTTTTATTTATATACCGCTATTCCAAAGATCATAGCGGTAAACAGCAAGTACTCTTTTGAAGACTTTCTACGTTCAAGCAAGGCTAGGACAGTAGGAGGTCTTCACATCCAATTATCTCCGCCAACATGTTTTAGGTGTGAGAATTTAGGGAGTCTAACCCAAATCTCAGGTGGATATTTGTGGTCAGTAAAGCCTCTTGTAACTATCTTAGGGTAGGGACATTCATGCCTGGAACCCATTTATCTACTTGTATAACAAAACACAATACACAATTAGGACAATTGGCCAATGCAAAGCTAACAATGGCAATCTGTAAGCAATCTGGACACAGCATGTAATATGTGTCTGAAAAAGAGCAAAACAAAACACTATACATTAGAGTAAAAATGAATCAAATATCATACTATTATACTAAGTATTATACTAAATATTATACTAAAATTATATTATACTAAAAGGTTCAGCTTACTGCCATATTCTATACATGTTAACTGTTAAGGTATACACATTGACTGGTATATACATCTTCACAAGTTGCAATGCTCAGGCATGATGCTTCACAGCTGTGGGAACAAAGGCTACAGCTGTGTGATCCAGTAATACCCACAGTAAAGAAAGTCCAGATACAAGAAGTCAAATTAAGGACCCTAAGGCATGGGGTAAAAAAGCAAGCTTACCTTTCCCAAACTGAATTCTAATTTGGGCTGCATCCGGGTCCTATCATATGTAAATCACCGCCAAATCCGCCGCCTGGATACAGCCTAGATGTAGCCTGGGTTGAATCATGCCCAGCCTGCCCCTTTTTGAAACAGAAGCTTCCGAATCTAAAAAATGGCCACTGAAGCATCTCTAGATTGTATCCGGGCAGTAGTTTCGGCAGCGATTTATATATGACAGGACCCAGCTGTCTCTCAAATTTGAATTCAGTTCGGGAAAGGTAAGTTGGCTTTTTTACCCCATGCGATAGGGTCCTAAGTTCAAGATAAAATATAATTAAATGCTTTCTTAGGATAAAATATGAAAAGAACAAATATTCTGTCACTGGAAGTTAACAGAAAAGTTCTGGGCAAGCTTCAGTAAGTGATGCTTGCCTACCTTACTCTTCCCAAATGGTGTCCACAAATAAAAAAACTACTCACCCTTTCCAACATCCCTATGATATATCTAGTGTCACCAAATGGGCCTATCTCTTCATAGCATCTTCCATAAACAATGGCCAGAGCTTGCAAGCACAGGCATTTCATATTTATTTTAGGGGTGAGCAGGAAACGATGGTACAATTCATTGAAAAATTCATATCTGTAGGAAGAATGAGTACAACAAAAGCTTTAGGAGGGTAGAACATCAGATTTAAAGCACAAGAGGACATCTGGATAATAGCAACTCACGATTTTTTTATTGCTCCACTTTCTTCACTTTCATCTTCTTCCAAGAGCAACCTCAAGTAATAATCGCCTATTTTTATTTCCTCCGACAAACACTCATATTTCACCTTAAAAGGAAAGTAAAACAAATGTATAACTAGCATTTACCAAGAAGGTATCTCCTTAGGAGGTCTGAAGATAAGTATCCATGAATGCGGCAACATTTTTCTCCTCATCTAGGAAAAGCAAAGTCAATTGAAGAAAGTCATGTTCTTTGGCTCCACCCCAGTTCCAAATACGGCTGTGTCCAGCTCACATCTTAAGGAGCAATAAATTTTTAGGTCCAATGAATAGATCATAGGTGGGGACTGAGGCACAATAGCCCCCTGGAGTGCCAAAGTATGCTGTGTGTTAATACTTTGGGCCTGTATGTTAATACTCTAGGTCTGTTTTGTCTACCATGAAAATGGACCCCTAGGTCCCCCAAGTCCCTTAGGAGAAGATTCAGTTAATGCATCTCCAGAAGGTACCTTCACATTAAGCACCAATGACATCTTTTCTGGGAACTCCCTGGGAGGCATCCAAGAGAACAGGAGACTCCAGAAAAAAACTGTCAAACTATCAACTACAGATGTACAGATGAGATGTAGAGAGCCATATGGTAATGGCTGGTGAATGGATGGGCCCATGTTGCTATCCTGCTGATTTCCACTACAAGGAAGTTTATTTGAGAAAGATGCAGATACAGATGCTGTTCTTGAGGAATGGACTGTTAAACCTCTCTATCAAACAGTGTGTGGGGTGTCACAACCTAGGTTATGAAGGCTTTTATTCCTCTGCCAATGATTGGTCTAGATATTTTTTTCTCAAAGTGAGGTGAAAGGAAATAAAAGAGCGAGTTTGCATCTTGGTGTGTTTTGTGCACCTGATTATACTTTTAGGACCATGCACATGCCCAAGAATGTCAATGTTTTTGTGGTAGGATGCGAAAGTTTGGGCAAATGTAGGGGAGACTCATAATCTCTGTCCTATTTAACAATGTGTTAAAGTTTGGTCTAAAAGAGGGATCAGTGAGTTGAATTAGAAGAGGTGGTTTCAGCTGAAGAAAACTTTTGCTTCCGATACTCCAAGCAGAATAAAGTAAAGCAATCTAGGAAGCTGCTTTGAGTGTCAGGATATGAAGTCTGTCCTTTAAGTGGTGGGCTTTAAGGATCACATGGAGATTTCAAGCAGAGTATCTGTTTATGACCAAAGGGGAGATAATGAAGCAGCTTTCAGGAAATGCTTTGTATGAAGGACAATGGACATGTATTATTAATCTGAGTTTGTCAATACTGCTGATAAGGAGGCAGTTTACTTCCAGAATACAGCTGATCTGAGCCCTATGTCCAATCCTGGCTGATGAAATGAAAGCAAATCTTTCACCCCTCTGTTATTTTTGGGTCCAGCACAGAAAAGCCTTCTAAGTTGCAGCACAGATAATTTTGCAGATTGCTTCCTGGATACCAGATGGATGTCTAAAATCTTCAGCAGGCATCCCTGCTTTAGGAATGCTTTGTATTGGGCTTGTAATTATAATTGTAATTGTCTCTGGGCTGTTGGAGCATCTAACACATCTTCATTAATCCCTAACAAAACTAATGCCTTTGACAAAAGAGCAAATAATCCTCAGAAGATAATTCTTCCATTGACCATTGTCTCCTGTCCCCGTTTTAGCTCTACAGCAGATTCTACAGATTCATCTCATTTATAACAGACGGGTCAAGCCAAAATTTTCTTCAAGAGGGTTGAGGCAATGAGAATACCCTCAAAGATTCATCTGAGTAAGCAAGAACATCAGAAATAACAGATAAGTAGAGCCAGGGTGGCATAGCAGTTTGAGCACTTTGGAGATCAGGGTTCAAATCCCTGTTCAGCCATGGAAATCCACTGGGTAACCTTGGGCAAGTAACACTCTCAGCCCCACAGAATAGCAATGGCAACCCCCTCCAAAGAAACTTGCCAAGAAAATCCTGCCTTAGACTCGCCATAAATCAGAAATAACTTGAAAGCACACAACAACAACAAAAGTATTTATGACCATCTCTGGATATCCCCTGGTAGTTTCTGCCAAAGAATGAAGGGTATCCTTTTTACTATGATAAACACCTGTATGTTGCTTTTTAGCATGTTTGGGGTAGAATCTTTTAAAGACTGAGTAATTTTGTTTACCACCAGATCATTGATGTTCTGCAAAATTGTACCCTCACGAAAAGGCACAAAGCCTATTGGAACCAAGTAGGGGAACACTGGAGGCTGAACACATAACCAATCTATCAAGATAGCTGAAGCCAAACTGAGTCTCTATGTCTCTGAGTGCAGCCATGTCAGAATTTCAGCTGCTGGTCCGAGGGGTAATCAGAAGTGAAAGGAAATGGGATGGGAAAGAAATGAAGAGAAGGCAACAGTAGAAGGAGTGTTTTTTTTCTTTTTCTGGGGAATAACTGGGTGGGAAATAAACTTAGGTGAAAAGGGATATGAGAAAGGATACTTGGAGAAAAATAATGCTATGAATAGAACAGGAGGTAACTGAGAGGAGCAGGAGCTCAGAAGCAGATTTTCTCCTGGGAGAGGTAAGGAAAATACTGGGTGAGGAGCTGGAGGTGGAAATTTTTTCTTCTTTTAACAACTTGTGGTCCTGCCTGTTTGGGGCAAGGAGAGGTATGCAACTCACTCTCTTAGATGCCTCTCAATGACCTCCCAGAGAAGTTTCTGATATCATTGCTAAGAAAAAACAACATACACCATATGATGATAAAGTTTCTGCATAAAGAAATGTATTTTAAAAGGTTGCGGATCACAAGTACCAACTCAGGAATAGTATTTCTTCCTGTGTAAAGGAAGAGGTGGGGGGGGGAACTCTACTATAATAGAGCTCACTATGACACATACACACACATCACCTGTAAACAAAAACTTCATTTTATCTAGAACTATTATATAATTCAATCCAAACATGAATGTGCCCAGAGGAGGGCGACCAAAATGGTGAAAAGTCTGGAAACCATGTCCTACAAGGAGCTGGGTATATTTAGTCTGGAGAAGAGAAGGTTAAGCAGTGATATGATAGCCCTGTTTAAATATTTGAAGGGGTATCATATTGAGGATGGAACAAGCTTGTTTTCGGCTGCTCCAAATCAAGTGATGGTCATGATAACTAAGAATGTGTATAGGAACTACACAGTTAAATAATACATGCTAAGTAAAGAACAATGAATTACAACTACAATCCATTTCAAACAGAAGCTTACTTTTTATATTAGCCACTGTAAGTAACCATATATGAATCCAGGTATTAACAAACATGTTTAATATGAATGGTACTCTGTGTGCAGGAAACAATGGATAAAGACACACCTCAAATTCATGGTGATTCCAGGAAATGACATTAGCGCTGCCAAGTTCTCTGTCAATCTGAAACGCCCGCATTTCAGACTCCAAGGTATCTCTTAATTCTTCCCGTGTTTTGAAATTCCAAATGAGATTGGATCTAGCATGATCTTGCAGAAATCTGTACAAAGGATATGACAAGAAGTTTTTATACATTGTTTCACCACTAAAAATGCACTGTTTTATTTAAAAAACTCAAATACTGTTGTATTAAAATCAATTTTAACTGACAGGCAGTTCCAATTAACAATTTTAATAAAAGGCTAATGTCCCACAAACACTTCACCCCAAGTATTCACCTATAATAGAAAAGATCCCAGTTAGCTTGTATTTTTATCCTTTGTCTTCGTTTCCTCAGTATTACTGGCTTTTGATTAATATTCTGCAAAGAAAGTGTCAGAGTTCAGAACAGTGCCATAAAACATGAAATGAGATTATACTAACAATTATCAACTAGTGCTAATAATAACAATGCTAACAATACATGAAAATGATAGAACAAAAACCCAAATTTGTATATACTGTATATATATTCCTTCTTTCAAAGATAAATATCTCCGAATTGAGATGCATTCTTCTCCCCCAATGAAAGCAGTCAGAGGGGTGTACAGTGGTGCCTCGGGTTACGAAATTAATTCGTAACGCGGCCGCTTTCGTAACCCGAAAAGCCTTCGTAAGCCGAATTGCCATAGGCGCTAATGGGGAAAAGCCGCGATTCCGTGCGAAAAAGCCGAAAAAAGCACCAAAAGTTTTTTCGTAACCCGAAAAAACATTCGTAACCCGGAACAATGATTCCCTATGGGATTTTTTCGTATCCCGAAAATTTCGTAACCTGGGTATTTCGTATCCCGAGGTACCACTGTATACTGTAAAGTTAGAATGGACCAAGTAGTAACTTGAATACATTATATAGCAGTTAAGCAAATAAAATGTATTTATCCAGGCTGAGACTCTTTTACTTAGAAATGGCACCATTACACTACCAGTGAGTCCAATCTGTTCATCAATCATACTGTGTTACAGATAAACACATATAACTACATCTTTACAGAAACATCGGAGAATGGAAAGTACAAAATAATCACACTAAGTCAGAAAATGGAGCATATTAATTCCTTGCAGAATGAGACACTAAGCATCACACCAAAGGTGGCCGGCCAGTATTTCTAATCTAATGCATACTGACAGTTAAGTCACTACATGCTAAGCATAATTCAACACACTCAACAGAAAGGGATAAGGATTCAAACTCACCATATTGTTTCTGTCCTGGTTGCATTTGGAAAGCAGAAAGAAAAATAAAATTGAGCATTTAACAGGAATGACTCTCAAATGGTTGAACAGCTAGAATGATCTATTAAAATCAGCTTTCCAAGTTAACAGAATCACTACATGGAAAGGTAGAAACACAAGCCACATCTTCAGTTTCTGTTTCTGCACAAACAACTTCTGGGGTATCTTAATGGTGCCCTGTTATCAGATGGAAAATTTGGGCTAAATCCAACATTAGTCCCACTAGAAAAAACTCAGTGAAATGAATGGGGATCATTAGTCATTCATTTCAACTAGTTTTCTTTAGGTAGGATTAGTGTTAGATTTTGCTCTTCAACTATTTTTGCCATGTATAAATCATCCACACCTATAAAATAAAACATTGCTGATTATTATTTAGTCTATCTCATAAAAACTCCCAAAACCTTGGGTGTTTTCACACTGTACAATACAACAGAAAGCTAAAAGTAGCTTAGGATCTTTCACATACAGTTTTTTCATTAATACCACATACACTGAACAACAGAGATATCTTTTAATTTTTATTAAAAAGTACAAATTGTTACATATATATTAAACACATACAAACATATAAACAAACTTATAACCAACTTTGTGTCTCACAAACTTCAAACATAAAAAGATAAAATAGAATTCTCAACGATCTTCTATTATAAACCTTCCTAAATCAATTAAAATCATCTGCTTAGCCAGCTTCTTAGTTGCTCTTCCCAAGCTGACCAGGTGTAAAGGAGAAGCTTCTCTCCAGAGACGAGGGGCTCGCAATCATTCATCGAGGCAGAGAAAGGTGCAAGCGTGTGTGTAGGAGTATACAGAGGCAACATGCTCTGGACTCGAGACTGGTGTGGACCAGGAAAGGGAGACATTTTAACTACAGGAGCCATTTCAAGGCAAAGGACTCTTTCTAAGAATCGAGCGCAGATACTCCTTCTACAGAGACATGTCTACCCCACACAGTGTTTCAAGTGTCCACTCTCCCCCCAAAAATGTTTCTTCTGCTACCTATTCTATCTGCCTATCTGATGAAAGAAAGCAGGAGCAGCAAGCAGTTCAACTCCAACCTGCCAGCAAAGTCCCAGCAAAACTCACAAAGCTTAAGCAGGGTCCCAAATTTGAAAGCTCCTTTTTGCAGCCACTTCTCCCCTGCCACCATGTGATCTAACACTTTGCTCCAGTCCATCAGAAAATGGTGTTGCTCTAAGCCACAGAAGCCATACCCTGTGCCCAAGCCACTTATGAATTTCCCAACTGCCACTACTAGTGAAAGATGCTGGTAAGGGAGTGATCTCACATGGGCAAGCAAAGAGTGGGAGACACCACCACACAAAATGATCAGTAAGGCTGTGTGGTGGTTTTTTGAGGACCCTGAAAAGAAGTTTTATCCCCACCATGGTTCTAAAGGCTGCTGGTTCCCAGTGTCTTTCCTGCACACCAATACTTTGACTGAAGCCCCCCCCCTTTCACCCCCTTTTCCCTCTCACCGTCCTGTACTGCCTCCTTTCCACCTCACCACCTGGGGGGGGGGTGCACACCACCCACTTTGGGAATCACTGTCCTAGAGTATAACAGAGGCATCTTCCTTTCTACTTGTCAAGTCAACAGAAAGAACCAATTCCTCAAAGACCAAAGGGCAGTGTATATAGCAAACATCATCTTGATTTTGACCTGGCAAATATACCTAAGTGCAGCATGCCAATAGAAAACCATCAACCATATGCACAGAAGACCAGTAATGAAGAGTGTAAGTAGAGGGAGATACAGGGAACTGAATGACAAGACACACGATCACACACCTGAATACCTATACTGTAAAAAATATGGCTGTTACTCATTCCCACCTATCTAAACATTCATCAACAAAAAGAATAAAACCTGATTGTCTGGCATCTAGGAATAATAATACATTTCATAACCACATACACAGTCAGCCCTTCTTATACACGGATTTTTATACACGGATCCAAGCATACACGGTTTGAAAATGTTCAAAAAAAGTATGAATTTCAAATATCAAACCTTGATTTTCCATTTTTTTATAAGGGACACCATTTTGCTATGTCATTATATTTAATGGGACTTGAGCATACACGGATTTTGTTATACATGGGAGATCTTGGAAGCAAACCCCAGCGTATAACAAAGGTCCACTGTAGTGCAAAGGAGCTATCTTCTTAATTACACTGAAGCTGAGAATTTTTTAAAAAAATAAATAAAAAGCAATGGATATCTGCAATACCCTTCAATAAATATTACTGAGAATGTTAAGGGAGAAGCCTCAGTTCAAATGTTCAAAATCCACTCCATATGAAACATCCCTGTTGCCTGAGTTGAGGAAAGAGAGAAGACAGGAATGTCATACAAGTTACACAGTGCTGCTGCCCCTTTTGATGCCACCGAGAATACTGATGTTGATATGTTGAATCATCCCTTTTTATGGAGAAATTGGTTGCAATTTCTTATTGCATTAAAAACATATTTAAAGCTCAATTAGACATAGAAAGACAACAATAAAATCAGTCAAATGACTAGAGTAGTCTAGAGTTATGAGGGATTGTTTAAACTAATAAAACTGCATTAGCAACCAAAACACAAATCTTACCTCTTTCTGTGCTATTCCCATTTTGTCTCTCCAGTGCATCAAAACCAAATCAACCTTCTCTTTGGCAAATTTTTCAACTTCTTTAGCAGCTTTTCCTGCAAGTCTCTGCCACTCTGGCACTTTATTGAACTTCCCATATTGATCCTGCAAAACAAAACGTATCTCTAATCAAAATTCAATTCATGAAAATATGAAATGCAACTTTGCAAGGTGTTTTAGTTATGAGTCTGAGGAGTGCTTTGCCCTAAGATTATGTAATATGCACAGTAAGAGAATTCAAGCCCATTTAATTCATACTTACATTTGCAATTTTTAAATTATCTCTAATATGCATTCTATCAGAATCCTTTTCAGGAACAGGGTCTTTACTGTCCAGGTATGAGAGTAAACCTGCTGGCTAAAGCCACAAAAAAAGAAAACATAAGATTTTTTAAAATTCAAAAGTACAACAGGCCCAAGTACAGTGCGCCCTTCATTCTGGAGCCCCCCCCCCCGCTTGCAGCTGTATTACACAATGTGGTTATAGTTATATGCAATGGAAAAAATAAGTTTCCTCTAGTCATTCTCTAGATCCTCCAGAGTGTATCTATGGCATGCTTCGGCTGGAGGTTGATCACAGAAATGTGCTGAAGAACCTAGAGATTCCTAAACAGAACTGTTCTCTAGGCATTTTTATATCCGCCAGAGCAATTCCATACTCAATGTCTACAGAAACATCAGAATTGTGCTGGAAGACCCAGAAAATGTGTTGAGAAGTGCCTCTGTCATTCATTTTGGGTAAGAAAAACAGGATTCCAGATTATATGTGAAACTCTATATATGGGAAGGTTCCTGGAACTGATCTCTCGCATTACATTGAAGCTACTATAAGACAGAATACAATTGAAGAATTATTAACTAAAACATATGAAAGTTTTGCGTTGATCTCAGATTTATCAAACATATAAGTAACACCTGTTCAATGGACTGCAGCTCTTTTTCTCAGAAACTGTAGGGGACTTCCATTTAACTTCTTGTTGTGTGCATTCATCAAACCTGAAGACACTGTATTCATTCATGATTTTTTACAGCTGAAAGTGTCCAAACAAGTTTGCAGGGCTGACTACTCTGATTATCATAAAAAATATCAGTCACACCTGTATTTCATCTGTTTTTCTGTAGTCCAAGAAGCCCTCAAAATGTCTCATCTACAGAAGACTTCCCACTGGACCTACTGCAGTTGCTCAACCTTGCATTGTAGAGTGGCTTTAATACACATGCCTTCTTTGAAAAGTGACCATGTATCTAGAAACTGTCATGTCTAAAGCTGCTCTTAAATTTTCTATGTATACTCTGTATAATTAATCTCATTTAAGCATTATTTTTGGTTATGGTTAAGACCAAAGCAGGTGTTAAGGCACAATCAAGGCTTGGCAATCCCAAGTGGATTGTTCAGTTTTATTCTTACCCTATGAACAGCAGCAACCATGCCTCATAACCAAGGTAATGCACAGCTCCAGCCTATTATTATTATTATTATTATTATTATTATTGTTGTTGTTGTTGTTGTTGTTGTTGTTATTAATTATTATTATTATTATTATTATTATTAATTAATTAACCTTTATTTATGAAGCGCTGTAAATTTACACAACGCGGTACATACAATCTTTTTAGTTAGACGGTTCCCTGCCCTCGGGCTTACAATCTAAAAAGACATGACACAGAAGGAGAAGGGAGTGGTGGAGGGCAAGGGTAGGAGGTCCAGCAGTTCCTCTCTACCTCCAAGGCCTGGACCAAGACAGATGGACTGGAGGGAGGGCTTGGCTTTATAATGGATGGTTAATCTTCTTCCAGGGAAAATACATACTCTCAAGTAGGATAATACTTAGCAATAAGTCTTTGCTAAGGGTTGGGCAACTGCAGTAGGTCCAGAGGGAAAACCCAGCAACACCTCTGATAGCTACAAGGAGTTCCAGTCTGAAATTTTACTGTTTGTGCAGATGTGTATATAGTTGCCTAAGTGATCCTGGAAGGCAGAATTTCACTTACCAAAATACGTTTCAACAAGTTTAAAGAAGTTGCATTTTCAGCTGTCCAGAGACCCACAAGATGTCTGCTCAGCTGTCTGAGAACAAATTAAGAAATGTATTACATATAAGTTTTTTTTCTTAAAGATCAGTCTACATAAATTGTCACTATTTTACAGAACTAAAACCTCAGTTTCTGCAAGCTAATTTCTAATTTAAATGTTTGCTATGTCAAGATCTCAGGATAAAGCAACTACATTGATCTTAAAAATCAACCTCTACTAAAATGCTTCCATCTTATCTCTGGTTCTCAGTTTTAATGAGGTGGCCAATTCCAAGATGGAAAAGTTAAGAGCAAGTGTAGGGAAGAATCTCCAGTAACCATAGATTTTTGTTCTGCTGTGATCAGTTTCAAGAGGGGGAAAATTATACAATGAAGATGCTATTACATGAAAGATGACAGCTAGTGATATCATTCTAGACTTACCTGTTTGTAAGCATCCTTTGATCTGTGCTTATTGTAAACATAGCAGTGTGCAAGTGACGAGGTAAGGCACCTTCACTGAGGGCAAGGTCTTGCATTTTGGTTGCTATCTCTTTATCTCCCTCCTTTGGAAACAGGGAAAGAATACAATTATGGAATAAATTAATTGATGCTAACCTGCTGGGAGTGGTGATAAGTTGTACCTCTAGCACAGTTCAAACTTAAAACTGAAGCCAAACTTAAAACTTCACTGAACAATGCCGCCTTTACTTCTCAATTCTGATTTAGCAAGAAACCTGAGTGCTGATAAATGAAACAAACTGTTTCTTACATTTTCAAAGTGTGGCCACTTAACATTTCTCCCAAAATAACCAAATTCTCAGCAGAGCCCCCCAGAACATCATCTTAAGACTAACAAACAACTAAAGGGATACTTATATCATGCCATCTAATGGGGGACGCCCTACCACCACCACTTTCCTGTTCAGCACCAATCCTGAGGAAGAGTTCCATGAAGCTATAAAGCTAGGTCACTACTCTTATGAATTTTACTTAGTTGTAATCATTCCGTGTTACTCCTCTGTTTTTGATTCTTTACAAATTGCAATCAGTAGCCCTTATAAAGAGCTTATAAGAGACTAACTGAAAGAAAGAAGTTGGTAGCCTGAGCTTTCATAGACCTCAGACTTCATGCAGCTGAGGAAATAGGCTGAAGTCTATTCAGTTAGTCTCAAGGTGCTACAAGATCCTTTTACATGCTGATTCTCCAAACAAGTTTTTTTTTAATTAGTCTTTAACTCTGAAAGGCTGAACCCACTGAAGCCAAACCTAGCTGGCAGGCCTAATTACATTCCATAAAGCTGAATAAACTTGTTCAAAATAAATAAATACAAAAATGTTCTTCTTCCTCTAGATGCTTGTTTTATAGAAGGTGTTTGCTGTTTGTCAACTATTCTTTTTTTAAAAAATGAAGTACAGTCAACCCTCTCCTTACGCGGGGGATCCGTTCCAGACCCCTCCACGTAAGGCGAATTCCGCCTATGCTCAAGCCCCATTGGAAACAATGGGGCTCGTGCACGGCGGCACAGCAGCACACGGGCACCATGGGCGCACGCGCCCATTCAATTGAATGTGATGCGCCGCCCCTTCCGCCCCACGTGCTCCACGCATAAGCTCAAGTCTGTGTAAAGCGTGCCAGCGTATGACAACCACGTTACAAATGTCTTACCTCTATTATTGCCTTCATAACCAATCCAGCCCCCTTCACAATAGCCATGGAAGGATGCTGTGAAAACCAATTATAAAAAAGCAGGATATCAGTATTTCCCACCTTGGCACTATGTGAACTGAGGAAAAATAATTTATGACACAAGCATAGGGTGAGCAGGCTAATCTATAACAGTAGCTGTCATACTAGCCCTTGGTAACTGTTGGAATACTAGCTTTGATATAATTTCATAGGTAATGTTTCTTCTTCTAAAAATGTAACTCATGAGAACAAAGTAAAACCATCTTTGCAAATATTATCATTTCTTGACTTTAAACTCACCTGAAAGAGCTTGAAGAGGGTTCTCCCATTAGATGCAACCATTTCTAGTAACATATCAAACTGTTGCCCCTCTGTTGTCTCACTATATGGTGCACAGAGGGCAAAAGTGAGGAAGTCCAGAAGTGAACTAATAACTAGGGCACCCGTTCCATATTCCTAAAATTAAAAGCATTTGACAATTATAACAAATATAATTATAACACTGTATTTGTACAAAAATTATATAGCTCATGCTTTCAATTACAATTATACATCTAATGAAATATCTACAAGCCATATGATAAAATCCACATCATGCACCCAATAAAAGCCATGCAGGGATAAAAATGAAAATCCTTGCAAATTTCTAAATTACCAAAGCTAGATGATATTTTCCCTCTCTCCCACCTTCAACACAGCACCCATTAGTATTCCACTACTGTAGAACACTTACCACATGGGAATTAAATTTCTCCAATAAATTTTCCAAAAACTTCTTTGAAGAAAGAAGGGATGCTTTGTTTAGCTGCTCTTGCCTCAAGTCATAGTCATCATGCATAGGCTAGAAATAAAGATTGTGCTTCATCAGAATTATGTTTCAAATCCTCAAACAACTTAAGGGCCTCCTTTGTGCACACTACGCTTTAAGGCTACAGTTGCATCAATGAGAACAGGAAACCCATGATTAAAATTAAAGGATTCAAGGTCATAGCCTGCTCTATTTGTTCCAAGATAATGAAGACTGCTTGTCTATTTGTAATGTCACATGGAGAAGCATGCATTTTATAAAGCATACACATTGCAATTTCCTTCACCAAAAGCTAGGCTTAAGATGTCAAAGCCTCTTGAAGTTAAACTAAGGCTTTCATACTTTCCCCCTTCCTCCCCCTCCATTCAGGCACTCTGGAGAGCAAATTTTTTTTTCTCATAGTGCTCTCATCATTCAGGCAAGTTCTGCATTACCTAGGGAGGCATTTCTCAACAGGCATCACTATATGAAATTAGATACTGTAGCTTCTCCAGTGTAGTTACTAAATGGTGTAGTGGTAGTGCTGAGACTTGGAAGAGTCGTGTTCATGACTTTACTGTGCTATGTAACCTGCTAGGTAGCTTTGGGTCAGTCACAGTCTCTCAACATCCTCATAGGATAGTTTTAAGAATAAAGTGGGGAAGGGAAGGCCTATGTATGCTGCCTTGAGCTCACTGAAGGGAAAATGATATATAAATGTAACAAAGGCAGAACACTCAAGGGATAAATACTTTAAAATATCGATTGAAGTACTTACACACATGAGGGCACAAAGCATATCAATGGAAGCATGAGTTACTCCGTCATTGTTCCTTTTAAGAGCCTTCACTACCTTCACACCCAGGCGTTCTCGAAATCTTTCAAAACACAGAAATAAATTACAGCAAATACCTGAATAGCAGAAATATCCATGTCCAGTAGTGCAGGGTCAAATTATAATTGGGCTTACTGTAAGAGATCCAGACCAGCCAGGGTGTTCAATGAACAGATCTAACACCAGCATATTTTGGGAGCATTATAGCAGTGCCTTGGATGAAAGGCAGGCTATAAATACTTTAAATAAATAAATAAAGTTGACATCTCAAAAACCAGTATGGTGTGGTTTGAGTGTTAGATCAGCATTCTGGGAGACCAGAGTTCAAATCCCTACTCAGCCATGGAAACCCATTGGCTGACCTTGGGAAAATCACACTCTCTCAGTCTTAGAGGAAGGCAATGGCAAACCTCCTCTGAATAAAATCTTGTCAAGAAAATCCTGTGATAAGATTTGCCTTAGGACTGCCATGTTAGAAACAACTTGAAGGCACTCAACAACCAAATTGACATTGATTTTTAATAATGTTCAATAAATTACTTTCTATGTATATATTTCAAATTAAATAATGGGAGCCAAATAATATGGACTGATAGCTGCACACAGTATATTCTAAGCAAAACAAAAAGCTTACTTGCCTAATAAGTTGAGGCTAAAGATTCATTACCAAGAATACAAAGATATAGCTGTGTTAGTCTGTAGAATCAGTATGTAGAAAGTTCTTGTAGCACCTTTGAGACTAACTGAAAGAAAGAAGTTGGCAGCATGAGCTTTCGTAGACTTCACTCCACCAAAAGCATCTAAATAGACTGAATTCTATGAAAGCTCATGCTGCCAACTTCTTTCTTTCAGTTAGTCTCAAAGGTAGTACAAGATCTCGCTACATACATTGCCAAGAATAGTTAGGAAAAATTACTGTGATGGGATCTTAAGTTGTCTGATTGTATTTAAGGATTAAGTACTACTAATGGTGTGATTTAGCAGATGGGCAGGGAAAACAGAGAGTGTAGCATCTCTGAACTTAGCTGTATGTGGTCTTGGTCAGTGATCCAAAGAAATCACTAGCTAGTTTTATGTAGGAACAATATAAATATATTGCACTTGCTGCCAAGGACAATCTCTGAAAAAAAACATTAAAATGTGACAAAGAGAAGAGCCATGGGAGACACCATGAAATAAATTTTAAGGGTGACATTAAGATTATAATTATGCAAGTATTACCAGGGGCATTACTAGGGGATGTGGGCCACACCAGGTGACACTCAGGGTTGGTGACACCAATGCTCCCCAGGCATATGCCTTTTGGCAGAAATGGCCTGTGGCATTTGCTTGCATTCCTTTAAAATGGTGAAGAGATGGTGTGAGTGGTGTGAGGCTCTGTGGAAAGAGAAAGGAAAGGCCACATATTTTTTTTAATTTTAAAAATTTTTAAGAATTATTTTTAAAAAAATATTTTAAAATTTTCTTTTAAAACATCATGTTAGCAAATTTTCACTTTAACCACGTAAATACACGTATGTTGTGCATATATTGTAATTTACAGGCATAATTTTAATTTTGCTAGCTCTTTATGTCATAACTATTGCCATTACATTTAGTGATATATGGGAATTATGATTTATTAGTAAAATTAATACAAAAAACTACTAAGGATTCTGGATGGTGTGAGCATGGAAGGAGGTTGGGATGGTGACAACATGGGTTACTGCACTGACACCAACCCTAGAGTTACTATTGAGTATTACGCAAAGACCTACTAAACTCATCTGTCCAAAAATAAAATTGCCTCCAAACAAAAGTGATAATTTTTTTAAAGAAAACCCCAGCATCACCACCACACACTGAAGATGTAATTATGTATATGTTAGTCTTAAACTTTTTTGGTTGGATCCAGTGACTAATGCCTATACCACCAAGAAAGGACATGAGATTTCTGACCAGCTCGAACACTCCTTTACAGATGCAAACACTGAACTGAAAGTATGGCAGCACTGATATATAAGTTTAATTTACAATTTTAAGAATTGTCACAGCTACCCTCAGGTAACATTCAACACACTCGCTCTTGCAGTACAAACCATTTCAGCATCTATGTATCTGAATCCTCACTATGGAAAAAAATGTTTTTAACTGCCTTCTGCATAAATCACATGCTAAGCAAAGGTCTGAATTGTACTATACAAAGATAAAAAGCAAGTACAAAGGGAATAAAAACCTAAAGATTATTTCCTGGAGACCAACAGCTTTAACTGTAATTAAATTACCCAGCAGTCTACACAAATAACATTGAAAGTTATGTGCCACTGCCATCACTTAACAAAGCAGGGATTATAACTGCCACTACAGCATTGGTGTCACTTGCAGAAATATTTAAGCCCTAAATTTTATTAAGTGGTCAGAAATACAAATTTATAACATATAACAGGACTGTTCAAAGTCAAGTACTTACTTTGGAAGCTGAGTGAAAGCAAGGAATCCAGCTTTAGAGGCAACTAATCTTCTAACAGCTTGGAATTGGCTTTCAAGCTCAGCAGTTGATGCTGTAAGGTCACCCTCTTGTGAGAGTAATGCTGTTATAGCATTATTTATTAGCTTCTCTTTGTTTTCTGAAAACAAACCCTATACAGGAAAGATATCCATTATGCTTTTTTGTCAGCAACAGTGCATTATTAAAACGAACAGAAGATTTTCTTTTTAACTCACATCTTGTGTCACTGCATGCAGAACTCCACTGTATGAAATGTTTGAATTGAACCTAAAGACAGCATCTGCAAAGTTGCCATCTGCAACAGAACAAGCATGAATAAAAATTTCAGATGGAGCATTACAGGATATCAGCACATAATTGATTTATCACTCTGCAGAGAACTCACAAAGCACTCAGTTCAAAGTATATAAACCCCAAACAGAAATCTTACTTGGAGATGCTGCCAAGAACTTGAGATGAAGGCTTTCAACTTCTTCATCCACTGGCATACTCAACAAACCCCAGCGCTGACCTTTGTCTGTAGGTGTCATTTTCACACAGACATCCCTATTGCCAGAAGCTCTTACTCCATCCAGCAAACTGGCTAACAATGAATCCCTATGAAAATTGTTCAGAAAGTTAGTTTTCTTGCTAACTGAACCAAATAAACTCACAAACAATCAAGAACATGTGCATTTCAGAATAGAGAACTCTATATTTACTGCTGTAAATACAGAATGATTCATAATACAATGTTTCAACTTGTTACACCCTATAAAGATGTAGCATGGAATAATATGAGGTGGAGTGAAAAAAAGTATCCTCTAATATATGTGCTGATTGACACAACATGCTGACATTTGAGGAAGCATGTGATTTAACAAACAGCTTGCTGCAAGGCATCAGGTAAGATAATAGAACTTGAACACCTCTGACTTCTTCATCTTCCACACTCATTTGCAGAAAGGAAAAACTGCTTTAGTGTGTTTAACTCTCTGGTTATATACTTGGCTTCATTGTTTCTCTAAAAGTAATTCCTATCCGCCCTCCCTTGTATGATATAGTTATTTTTGCTTCTGGGATAGTGCTATTTCATTCACATAAGAAGCTGTTAGCTATTCATCTATTTAACTATCAATCCATAGGGATCCTTATTTTCAGAATCTCACTTTGGATCTGCTCCAATATTTGCAGGATATGACAATCAAGGCCAAGAATCTACTGCATTCCCTTTCCAGATATGGCATGGGCTTAAGATCCCTGCAAAATGAATCAAATGTAAATGCAGGTGTTGTGACCTACTTACAGTAATGAAGCTACCAAAGTGCTACCTGTTTTGCATAAGATCTAAACTGACAACTCAATAAAATAACTGATAGTAAATGAACATTTAAAGATACCTCTCTGTTGATGAATATTTTCGAATTTGTCCCTTGATGAACTCAATGGTAAAAAGCTGTGGGTTTTCAGAATCACAGACTAGTGCAAATACCTTTAAAGAAAGAATGCATCAAATAGGAATTCATACAAACTCTGTACAATGTGCATTTAAATGACAAGTTAAAACTTTTAACATACTCTGCTTTTTTCCCTTCTAGAGTCTGTTGTTGTCTATGAACTCAAATCTCGACTGTGCTATGGATGGAAAAAAATTATGTCTGGAAGTCTGAATAGGATATTTTTATTTTATCATTCTTTGTAAGCTTTAATATTTTTTCCAAATCCAAACCACTAAACCACTTTCCCCTTACCTCTCCTAAGGGTTTCAGTGTTGCAATATTGTACGTGGCTGGGTCACGTTCCACTAAGCAAGTTTCTGTAAGAGCCAATATCCTTTTCACTGGTTCCTTCCAAAAAGATGGAGAGAGAATTAAACTGTAATTGATGGAATTAGAGAAACCAAAATAAAATTCTACTATAAAATTTCTAATAGCAACATTAATAGATTTTGTTTACAGCTGGAATAGTGGCACTAATTTTACTGCTTCTAAGTTACAATAGAGCAATAGGCATGAAATCCCATTGTTGAATACATGGACACACAAAATACATTCCAAGAAAACACTAAAATTGTTAGTATTAGCCTAGCATAATAAGTAGTCAAACTATCTTAATTCTTCCCCTTTTGCAGAAGCAAATTGTAGATTTGTGTGGTGTGGAAGAAAACTGTCATGATGGTTCCATGATAAGGAATCACCATGAGTAACACTTACAATATATTTTGACATGCACAAACAGTTATGCATGCTGGAATTTTGTAAGTTCTTTGGCATTGTCTTCCTTTGCTTCATCATTTAGCTTCTTTGTTACATACCCCTAGGTTTTACTCTCAACTTATCCACAGGTCATATCAAAATAAATAATTTTGGCCCCAAAACCTGCTGACTTAAACATAAGGTCGACTTATAGTTGACTATATATGATAGTTGCATTAAAAAGAAACTTATAATTCAAGTTACAAAAAACTGAGCAGGGACAGGCAAGGGGCAATAGAGATGCAGCTGCACATAAAAAGGGAACTTTGCCAAATTAAAGACACAAGCAATGCATTTAAATCATTAGGCCTTACCGAATGCCTAGGAGATATCTTTTGTACCACAAATTCTGCTAAAGATGTAATTGATTCATCGTTGCTGTATTTTCCAAAGCGAACACTCAAATATTGTTCAAATTCTAAAGGTTCTTTTCTTATCCTCAAGGAAATGCCAACGTAATTGCCAGCATGTTCTATTGCACTTTTGATAATTTCTTCCCTTTGCTCAGAAGCAAATAAATGCTGCAAATTTTAAGAGACTTCAATAAATGTAACAATATGATCATATTAAGGACTCTGATAAACTAGAAAGTTCACAATTCAAAATCACAAAGGCAATGGCATTTCTAAAACTGAACAATTAATATCATCAGTCAATAAGAATTCAATGAGGAGGCGCTGGAGGGAGGAAAGGGAGGCAGAAGAGGTGGAAGCAGTGGCAGGAAGTGGAGGAGGAAGAAAGAGGAAGAGGAGGTGGCAGGAAGAGGAGGAGGAAGAGGGGGAGAAAGACTAGACAGGAGGAAGAGGAGAAAGAGGGAGGAAGAAGAGGCGATGGAGGGAAAGGTGGTGGTGGGAAGAGGAGGAAGCCATGGGGCCAGCAAAGTCCTATTGTCCCCTAAAAAATGTTTACATCCGTGCCACCATTGAAGACAATGGGACTTGAGCATCCACAGATTTTGGTATCCATGGGGAGAACCGGAACGGATGCCCCATGGATACTGAGGGCTGACTATATTAAAACATCCAAGAGCAATCCCCAGGGAAATAGTATTAATTTTATTAGCTAAAGCTGTCATGTTTTCTACTTAAACAAGATAAAAGCATTTTCTGAAGATGCCAGCCACAGATGCTAGCGAAACGTCAGGAAGAAACTCTTCTAGAACATGGCCATATAGCCCGAAAAACTCACAAAAAACTTAAAGATAAAAGTACTTAAACATAGCTGACAAAAGTTCAATTATGTATTTTAGTTCACATACTCTTCTCAGTAGTAACAGTATAACACAAGAAATATACAGTACTAAATCCAGTTTTAGTCACAAATAGAATAAAGTAATTGATATATGTTGTTATGGTGTGCCTTTAAGTAGTTTCTGACTTATGGCGACCCTAGGGCAAACCTATCACCAAGTTTTCTGGAACTGAGAGTGTGTAGATTGCCCATAGTCACCCAGTTGGTTCCATATCTGAGGGGGCAAACTGAACCCTGACCTCCACAGTAATAGTCTAACAACTGAACTACTACTACTGGTTCCCAATTGAAACATAGGACATATTAATGTTGACTAACAAGTTCTATTCATCTCATTCAATTTGTTTTAGTTGGGATTAACATTGGATTCAGTCTATAAATGCTAGTAAAGCATTCAAAGTGTGCCAAACCAACCATCTAAGAACAGATTCATGGTTATATTCCATTTTGTTATGATACTTACTAGTCTGCTGAATCCTCCATAAAGTATACAGAAACCTCCTGGATAATCAGATAGATCAACAAATCCTTCAATATTTCGATAATCATAAGAACACAGTACTTTATTTGTTGCAGGATCAATTTGATCAAAGCCTCCAGGAGTTACTTCTAGAATTACAGGTTTTCTTGTATCACTCCAATGGTGCTTATAACAGTTGTATCTCTGTAAAAAGGAAGAAGTATTTAAAAATAATTTGCACAAGATCATACCTTAGCAGAACAGTGTTTTTAACATGAAAGCCAAACTCTAACAATATGTTGCTAACAATTCAACAGTTTTTAAATGCTTTTAAAATATGCAGCTGCTTATACAACAATTTACTCTACGTTCAGTCTACAGCTGTATAGGAAGTGCTGTTCTAATTCACCATTTTACACCATTTAGATGCTGGAAAACCAGCACCAACAGTACTTTTCCAGAAAATTTACATACTGCGAAATATTTTTTATTATTTATTTATTTAGAATATTTATACCCCACGATTCAGCCCAAAGTAATGTTATGCAATAGCAAGTAAACAGTTTTAATAATTAAATAAATAGAAGAATAGCAGGTTTTTATTTCCTTTTCTTCTAATATATGTTGGTGTTTTTCAGGACTGAAAATCAAGACCCAGGAAATGCAAATGAAAACCATCCAGGGTTAGGGGGATTTCCTAGCAGACAATGGATCACTAATTAAATAGACACCCTGAGGCCTTGCCATTCAACAACAGACGAACACACAGATTAACACATAAATCACTTCCTCTCAACCAAGGGTCTCATGGTATATATAGCCTAATCACTTCCATGCCAGCAGTCTGTGAAGATGCCAGCCACACATGCTGGTGAAACATCAGGAGTAAACTCTACCAGAACATGGCCACATAGCCCGAAAAATCCACAAAAATCTATGGATAGCAGGCATGAAAACCTTCAACTTCATCTTAATTGCATGTTAACTGCTGTTAAATTGATTTTGACTTATGGTGACACCATGAATGAGAGACCACCAAATCACCCAATCATCAACAGTGCTGCTCAGATGTTGCAGATTTAGGGCTGTGGTTTCCTTGACTAAGTCTATCCATCTGAAATGCAGTCTTCATCTTTTCCCAGTGCCTTCCACCTTACCAAGCATTATTGTCTTTTCTAGTGAATCATGTCTTCTTATGGTATCTTGAAAAGTACAACAGTTTTAGTTTAGTCATTTTGGCTTCTAGGAAGAGCACCAGGACTTATTCATTTGTCTTATTAGAAATCCACTGTATTAATAGAACTCTTTTGCAGCACCACATTTCGAGTGAGTCAATTTTCTTCCTATCAGCTTTCTTCACGGTCCAGTTTTCAGAACCATACATAGAAATGGGGAACATGGGGCATAAATAGTATTCAATAATCTATCTTTACACTTCAGGATCTTGTCTTTCATAGCCACCCTTTCAAGTCCTAGTCTTCTTCTGATTTCTTGACTGCAGTCTCCATTCTGATTATTGACTGAGCTGAGCTATAGAAAATCTTGAACTATTTCAATGATGTCTACTTTAATGTTACAGAAATCACATCTGGCCATTATTTTCTTAATGTTCAACTCTAAGCATGCCTTTGCACTTTCTTCCTTAAATTTCTTCAGTAATCTTTCAAAGTCTACTATTTTCTGCTAATAATATGGTGATATTTGCATATCTTACACTGTTTAAGTTATTTCCTCCAATTTGCAAAGCTTTGGACTTTTTCACCTCTGAGCACATCAACAGCTGAACATCCCTTTGGCTTGTGTCCAGCTGCATCATTAGCCACAGTGGTACTCCTACGTGTCCTCTGATCTTCCCCAGTCAGTGGCTCACTGAGTGCCATCGAACCTAGGTATCTCATTTTCTGCCACATCTCTTGCTTCATTTTGGATTGTCTTAATTCATGGTTTTCATGGTAAAAACATTCAAAAGAGGTTTACCATGCCTTTTGTTGAGCAGCCACAGTAAAGGTGCCAAACAGCTACTGGGTAGCAGCACAGATGTGGTTCTAATATTGACAGAGGCTCTCTCAGAGAAAATGCTGTGACACAACTACCATTTTCTATGAAAGAGCCTCTGTCAGTATTAGACCCGCACCTGTGCTGCTTCCCAGTAGCCGTTTGGCACCTTTAGTGTGGCTTCTCAGTAAAAGTTTATCTGGTATGGGGCACCCTTCTAATAGCACTGCTACCATCAGCACAGTTTCTTTCCTGATAGGAGTATGCAATCATACTGCCACAGAAAAGTAATGCCATGATGAGTCATAAATGAACCAATACATATGAGCAGTTTATGGTCTTTCTAATTCAGATCTTATTTCATAATAAATAGGTATTTTTTTCTGAGTTTGTGAACATAAAAATCTACTTAGATAATGCAGATAAAGCCCATTTTTATGGTCATATATGGGAGACAGAGTGTTACTGTGGCTGAGATAGCATGAGTTATGCCAGTCCTGCAGAACAGCACTACATTATATGTTTTTCTAGAAGAGAATGGGCAATTAACAGATGTAATAGACTGTGTTTTTTAAAGAAAAATATAGTGGTGTCTGTCTGCATTTTTGCGTAAGATATTACTTCTAACTGCATAGTTATAATATCTAGCACATAAATGCACACACAGAGACACCACTGTAAGATCTGAATTAGAAGACCTTTTTAATCAGAAAGGATTAGAAATATCATAAACTGCTTCAATACTGAGTAGATTCCAGTAGATAAACTATTTTCCAATCTCAGCTACACTAAAATATTTTTTTCTAAATTATTTTCAATGAGTATGGATAAATTCACCAAAACAATAAACAAAAAGGTTTATACTGAAGCAGGAATTATTTTACTGAGGCCATCATATGTTAGTTATTGTGTACAACCTCATTCATTGGCTAAAAATTGTGAAAACTGAGGGTTCCCCCCCCCCCATAAATAGGCAAAACACTGTACACGTATTTGCCTTGTTCCACAGGTTCTACAAGGACTAGAGGCTTCCTCCCTCCTCAGGCTTAAACTGTTCCTGTTTCCCCTCCTGCACAGATATCCATATCCCTAGACAAATACTGTACTACGACTGAAGTGAAATATTTCTGAACTCAAATTTTGAAGCAGTATTATGTTCCAATATTCTAGCATGCAAACTGGGTGTGCTAACACTGGTTACAAATTCTGTAGATTTCTGTTTATATTTCATTTAGTGTAGTTTGACATATGTTATTCTACTTCTCCAACACCTGTACTAAAATCTCTGAAGAGACAAGGAAGAAGGGATTCCAGCACAATGTAATCTCTTATGCTTTGGCAGGAACCTCTACTGTTAACAACTTTAGCAGATTAGCCCAGTTTAGCCTGAACATAGTTCAAGGAATGCTTGAATGTACCTCATGAATACATATGGTTCACATAAGTTATGTTAATATTTATAGCCCATTCATCTTTCAATTAAATGAGTTTCAATATAATTTTAAAAAACTGAAACAATACAAAACTATCCAATTCTCTTAAATTTTCTCACTGGAGACAACCGTCAGAATAACCTGCATTACTGTCATCCCAGGACAAATTAATTGTGCTTATCATACAGGAAATGAAATGGAAAAAAATATGAAGGTAAATTTGTCACCCAGTTTACAGTAAGTAAGTCCAAAATCTTTCTAACCCCTAATCAAATGAATTCCTCAACATGGAGCAAAAACTAAATTTCTAATAAAATTTATTTGTGTAGTGAGATGAAAGATACTTACCCTTCCTGTGATTTTTCCTTCAGCAAAATCAGTTCTGAATCTCTAGTGGAAATGAAGGGGAGGGGGATTAATGGCAGTTGCAAAGTTATGTTAGATGCAGTGCAGACAATTCAAACTGTTGCACAGGTCCATGAATTTTAGCATACTGGCTTGCTTTCCAAAGCACTTTTCAACTCATGGATGTAACCGCCATTTCAAAGCAAAGCTAATTTACACACTGAACAATAACACTGTTTGAGGTAAGTCAACCTAAATTCAAAAATATTCTGTGCACAAAGTTGCACAAGCAGAAACAGAAACTGTAACAAACACTTCAGAGTTCAAATACTGCTATAATAAGTAGTAACCATGTTCAGTTTCAGTTCTGCAGTCCAATACTAAAAAACGAAAGAAACAAACAAAAACCCCAAGCTCTCAGTAGAATCTGCATTAAACCCATAATTAGTGGGGATGTGACTGCTGTTGTTGAAATTATTGTAACTAAAACTGGTATACAGTTGGTGTTCTACTTTCATGGGTTTAACATTCATGGATTTGATTATTCACAAGTTTGTCCCCACGTGTACACTCCTTCCCCTCCTCCCTCCCAGGCTCTTCTTCTCAGGGGAAAAAGCCCATGAGGAAGGGAGCAGCCTGGAAGGGCATGCACACACCCCTCCTGCCTTCCCCCATGCTTTACTAGCTTGCCTGAGACAGCTAAAGCATGGACAAGGAAAGGAGTGTGCAGGCATACCCCTCCAGCCTTCCCACATGCTTTAGCTGGCTGAAGGAAGCTTCACTTAGCTGGCTAAAGCAAGGGAGAAGGTGGATGGGGTGTGCATGCATGCTCCTCTTCCCCCGTCATGCTTTAGTCAGCTCAGGCAAACCAGCTAAAACACGAGGGGGGGCATGTGCATGCTCCTCTTCCCCCGTTACATGTGTGCCCCTCTTACCTTCCCCCACTTTCTGGCAGTTTTTCCATTTTGTGGGGGGTTTGCGTCCCTAACCCCTGCAAATGTACAGGGCAGACTGTATATGCATAATTTTATGCTATATGTAAGATTCAAAAGAAAATGACAATTTCACATTTAATACAGTTAGCAATAGAAAGTGCAAGGGAACAGAACATGAAGATCTTTAAATCAACAGGTTCCTACCAGTGCTTCTGTAAGGAGCTCTGTTCTGTGTTCTGTAGAAAACTTCAGCGTTTCAGACTTCTTCCCACTTCCCTTTCGAAATGTAAGATTGAATTCTGTTCCTTGTCCTTTTCCAACTGGGCTAATGCTACAGATGTCTCCATAAGGCCACTAAACCAAAAGATCAGTCTGAGAACATTTTATGTTAACTACCATTATACTTAAATTCAACAGTCCACTGTGAAACCTTTGAAATTTTCTATCCTTTCCTGTTCCCCACAACCCTGTGGCACCAAAAATTGACTCTGGCGGGTTTCATAGGCCTCTAGATCCAGTTAGGGAGGCTGAAATGAGGTGGGCCACCTACTCCTATATTTCACTAATAAAACCCTACATAGGATTGTGCCCATTAATTCCTACAACATAATGATTTCTATGTTATATTTTAAAATCTTATTTTAGTATTTATATGCAGTCAACAAAAAGACATTAAGTTTCTATCTTCAGATAACAAGAAACTGGAGAGTACTGACAATTCTGAATATGCTTGTGACAGTCCTCAATGGTGGAACCTCCAGAAGTCAAGGTAAACAGATCACCTGCCAATAGAGGGCTGAGAAAACCTACCAACATAATTCTGACTCTGTTCCATCTGTTCACACCACAGAAATAGGCCATTTCTGAAGTTTATTGTTATTACACTTTCACAAACCTTGAAATCACAAGGCACACACAGATACAAGCAGAGTAGCATTTCCAGTATATATTCTGGGACCAGTTACTGCAACTATCAACAGATATATTTAATGAGCATGTGTCAGTTATTAACTAACTGTATCGATAGACAACATACTGACAAATCTTGACATCAAAAAGATCCACATATTCCATATGGGACATATATTCTCTATGTAACCAGAAACTATACAAACATAAAATGCTCAATGGCCTAAATACAATTACTAAATCAATCAGAAGAGAATGAGTGAATCAATGAATTACATATATGGTGACTTATCAAATTATAATTTATTTCGTTGGTCTAGGATTTCAGCCAATACAAAGAACAATTTAACTTCTGTCAACTCTTTTTGTCATTATGCAAACCTATGAATATGCCCCCCCAAAGCCAAATATTTCTCTATTCCATAATGATAAAAAGAACTCTCTAATTCAATATTATTACTGATATTGTAATATTTTAAAACTAATGTAATCTTCTTTTTTACTTAAAAATGTTTATGAATAGGATGGGAAAATTTACCCTTCTATTAACTTGAGCATCTGCCAGTGCAATTGCACAATATTTCTTGGGCACGTAACCTAATGATAAATCAAATGACATAAATTACCCAGATCATTAGGTTTTCATTAACTGACGGAACTAACATGAGTCCTCTCAACATTCACTTGCTCTAAGAACAATGGTCAAAGCCAACTTATTTTCTCTTTGGAGATAATACACAAAAAGAAAACTATTGTCTAAACACCATTACCTGATTTGTAACTTCTAATGTGTTAGGATTATATGTTGTGATGGCATGGGTTCCAACCGAGAAGACTCTTTTATACCTACAAAATAAGAAGAAGGATTTTAGTCTGAGTGCTTACCTCAGGACCTAATAAAAAACGTATGATAGCTTATTTACTGGGCTATGCAAATCTGATTTTAGTGTTAATTTGGAGATACTTGGTGATGCTAATTTTTTTTTCTGGAGAGCAGAAGATGATGTTTAGCACTAACCACTGTAGCTTTGGCATATTGTCTGCAAAGGTATATCCTACCAAAACGGAAAGAGGATACAGTGAAAAATGTAATGCTGAATTATCCAAACAGAACTGTATAAGAACACAGTACATCTGATTGACTCACCATGGCCCTGCCTTTCTATGGTGATGGGACTACATGTTCCTGTGAGACAGGAAGCTATGCTGATGGTAACAATACTTCTGGTAGAGCCTCCCATGTCAGATAGGCTTTTGCTTAGAAGCCAAACCAAATGTGCCAAACAGCTACTGGACAGCAGAAGTACTGGGGGCGGGGGGGGGGGGAGTGATGTTAGCAGAGGATCTCTCGGAAACAACAGACGTCACAGCATAGCTAATGTGGAAGGAAGGAAGCACAGTAAAACATTTTTAATGTCTTTTACCATGTAAACCCTACAAAGAAATAATCTAAAATGAAGTATGAGATAGTGCCAGACAATGAGACTCCCAGGTCAGAATGACTCAATAGCTACTGGGTTAGAACAGAAGACAATTACAAGTAGCACTGTGGCTAATGATGCAGTTGGACTCAAGCCGAAAAGATGCTCAGCTATTGGGGGCTCAGAGGTGAAAGCAAAGTCTGAAGCTGCCCAACACATATTATAGGAACTTGGAATGTGGAAAAAAATGTATCAGGGGAAAGCAGACATAGTAAAACAAGAAAAGAATAGTATAAACATTGCAATGCTTGGAGTGAGTGAGCTAAAGCAGACAGGAAGGAGACATTTTGAGTTACATAATTACAGTGTATTTTACTCAGGAAATAAAAATTTAAGAAGAAAACGGGTAACATTAATAGTGAAGTTCAAAGGAAATAATGCAAAGTTTGACTGAATCATATCAGTAAGACTTCGGGGGGCAGGGGACACTCATCAGTATAATCACATTCCAAGTTTATGTTCCAACAACAGAAGCAGCAGAAGAAGACATTGAAAGATTCTGTGCTGGAATCCAGGAGGAAATTGACCATACACTGAAATAGGACTTTGTGTTAATCACAGGTGGTTGGAATGCAAAAGTAAGTAACAGATCAGAAACAAAGATTACAGGAAAATGTGGCCTAAGTGGGAGAGCGACTGATTGAATTCTGCAAGGCCAACAGTTTGTTCATGACACTTTTCAAGCAACCAAAGGGCATGTTTATACATAGACACCATCTGATGACTAATACAGAAATCAAATACAGTACATAACAGGAAGCAGAACATGGAGTAGATCCATTCTATCTGCAAAAACAAGACTAGGAGCAGATCCTCGCCCCAGAGAGAGAGAAACAGGCTCACCTCCACCATGCATAGCCTAGAGGCAGATGAAAGGCCCTCTCTCCATCTTAACTGCTACCACCTTGGCCTTAGAGGGAAAGAAGCAGCAGCAGGCACAGTTCACCATGCCTAGCCCCAGAGCAGATGGAGGGCCCTCCCTCCATTCCAACTGCTACTATCCCCATCTCCATTCCTTTCTCCTTTTAATAATAATAATGATAAATACTTTATTTATATTTCCCGTCTCTCCTTGTGGATCGAGGCAGGATTACAACCTGATAAAATACATACATCTAAGGTGGTAATAAGACAGATCTCCTCTGCATTCACTTTAAAGCGACTTTTGTGTCATGTCTTTTTAGATTGTAAATCTAAGGGCAGGGAACAGTCAAATTAGCAATCTATAAACCTCTCTGAGAGCCCTTGTGGCTGAAGAGTGGGGTATAAGTACTCTAAATAAATAAATACAATATAATGTAACATGAAGAACATCCTTGTACAACATAAAGAGAATGTTAAAAAAAATATTTGCATTACTAAGTCTAACTGACTGGGAGCCAGACCTCTTGATTCAAATGAAAAACATTGTTAGGGAGTAATAGGGGGGGGAAAACACTCTGTAGTAGTTAGCTGCCCTCAAATTGCCCTTGACACATGGCAACCCTGTGGATGAGACATCTCCAGGACCCCCTATTATCTATCTCTCTGCCCAGGTCCTGCAGGTTCAGGCCCATGGAAACCCTGGTTGAGTATAGCCATCTGGCTTGTGGTCTTCCTCTCTTTATGCTGCCTTCCACTTTTCCTAGCATCACTGCCTTTTCTAAAATGTCTTTTCTTCTCATAATGTGTCCAAAATATGACAACCTCCGCTTAAGATTATCACATTCACTTTAAAGCAACTAATCTCTGACAGGATAAAGTCACCTTTCATTTTAAAATTGGGTGTTCCTGCACTCAGACATGGCAGAGAAAGTGCAACCCGTCTGAAGCCTGCATCCCAACCATGCTTATCCACCAGATTTTCAAAAATGGGAACTTGCCGTTTTTGAAAAGCCACTGGATAAGCGCAACTGAGATTCAGGCTGCCCTTGCCCGACCACAGCTGAGTACAATAATACCTGCTTTTAAAATTAAAGGCAACTTTATCCCGTCAGGGATAAGTCACTTTAACGTGAATGCGATAAACACCTAAATCATTCTGGCTTTCAATGAGAGTTCAGACTCTATCTGTTCAAGGGCCCATTTGTTTATCTTTTTGCTGCCCATGGTATCTTCAGCACTCTTCCCCAGCATATTCTTTTTCTTTCTATCTGCTTTCTTTATTACTCAGCTCTCACATCCATATATGATGACAAGGAATACCACGGCTTGGAGGATCATGACTTTAGTATTCAGTGTTATGTCTCTGCACTTTGGGATCCTGTTTAATTCCTTCATAGCTGCCTCTTCCAGTCCTAGTCTTCTAATTTCTTAACTAAAAGTCAAGACAATGCAGGCTTGAGCATCCACAGATTTTGGTATCTGTGGGGGGTTTCAGAACAGATACTGAGGTCCTGCTGTAATCACCAAGAAAGAGAAAGTGACCACAGGATCATTGCATTAATATTCCATACAAGCAAAGTGATGTACAAAATTCTACGACAAACACTTTTACCATATATGGAGGGAGAAATACCACTTGTCCAATCTGTGTTCAGGGAAGGAAGAAATGCTAGAGATCATATTGCAAAACATGCACTGGATAATGGAGCAATGAATTTCAGGAGAAAATCAACCTGTTCTTAGCTGCCCTGAAGTTGACCTCAACTCACAGCAACCCTGTGGGTGAGACATTTCCCCCACTACTCTGCTTAGGTCTTGTAGATTCAGGCCCATGACCTCCTTACTTGAGTCTAGCCATCTGGTGTGCAGGCTTCCTTCCTTTCTACTGCCTTCTACCTTTCCTAGCATTATTGTTTTTTCTAATGAATCATGCCTTCTCTTGATGTGGAGAAAGTACAAAATCTGTGTTTCATAGATTATAGCAAAGTCTTTGATTGTGTAGATCACAAAAAGGATTGCTCTTCAAGAAATAGGTATACTACTACAACATTTTATTGCCCTGAGAAAAGGCTACTGTCAAGTCAGAATATAAAGAAACAGAATGGTTTCCAATTGGCAAGATGTTCAAGGCAAGGCTACATTTTCTCACCCTGTTTAACTTGTATGCTGAACATGTCATATGTAAAGCAGGATTAGATTTGGAGGAAGGAAGCTTGAAAATTCAAGGAAGGAACATCAATAATGTAAAATATGCAGATGACACCATACTATTAGCAGAAAACAGAGAAGACTTAGAATGATTACTGAAGAAAATCAAGGAAGAAAAAAGGAATTGTTCCAATACATCAGAACTATTATACAGGACAGGGGTGGAGAAAGTGCACTCTGTCCCCTTTCTGCAGCCCCCAAGCCCTCTGTCCCCCCCCCCGGGGTATTTATCCCTAGGTAAATGCTACTCAAAAACTGATACTGTCCATCCTGGAGGCTCTGGATTATTTATTGTTATTAGTCATTCCCAACCCATAAAGCCTCTCAGACACAACAAATCCATAAATCAGAACTATTAACATCTGGTTTCAGCAGAGAATGTAGTGATGCAGCTGCTGAAGTTTCTCACCCAGGATGCTGAATTTTGATAGGATACCCTAAAACAAAATACTCTGGTGTGGAATACTCTTGTTCCGGTTTCCATCCATCTATGCCTTCTTTTAAGACGTACCATATCTTTCAAGATATACCATTTGCCATTTCTGCACTCTTTGACTTTTATTCCACCAACGTGTGCTTACTTTTTTTTCAAACACTAAATACAACTTTGTTTTGCCCTGAATGGTGTCATTTGGGTTACACAAGGATCCCATTGTATATAGGATAAGACTTTTCTAATTAATATATAGGAAGAACTCAAACTGACAAATCATCATCAATATAGTTTCAGGATATGGTGTGCAGTTAAGGAACCAGTTCAAATACAATTCCACATTAAGGGAGGTCATGTAGATAATTCAGTAATGATATTTATGAATTATGTCTCAAAGGGAGACAGTAAAATGAATAGTGTACTCAAGTCCAAAGAAATTTTGAATAAAGCAATTTGAGAAATCACAGCTTGATATCAGAAGTAGGCTATAATATAGCATAATTACTCCCAAACTGAAGAATAAAGTAAGGCAGACTACTTACTTCCCCCTCCATGAATGCTTTGTTGTGTAGAAACAGGCCAAATCTTTATTTTCTCTAATTATATTCATTTTGAGTGAGGACCTGTAACAAAATAAGCTCCGCGTTAGTGAAATGGATTAACTCTAACAAATTCTGCCACTAAATATCATTACATTCTGTATAAAGAACTGAATATGCAATGCAAATAGTTTGCTGAAGGGGCTGATTATCATTCAAAATATTTCAAAGAAATATAGCATAGCAAAGTAAGAATGTGACTTTCCAATGACACTGTAAGAGTGTTCTCACACACATGTAGTAAACACTACAACTAGGTCTACATTTCCAGGAATAAACTGCAATCAGACCTGTATATTTGTGGGGATCCGATTCACACCCCCCCCCCCCCCCGTGGATATGAAAATCTGTGCATACTCAAGTCCCATATATTTTAATGGCAGCATGGAACATGCATGCCCACTAGCTCAACTGCATACACACGCCATTAACAAAATCAGGGGCTTGCCATCCGCAGATGGTTAAATCTGTGGATGGCAAGTCTGCTGCTAAGGAGGGCAGACTGTATTTAAAGGGACTACCCTGCTTAACTACCTTCCTTCATTTAAAAAAATCCCTACAAATAAAAGATGGGTAGATCAGGAAAAAAACACAGTCTTTTCACTGTTGTGCTGGTTTTCTATCTACAGGCACTTAATATGGGGAAGCATTCAAAACCAACCTTTTATCTGCAGTCTCAACTGGCTTATTGCATTCTATCATCTCTTTCTGGTTTCTGTACAATTACAATAATAATTACAATAATTGCTTTGGATATACATAAAGTGTCAATTTTTTGTTCTCTTCAGGAGAAATAAAATTTCAGACAAAGCCCAAAACAGACAGGCAAAATAAATTGCCTTCTGGGCATTTGGGGGGCATGGCGATCAAACAATGCATGCCCCAAGCTGCCCAGAAGCCATTCTGAGGCTGCCTAAGGCAGCCTGAACCCAGTCACAAAAGCACCAGCAAAAAGGTGCTCCTGCCGGCGGCCCATTCGGGACTGAGGCAGCATCCAGCCTCAGGACCACAGCGTCCCGTCACCACAGTCCTGCAGTGATCAGGGCAGGAGTGGGCTCTAGCCATTCCTTTTGCCCCATCTGCTTGACCCCTAAATTACGAATCCCATCTGGATTAGGCTCAATAAATCAAGAGAAGTTACACATGCACTGATTTAGCATTTAACAAATCATTCAACAAGTTTTCTCTAGTTGGAATTAGCACTGGATTTAGGCCTTATTTCCAAACAACGTCAAAAGACAGTATTGTCTAAGATGTACACATTTAAAATCCGATTTACAGACAGTATTGTCTAAGATGTACACATTTAAAATCCGATTTACAGACTTCATTCCCAAAGGGCCATAAATCTAAAGAGTGTGTACATCTGGGTGGTCATATGGAGTATAAATTCCAACATGAAGTACCAACTATGCAAGAACCTAAAGCAGATAAGAGAGTGGAAGGCAGTAAAGGAGATAAACAAGAATACAACCCAGAAAAACAAAGGCTTAAGGAATGTATTTTATATGTGAATGAGTCATTAAGTTACTTATGGAAACAATGTTAAAATATGCATAACATATTTTTCTTTTGCACCCACAGATATATTTCAACTTTTCCATATGATGTCCTCTTCAGATAGGCCAATCTACATGATGATGAATTCTGAAATGCCTGTTTTCCACTGTTCACCTTAATTGTTCAGTTAATATAATTTGTCAACAGCTCATCAAGCTATGAAGTGCTGTAAACATAATCAAGTACATAGTATATAAAGGCTTTCCATCATTTTGAAGCAACTTGACAGATTTTCATCATTATGCCAAGGTATCATTCAAGAAAAAATGGTACAAATATATCCTGCAGCACCTGGTATTCATTGGCAATCTCCCATCCAACAGAATTTCCAACTACTTTTCTCTTTATATTTTTAAAGTTAGAATACAGCTACTGCCACAAATCTACCCAACAATGATCTTCATTAAATATATCTTATTTTATTATCCTCTTGTTATTGGCTACAGCTATTTGTATCACATGTTCAGATATTTCTAAATATTCTGTATCCATAATGATTAATGCTATGCATCTTCCTTTTCATCCTAAAATATGTAACAGGAAATCAGCTGTCATGCCTCAATATGACATGTCAAAATATTGTTGCTTTAAATATCTTCTGTTTTGGCTTTCACACACTTAATGCGAATTCACTCTTTATCCTTTGGTAGATAAGGATACTAGATTGTTGTATATGTGGCAAATACCAACATCCAGGAGCTTTTAGAGTACTGGTGCCCCTACTATGTTCTACGATCTACCAATTATAGATTAATACTATCCAAATAATAGCTTTCAAAGTACATTCCAGGGAACCCCAACACAGTCTGGAAGACTGCACTGAAGATCAGCAACAGACAAATTTCCTTTTTAAAAAGAGTTTGTCTTCCATTTCCAATCTTCCCAGTACTCTGCATATAGAGAAGGGTGCTAGGCTTTCTCTAAACCATACTCATTTCACAAACCAGTGGTAATGCTCAAGACACCCAGGCAAGTTTTCTTGTTGAACACATCCCTGGGAGAGATCACAGCAATTTTTGCACTGGGGTTCCATGAGAAATGTAGAAGAGTTCCTCTGCAGAAATTCTGATGTGGAAATGCTCCTTGCAAGTAGAATATGTGAAAATCATTGAGTTAAGACACATAAGTTCTGAAGCTATATAGAATTCAACAATGTAGTATACTGGCGAGTGTCTTTTTACTGTATATACTCCTGTATAAGTCTAGAAATTTTCGTCAATAAATTGCCTCCAAAAGCCTGAGTCGACCTATCCACAGGTAAATGTAAATACTGTACTTTAACTCTTATAAAAAAGAGGAACCAGGCAAGAATGTAATCTGTCCTGGAATCACTGACACCCCCCCCCCCCCCATTCTCTCATCCATCTAGCCTTTAGGGTGGACACAGTTATGTCTGCTGGAATATTTTTATGTACTTTGGAATTATTTTTCTTTGATTAATCCTTTACATCCCCTTTGTTACATGCCTCTAAGTTTTATCCTCAACTTATCCACTGTTCATATCAAAATCCATAATTTGGACCATAAAACCTGCCCTCGATTTATACATGAAGTCAACTTATAGTTGAGTCTATAAGGTAGGTTTTCAAAGTTTCTCCACTGCATTTCTAAATTGATGTGTACACAATTTCTTTAAAAAAAATAATAATATCCACATTCTAAAATCCTGGTAGCTAACAAATAGCCGTTGTCCTCAGATCAGTAAGAAAAAGCACAACTACTTTAAAAAAATAAAGAAATATAACAAGGAAGAGGGAAAGGTCTTCTGGAGCTTCAAAAGGGGGTCTCAAGGACTATATGTGGTCGTGAGGCCACACTTTCCACATTCCTGATATAAACTCATTAATTCAAAAGTATTCTGATGCAGAATTCGTCACATGTAAATCCATACAGAAACTTCTATTGTTGTCCGCAATGCATGGAAGAAAATCATGGCACTGTAGTCAGATTGTATCAATGAAATGGTAGGTCAATGCACGATTAGATATTTTTAACAAGCAAAACTCCTTCAAAACTTTGCTGCATTAAACAAGCATATAAAGAACGCTCATAAATTGTGTAACAAATTATATTAGATCTGCCATCTCATGAACTGCATGTTAAAAATCATAAGTTTTTTAAAAAAATGTCTGGCTATTGAAGCAGGGATATATTGAAGGAACAGACTGTAGTTCTAAGTCACAATAACTGAGCGAGCCAACAATTAAAAAGAGACAAATACAGGTAATTTTAAGTGCTCCCAAGGAGCAACCTTATTTTTTTAACTTTTGTAATTAACATATTTCCTTCTGTCTTTTTAAATTACTCTGAATCCCACTGTGGGAGAAAGGAGGGATATAAATCCTTGAAATAAATCAAATCTATAAAATAAAAGCAGAGAGCCAAACTAAAAGCTGTTGGCCTTTGGAACCAGGCTGGAGTGAGAAGCAGTGAAGCTTTTCTGTGAGTGGACGAGGGAAATGTAAACAATCTGCTTGCGAGCTCTATATAAGCATACTGAGTGCCTCAGTCCTGGCCAATTTGCTCACAGGCAATTGTGTCATAGGAAGCTGCTGGCTGACTGTAACCCCCAGGATTTGCTGAGAATATTTACAATGAAATGCGACTCTAGCAGATAGAGGTTTATACAGCAGCTTTGCTGAATTACTGCAATCTATATATCTTTACTAGAGATCCAATGTTGTGTAATGATTTGAGTGTTGAACTATGACTCTGGAGATCAGGATTCCATTTCCCACTCAGCCATAGAAATCCATTGAGTGACCTTGTGCAAGTCACACACACTCAGCCTCAGAAAACTCTGATAGGGCTGCCAAAAATCAGAAACCTGAAGGCACACAACAACAACGTATCTGTACAGTCGGCCCTCCGTATCCACGGACTTGCCATCTATGGATTTGAACGTACGGGGGTTGGCATTGGCAGAGGAGGAGGGAGAAGGTGAATGAGGAAGAGCAGAGAAGAGGAGGAAGAAAAGGACAAGTGGCGGCAGAGCGATGGAGGGGGAAGAGGAAGATGGCAGAGAAGGTGAGACAAGAGGAGGAGGAAGAAGAAGAGGAACAGTGGTGACAGGGAAGAAGAGGAGGAGGAAGGAGGAGGATGCGGGAAAGAGGAGGAGGATGAGAAAGAGCCACAGCAGCGGCAATGGGAGGAGGAGGAGAGGAGGAGAAGAGGGGAAGGAGGCAGGGAAGATGAGGAAGAAGAGATATCTCCCTGCTGCCTGCCGCAGTGAGAATGGTGAGGCTGCCATTGGGAAGGGGGCGTGGCCGCTCCACCATTGAATCCTATGGGACATGAGCATCTGTGGATTTTGGTATCCATGGGGTGGGTGGGTCTGGAACGGATTCACGTGGATACCAAGAGACCACTGTATTACACTGCTGAAGTAAGTACTGCACATTGAGCATCCCTTATCTGAAATGCTTGGGACCAGAAGTGTTTTGGATTTTGGAATATTTGCATTTACATGGTGAGATAACTTGGAGATGAGATCCACGTATAAAATGAAATTCATTTATGTTTCATATACACCTTATACACATAGCCTGAAGGTAATTTTATACAGAATATTTTTAATAGTCATGTGCAAGAAACACAGTTTGTGTACACTGAATCAACAGAAATCAAAGGTGTTAGCATTCCAGACACCCATACGGACAATTTGGGAGTATTTCTGAATACCAGATAAGGGATACTCAACCAGCACAACGATGAACTAAGTTAAACATGTCTGAACTGTATTGTTCAATAAGCTAGATGACTTACATGTAATGCAAAACACTAGAAATGATGAAATGCCACCAAATCATGAAATATAGTAATACCTGTCCCAGTTGTTTACTTTCTCCAACAGATGAAATGTGAGGTATATCATGGTCCAAATACGGGTCAAGCATCTCAGAAGTACAATGCGCCAGAATATGTGTACAATGAACTGGACTATGAAAGAAAATGTGCCCAGACTGAAAATGTCTATGATATATGATGATCTGTGCTAAGATGTACGTAACTTTACACGTTGATTGCTTTACTCGATAAAGAGATAATGCAGCATATTTATTCTTCTGTTCAATAAATTTCCTCAAAGTCCAAAGTTTAAGAAACTGTCAAGGAGAATGTTGGTGTTGATCTCCTATTTTATCTTGTGAGGTGCCTTGGGTCTCTTTTTTGGGGGGAAAGGCAGCATAGAAGTGAAATAAATAAAAATTAGACATATTAACTCTTGGAAGATTAGGGGATCAAAATGGTGATTGCAAGTAGCCCCATCTAGATGTAGAATGGGAAGCATTAAGACAACAAACCTACAACCCATCCACAAAGAGCTGGGGTGGAGGAACCATGTCTGTTTTTACTGCTACTCTCTTTAGTGGAAAAGAGAGCATTACCATTGAAATATATACCCCCACTGAAAGTCACAGCTTCACCACAGCTTACATAAAACATTAAACATTGCAAGAATTTACCTCAAGATGTAGAGAACACGAAAAAAAGTTTACTTCAAAAGTACAGTAGGTATATTGGTCTCAAATCATGAAGGACTTTATATAGTTCATGGCCAACATTTTACTTGGCCAGGCAGAAAAATATCTCAAAAGGGGCAAGAAAAAAGTACGTTCAATTACAATCCAAGGCTCCTTTCAGATGAAAAGTTAACATAAGCAATAATTCCTCAAGCTTTCACTATTAGGTTTTCCAGCTCTGTAATATGAATTTAAAGAATAATTTCTGCTGCACTGCTTCTAGTAATGCTTCGTACAATGAAATAAAAGAGGCAATGTAATGGTCTACTGATTCAAGTAACTATATCCATAGCCCTAGCGGTAGTTGTGGAAAGGGAAAAAAGGAAGTGAGCTGTTGCTGGCCGAAGTGTCATAAAGACAAAGCTGTACACAGATCATATTGAGGAAGCATTTCCTTGCAATGATTTGTATATAACCTGAAATTCTGTTTTGCTGTACAGCTTCTCACAAGGAAGCTTGGTTGTAATGCTATACCAATAGAGTTGCTGGGCTACTCAATCATGCTCTAGTTCATGGAACAGTTCATGCAATGTCATTGTTCACAGCAGACACATTGAAAATAAAATCACAGCATTCTTGCTTTTGGGAAGCGTAATGTCATCGTCTCCAACATGACATTTTATTCCTTAATTTCTTGAACAGAAAAAGATGTCAATGCAAAATGGCTGAGCAATAATACATTTAGAACCCCAGATCTATGGCTTGAATAGGGATAAAAGTTTAGCAGCACACTACATGGATTGATCAGGTCACCAATGCAAGTATGGCTGTTACCACCAACTGTTTTGTGAGCAGCCACTTATAATAAGTCTATCTTCAATGTTTAATTTCTCTCTGATTTCATTGTGTAAAACTGACTGGAATGGAGAGGGGTCATATACCCATTTATCACTACATTCTTCTCTCTGTGCTAGTGATCTTCAGACTTGCGTCCCTCGCTTATGCATGAGGGATGAATGGAAGGGGGAAAATGGGGCATGTGCCCTTGGTGCATGCCCACGCACACACCTGTGCCTACATTCAAGCCAATGAGGTATGAATATAAGCAAAACTCCATTTTCATGAGGAGGTCTGTAATGGATCCCCATGAAAAAAGAGGGGCAACTATATATGTGTTTATTAAGAGCTACCAAAATGGAATCCTCTACATATTATCTTCCATACTTCCTGACCACTAGTCATGCTGACTGGAGATTATGGAAAAGATTACAGGACACCCAACACAGCACACACACACACACACACACACTGATTTGTAACTTAGAAAACAAGATTATTTGCTGTTCTTGGGCTCAAGGCATCACAGAAAAGCAAATTACTTCTCTTTCTCAGGAAAAAAGTGTGTCATGACTTCATTTAATTCCGTTTTGAGAGTTTAACACATTCTTCAGTTTTTATATATTTGAATTAGCATATGACTTCAAAGCAATACTGAATTTAACCAATGCTTTTATTAGCTGAAAGTCCCGCTGATTCACTTATTTATTTTACCACAAGCCTCAGGCAGTAAATTTATAATCTAGGTGACAAGCTGTATGTTTTTGACAGTGACTAATCTTCAGGTGCATAGTGTTTTTGTAAGTATCACTTACAAGCCAAGAAATACAGGGATAGGAAACCTAGTGGTGTGATCAAAATGCCTTCAGTTTTAAAGAATATTTCAATTGCACTTCCCTTACGTCATTCACTTCAAACTCAGATTTCACTAACAAGGCTTTAGGTACAAATCCTACACCCACTTTTCAGAAAGTAAATCCCACTGACCTTAGCAGTTCTTATGTCCAAATAGACATAACTTATTTTACTGTTGCATTTTATCATTTTTGCAAATCAACTTGGATGTTTTATGGATGAGCAAAATACAAATGTTTTAAAGATTTGAATTCAAAAGAACACTCTGAACTGTTTTCAGACTTTGTTCTACACTTATTGTGAGAAACTTTGAAAATACCATGGTCAAGTCCAGGTTTGAGTAACCAAAATTTGAAGTATTCTCACTATCATCTATGAACTGACAATTCATTCATGATAAAGTCTTGAATAACATGCAAAACATTATATTTGTCACTAACCTCACAAATATACTAACAAAACAAATGGAAAGAAGAGGGTTGAAGGGGAAAGGATTTTGTGAAGGAAGAGCCACAAAGATGATGGGTTGAGTAACGCTACTTCTATTGCTTTAGTCAATTTGAAAATCAATCAAGAACTTTTGCTATTCATAAAGTGTAACATACTCTATTAAAGTAAAAACACAATTCTGAAGCCAAAGGTATGGAGAAAAGTCTGTAAGATCAATTATGAAACTCTTCCTTCTTGTCACATTTGTTCACATACAGTGGGCCCTTGGAATCCAATGGGGGTTCGTTCCAGGAAACCCCATAGACACCAAATCTGGGGATGCTCAAGTGCTATTAAATACAATAGCATAGTAAAATGGTGTCCATTATATAAATGGCAAAATCAGGGTTTGCTTCTTGGAATGTATATATTTTTAAAATATTTTCAAGCCGTGGATGGCTTGTACTACTTATAAGAGAACCATTCAAGAATACAGTCAGAAACACATTTATCGAGGATGTCCCACTGAACTCAACTTCTAAGCAGATCTGTATGATACTGAACCGCATGCTGAAGTCAGGGTCATCAAAACCTTTCAAGAATATGGTGGAACACAGGAAAATTCAGAATGTACCATTTCTGGTGTCAAGAAATGTTAAGGGTAAAAAGATGTTAATATTTTCACTGACTTTCATTTAACTCCCTGTCCATGAACTCAGTAGCAGCATGATAAAATAGCAACCCACAGTGATTTACTTTTAGCTGATAACTTCAAGACAAAAGAACATATATGGCTAAAAGGGAAAATCAGATTTATCTATATTCAGTGTCCAGAACTGAGTGTGCTTTGGCTTATACATCTTACACAGCAACCTGAGTACATTCCTAGATAGACATGTAGCTTCCTCAATGCGCATCCCTAACATTATGTATCAAATTACAAGCCATGGCCCCTTCCTTCTCAGAAAGCTTTATTTCTTCAGACAATATACTGTACTCAGTTGACACTGACAACAGAAAAGTTACCAATGCCATTTACAAAAATGCCTACGCTACAGATATTGTTACAGGGCCTTTAAAAAAAGGCAGCACATGTTCAGGTGTTACTTATTAAGTGATGACAGGTGAGGGGAAATTTACTCAGGTCACTGGCTTGGGCACATTCACATTCAAATTATTCACAAGGCCAGGACAAAGCATTCCAGAATTACTTAAGGCTTCTTAGGATGTCTCTGGCATGGGGGAAATTGGACAAACAGATTATTATCTCATTCAAAATCTATAGTATATATTGATTTGTTTCTCTGTTTTAGCTTTCTGTGTGAGAACAGCAGTCCCCAAAAAGATTCTCATCTCAGAAACTACAACTTGCACAACTGTAAGTACACTATTTCTCAGAAGAAAATATCCCTAGTATGTGGTGAATTACATAAAATGATACTTCTTTCCATCAAGTTGCCTATATATATACACACACACACACACACACACACACACACACACACATAAATAAAAAACCAGGACCCCAAATACATATTAGTCATGAGCTAGCTGCTACTGATTTACTGTACTATTTCTGAGAAACATGCACAGGACAAACCAGTTCAGCTATCTTAACAATCTTCTAAGGCAAATTCCAAGATATTTGGAAATGTAAGGCTTCAAATGACAAAGATGGTTGTCCTTTCTCTAATTATTATAGTCTGCTTAAAGGCTGGAGCACCCACATACAGTGTGGCATTTATTAAGGGCAGAAAAGATGAAAGGAATGATCTAAAAGGTTACAGCAAAGTTTGAGAGCAAATGCTTCAGGAAAGGGTCAGAATAGGAACACCCAGAACATGATACCATTCTGGATGTTTGGAGGGGCTATAAGCACAAAGCATGCATGATTTCTAATGCTTGTAACATAACAGTTAACGCACAGGGTGACCAGATGTTTTAACCACAAAGCAGAATGAAATGTAGGACATTCAAGTAAAACATAGAATATTATAAAACAGAAGCTAAAAAAAACTCATATAAATTTAAAACCATGCTTTGTAATCCTGCTCAAAATGGAATGCGTTTTGGAATGCCTCCTGGGCAGAAATGTAGGACGTGTCCTGGAAAGGAGGATGCCTGGTCGCTCTGCTGCCATGTTACACTACACACTTCTCTCTGTCGCTTTGGTAGGAGCCACCACTGACAGGGGTGGAAAAACTTCCTTTCCACTTCCCCAACTTATTTCCCCTGGAGAATTATTATTTTATCTATTTATTATAGAATCATAGAGTTGGAAGAGACCTCAAGGAAGGCCATCCTGTCCAACCCCATTCTGCCATGCAGGAACTCTCAATCAAAGCATCCTCAACAGATGGCCATCCAGCCTCTGTTTAAAGACCTCCAAGGAAGGATATTCCACCACAATCCAAGGCTGCATATTCCACTGTTGAACAGCCCTTACTATCAGGAAGTTCTCCTAATGTTGGAATCTCTTTTCCTGCAGTTTGCATCCATTACTCTGGTTCCTGTTCTCTGGAGAAGCAGAAAACAAGCTCACTCCCTCCTCAATATGACATCCCTTCAAATACTTAAACAGGACTATCATACCACTTCTGAACCGCCTCTTCTCCTGACTAAACATCCCCAGCTCCCTAAGTCTTTCCTCATAGGGCATGGTTTCCAGACCTTTCACCATTTTAGTCACTCCTTTGGACACGCTCCTGTTTCTCAATGTCCTTTTTTAATTGTGGTGCCCAGAACTGGACACAATATTCCAGGTGGGGCCAGAGCAGAATAGAGTGACACTACCAAGTCCCTTGATCTAGACACTATACTGCTACTGTTTTATGTATTTATTATGATGTTTAATGGAGGAGCACTCACCAATCAATGGAGGAGGAGGAGGAGGAGGAGGGAAAGCTCAGTCTGGAGGCTACAGTAAGGGCTGGCCATCCCTCCCCTCCTTGCCCTCAGAGCTGGGCGTTTTCCCACTGCTTTCCCTCCCCTGGGGGGACTCCTAGCCATTTACCTGGGCAAGGAGCAGTGCTGCCCAGCCTCCCAGGGCAAAAGAAACACTACAAGCCCCTGGAGACGCTGGGCTTATCCTCGTCTCGGCGGACGCCCTCGCCTCAGGGAGAAAGGTGTCTTCTCCGCTGGACTGCAGCCGCAGCCCCGAAGCTTCTCCTGCTTCCCTTCAGAGCCTGGCCCTGGAGGCCGCCATCTTAGCTCGGGCAGGGAAGCCGCCCTCCGCCGCGCATGCGCAGTCGCCGCTGCCCCAGCGTGTCACGCGACGCCTTCAGCTGATCCGATTCCCTAGCTCAAATCCCCTTCCCTTCCTTTTGCCCGCAGTTCGGAGGACTTCCTCGACCGATGTGGGCATGCGCAGAATCAGGGGGCGGAGTCTGAGGGTTTCCTAAGAAATAAAAGGCGGGAGGGGGGAGTTCAGAGGCTTTCCTCGACCGATGTGGGCGGGCATGCGCGGAACCAAGAGCCTGAAAGAGGCGGAGTCGAAAGGCTTCCTAAGAATGAAAAGGCGGGAGGGGGAGTTCGGAAACCTTCCTCGACCGATGTGGGCATGCGCAGAACGAAGAGCCACTCAGGGAGGCGGAGTCTGAGGCCTTCCTAAGAAATAAGAGGCGGGAGGGGGAGTTTAAGAGTCGTTCCTCTACAGGTGTGAGCATGCGCAGAACTAAGATTCTCTGAGGGAGGCGGAGCTGCTCAGTGCTAGGGAATCCTGGGAATTGTAGTTTATTGTGGCACCAGAGCTCTCTGACAGAGAAAGGCTCAATGCCTCACAGTACACAAAAGCAATCTCAAAAGTGGATTATTTTAGCAAGGTGTTTTTGGGCTTAAGTTAATTTTCTCAAGCCTCTGGGCTAGACCGGTTTTGAGAGGATGGTTTTGGGACACCAACATTTAAAAATTAGGCCCAAATTTGACCACATTCAAAAACTTCACAGTTACAGAGCTATGATACCTTCCACTTTAACTGCCTTGTGGGCAGCTGGGGCTTGTAGTCTGAGGAGTCCCTACACTTTAGCTGACATTATTACTATTAAGCTTTACGTATATATTTGTAAATTTACACAGCGCTGTGCATACAATCAATTAAAATAGATAAAATAAACCTGCCTGTGGCGTACATTCTAGGAAGATAATTAAACATAATACATCTTGACATTCAAACGATAAAACACACTCATCCCTCCATATTTGCAGATTTGATATATGAGGATTTGATTATTCAGATTTGATTAATATGTCCTCTATAGGAATATCAAGGTCCTCCAGTGCAACTCTATGGTCAACTTTAACTAAAAGTTGTACTGAAAGACCTAGAGATTCCTAAAGAGAATACTCTTCTAGGCCTTTGTATCTCCTCCAGCGCAATTCTGTGGCCGATGCCTGTCAGACATTGACCACAGAGTTGCCCTGGAGGACCTAGAGATTCCTAGAGAGGTGTCCTCTCAGGTAAAAATATGGTGTTTTTGTTATTTGCGGCTTTTACATATTCATGGGGGTCTTGTGCCCCTAGACCTAGTGAATATGGAGGGACAAGTGTATAGCAGACAACAAATTAAAATAATGTTGCATAACAATCATGTAATGTCTGGAACGCTTCTGGAAAAGCTCCCTAAACTACAAATCCCAGGATTCTGTGGGATGTTGCCAATGATAGTCCTATAGTTGTGTAGTGTGAATGGGGCTGTATTTGCACTAGAGAAATACTCTGATTTGACAGCACTTTAACTGCCCTTGCTAAGTGCTATGGAATTCTGGGAACTGGGTAAATGTAGATTGTTCTGGCACCAGAGCTCTAGAAAAACACACACAACATTTCCAACAATTCCATAGCATTGGGCCTTGGCAGTTAAAGTGGTGTCAAACCAGCACTCTGGTGCCACAACAAATTATATTTTCCACAATTCCATTGCACTGAGGCATAGCAGTTAAAGTGGTGTTAAATCGGAGCTCTGGTGCCGCAACAAATTACATTTCCCAGAATTCCATAGCACTGAGCCATGACAGTCAAAGTGGTGTCAAACAGGATTATTTCTCCAATGCGGTTACAACCCAGGTCCTTCTTATGTGAACATTTAATGGGATCCTGAGTAAAACTGTTTCATCAAGACTGAAAGGTGCCTAGAAATATGAGGGAATGATGATAGCAAAGTTCCTTGCCAGCTAAAAAGTAAAAGCAACAGCTGACTTTCTGAATTAATTCGAAGAGATAGCCATGTTAGTGTGTTTAAACTTAAAAAGATATGAAGGAATCTACTTTAACACCTTCAAAACTAATTGGGAGAAAGAAATTTCTAGCACAAGCTTTCTTGGACACTGTCCACTTCATGAGACTCATCATCATTTACATCACTTCTTAAAAATGTCTTCTTCTTAGTTAGTCCCCAAAGTGCTATTGGGTTCCTTTGGCTTTCTTTCTTTCTTTCTTTTGAATGATGAAAATTAGCACATCAGCTTAGAGTTCCTTGTATTCATTACTTAGGAAATTAGTATAATATTGAGACATCACTATTTTTTCACCATGTCCTGAATATTAAATGTAAACTGGAGTCAATGAGCTTTCAAAGATGGGAGAAACTGTGGGGTGCTGTCCAGGTGTTAAGACTTGGCAGATCCCAGACACTGAGCCTGACCAGCAAGCAAGTCGCATGCTGACTGGACCAGTATTTGAACAGATCTCTGCTATAACATACAGCAGAACAAGAAATGGTAAAACAAGGGTAGCTGACTTATGGCCTTCTTTTTGTGACACCAACACCCATCAGCCCCAGCCAGTATAGCCAAACATTGCTCTGGAAACGTTGCGGGGGCATAAGTTCCCCACCCTTGAATTGAACAGCTAAGCAGTCTAAAAGCATCAACTCCACAGTTTTGAATTCCCCCATGCGCAATCCCCCTCCCATTACTTCAAACATTTTTTCTCACCAATTTATACAGCCAGCAGGGCATGAAGGTACCGTCTGGACAAACCTTGTGATGTATTTCTGAAAATGAATGTTTGTCTGTTGGTGAGTGACAAATTACAACATAAGACCTTATCACATGGGATGTAAGCGCCCAAATCCCGTGGATAAACAGGATTTAAATCCAGGAATATCCTGCAAAAGTGGGATTGTTTTCAGATGACATCAGGCTAACTGAGCATTAACCTGACATTAACCCATTCAGAAAGTGGGCAAAATCGGCCGATTTTACTTTTAGGATTTTCCTGAAAGTCAAAAGTGGCCAATTTTGCCCACTTTCTGCATGGATTAATGTCAGGTTAATGCTCAGTTAGCTTGATGTGTCTGAAAACAATCCTGCCTTTGTAGGATATTCCCAATCTAAACTCCATTTATCCACGGGATTTGGGCACTTTGCATCCCATGTGATAAGGTCCACAGAGACTTCCTTTGAAATGGTTACTTCAAAACCCTCAGAAAAACCTTACGCTGGGCGAGTTTTATGGCAGATTAATGATAATTTGCTGTTTATTTATTAGATTTATATAAAACAACTTGGGTTCAAATCCTAATTGTAGGGGTTTCTCCCATTTACTTGTACCTTTAGTGTAGAACCTCAGTTTATAGCGTGAAATGTAGGCATTTTTCAGATTTGTAATCAACTTTAAAAGAGAATGCTTCCAGCAATGATAATCCCATTCATCCCTGCTGCTAAACCCTTTATTTCATCAATTAACAGTGCATGAGTACAGATGGAATAACAACACAAGCTGTGGATGCTTGAATCCGTAGATTTAAAAAAAATCTGTGGATATGGAGGGCTGATTGTATTTAAAATACATTAACTAACTTAATTACTTTCTGAAAAAATAGAAAGAACAGTCAGTTAGTGCAGTAACTTGGCCTTTTCTTGTTTTAATCATGAATTTTGACTGGACTGCTTGTCATGAAAGAGGACGTGATACAGTTATCATTTCCAGAAATTCTGTTAAGTTCTGAATGAGGGAAGTATCCTTGAATAGACCTTAGCAGTGATTTACTCACTGCAAAAAGGAAATTGTCTCCTGTTTGGAAAAAACACACACAGCCTGCAATCATGTGTTTAATGCTATAGTGAGCCAGGAATATTCTGTTAGCTATTGTCTTGTTAATTGACATATTTGCCAACTGTGACTTTGTGCTATTGGTGAAGAAGGCTATTGCTTGGGGAAAGCGTTGTGCAGTGCTGTAGCATTATTGCCTTATTGTGTTACAGTTTACAGTGCTGTAGGCAGTCTATTAAAAACTAGTTTTGTCTAATGAACTTCAGTTTTACTGGAGAAAATTACAGCACATGTACAGAGAAGCACATTCTCTCCTGTACCAAGAGGCACATTCTGTCCTCTACCCAACTATGATGCAGTCATGAACATATATTTCTGTTTTAGCAAGACCTGTTATGCTCCCAAATTTGTGGGGAAAATAGTGTAGTAAAACAGAGACTTTCCATGTAGAAAACTATTAAGTTTGACATAAGGGCCAAATTGCATATCATGTTGAACAAGACACTTGCAGTTACCTGGAATCTTTGTTCAAGTGCTTCCTATATCATATTTAGGGTTGCCATAATTCTGGACCTCCAAACTGGGACAAATGTAGGACAAAAGTAGGACAAAATTTTCAAATGTAGGACACATTTTTTTAAAAATGGAGGACACGCAAAACATTGATTATTTTTAAAAAATGTTAATATAAATGCATGTTTCTTAGGCATGATCAAAATGGAGGACATTTTGGCATTGTTCCTAGACAGATGGCAGAAACGGACTTCCCTTTCTGGCCAACCTTCCTTCCCCATTCCAAACAGCACATTTGGGCATTGAAGAGGAGGAAGAGTGGAAAAGGCAGAGGAGGAGGAAGAGGAGAAGAAGAAGAGGAGGAGGAAGAAGGGGAGGAAGAGGGGAAGAAGAGGAGGAGGAGAAGAAGAGATGGAGAAGAAGAGGAGGAGGAAGAAGATGAAGAAGAGGAGGAGGAGGAGGAGGAGAGGAAGAAGAAGAAGAGGAGGAAAAAGTTGAAGAAGGGGAGGAAGAGGAGGAGAAAGAAGAAGGAGGAAGAAAGGGAGGAAGAAAAGGAGGAGGAGAGGAGGCAGAAGAAGAGGAGGAGGAGAAAGAGGAAAGGCTCTTTCCTCTGCCTGGCTGCCTCCGTCGCCAACGGAGGAAGCCAGGCAAGGGAATGGGGCCTCGCTGAAGCGAAGCCCCAAACCTCTCCCTGGCTGCCTCCGTCGCCGTTTTGCCCCCACCCCCAGGATTCCCCCCCTGCGATGGAGGCAGCCAGGCAGGGGTTTGGGGCTTCGCTTCAGCTGTCCTCCAAGCCTCAGACAAGCCTGGAGGACTCCGGGATCGCGGAGGAGCCTCCAGGGCATAGCTAGGGCTTGGGAGACAGCCGTCCTCCAAGCCCCAGCCAAGCCTGGAGGACTCGCTGGGGGGGGGAGTCCCAGGGGCGGGGCCAAACCGGGGCGGGACCATGCAGACCCGCCCCAAATCGGGAAAGTCCCGCCCCCAGGCGGGATATGGGAAGCCTAATCATATTACATGTGTGTATGGTAGCAGGGTAATTTCAAGATGGCCTCAGAGGGCTCATTCTCACTTACAGATGATCCGATTCTTGATCCGACTTGTTGTTTCGAACCATGCTCTGAGCATGGGTCACACTGCATTTGAGCCGGGCCCACCGGGATTGGTTTCAGCATCACGAGGCTTGTCAGCTCCCAGCTTCCCCGCGGCCTCCTTCCTGGCTTCCCTGGTTTTTGTGCAGCCTCCTTCCATGCCCAGATGCCCTGCAGCCTCCTTCTCCTTCCACACAGAAGCCGGGAACAGAAGGAGGCCGTGGCAAAGCCGGGAAGGAGGCCATGGAAGGGCGAGGACAGAGAAGTCGGGGGGTGGACTGGCTAGGGACCGAGAGGCAAGGGACACTAGAGGCCAGTGATGGGAGAAGGCCGGGGCCATTGCAGCTGCCCCCCCCCCCCATCACAGGGAGCGGATTCAAGTCCGCATGGCTCCCACTTGGGCTAAATCAATTTATTTAGAAATAAATCGATTCAGCTGAAATGACACACAAAAAACAGCGTCTTTTTGACACAGGTAAAATAGGTCAAAAGCACAGCCCCCCTTTCTGAATCGCTTCAGTGATTCTGATTAAGTGGGAACCAAACTTGTTTAAACCAGATCATATCGAATCACAATCTGGTTTAATCCATAGTGGGAATGAGGCCAATGTTGGGGAGGAATGATTTCTTCCTCTGTTGTGCCTCCTCCACATTTGATAATAGGAGATAACAGTCAGCAACCAACAGGAAGATCAAAGTTGGGTCTAATCTGCACAGCAGAATTAATGCAGTTTGACACCATTTTAACTGCCATGACTCATTGCTATGAAATCCTGGGATGTGTAGTTTGTTGGAGCCCCAGAGGCTAATATCTCACAAAACTACAAATCCCAGAATTCCATAGTATTGAAGCTTGACAGTTAAAGTGATTTCAAACTGAATTCTTTATGCAATGCAGACGTGGCTCAGCTTTCAAGGAGGAAAACACAGAGGTGTTGAAGCCCAGTTACTTTCCCTGATGAATGCAAAAAGAGCAGTTTTGTGGTGTGCAATAAAGCAAAAAGAAACCAAGGAGAGGGAAACATACAGTAACTGGGACAGACTGGGAGTAGATCAGATCCTGGAAAGTTGCCATTTGGAGGAGTGACTATACTCTATGACATGCATTGTATACTTCAGACCCAAGAAGACCTTTATTACTAAATTCCAGTGTGCACAAATTAAGTGTGTATGTGGTTTTGTTTCTGTTTCCTGAATGGTGCATAATTCCCGTACACTCAGCCTTTTGTAACAGATAAAGCACTAAATGGAAAAGAAATTTCTGCAACAGGAAACAGGAAGTGAGAAATAAATGCTGGTGAAAGAGCAGAAAGAGGCTATAATATGATACAAGATAGAAGTCACACAGTACTTTAGATGTTGCTGGATTGCAACTCCCAGCATTCCTCACTGGCTATGGTGGCTAGGATAAATGGGAATTGCAATCCAATGATATCTGGAGAGCCATGTGATTCTACCTACATAAGAGCATGCAGTCAGTCATTTTTGACTTATGATGATCCTGCCCTAAGGTGACCCTATCACTGGATTTTCTGGCAAGATTTGTTCTGAGAAGTTTCCCCTTTGCTTCCCTCTGATGCTGAGGGAGCATAACTTTCCAAAGGTCACCCTGTGGGTTTCCATGGCTGAGCAGGGATTTGAACCCTGGTCTCCAGAGTGATAGTCCAATACTCAAATCACTGCACTGTGCTGGCTCTCTATAATCAGTAACCAAGTGCAATTATGGGCTTTGCCTGCCCTATTTGGACAGGGATTTTCTTCCTCATTGTACACCCTAAAAGCTAGGGTTTATGTGACATTTGTTCCTAAACAGAGGTGGCACAATGTAGTCCTCTAGACCACTGATTCCCAAACTCTGGTGTTCCAGGAGCTCTGGACTTCAGCTCCCAGAATTCCAGACCATTGGCCAAGATGGCCAAGATTCCAGGGAACTGAAGTCCAAAACACCTGGAGGACCAGAGTTTGGGAATCACTGCTCTAGACACTGGAATTTCCATCAGCCCTAGGCAATATAGACAATTGAAAGGAATACTAGGAGCTGCATTCCAGCAACTGGAGGGCTGTACTTTGCCTTATCCTTGCAATCCATTATATTTCAGCACATAGCCAGGTAAACCTTTTTAAAGGAAAAGGCAGGTTTAAAAATATATCAAGCACCTTTACGGACATAATACATAGGGCAGTTAAAGCAGCAAGGTCCCCATGCGGCACATTTTGAACGTTTAATGATTACTAGCCCCAGCATCCCTGGACCTTGTGGCCAAGCTGCTGGTGGTTATAATCTAACATGTGTGAGACAGGCCCACTGTTGGTGAAGACTGGTACTGTAAAGGTTTTAGGTCTATCCAAGAGGGAAATGATCTGTATAATGATGTAGCAAATAAGCCATTATATGTGATAAATGTAGTCATTATAAAAATAAAGATGCAAACAGAATGATATTGCAGTTTTAAAGACAATTTTTAAAGTCTTTAAAGACTGGTTTTAAGGATAATCTAAAATATAATAATAATAATAATAATAATAATAATATACATACCTAATAATAATTAGGTATGTAAACTCATGCTCTGCCTGAAGGGAGCATATGTAAAACACTGAAATTTAACATAAAACCAAAGAACCAGACTGTACAGTAAGTCTGATTTTTCCAATTTCAAAGAGTGAAGAAACACTGAAACATTGAAAAGCTCATACAAGAGGACTATGACTCTGGAGACTAGGGTCCAAAACACACTGCAGAAAGAATCCAGTTTGAACCTCTTAACTGCCCGGCTAATGCGAAGGAATCATGGGAATTGTAGTTTACTGTGGCACCAAAGTTGGAGAGAAGCTCAATGTCTCACAAACACTACAGTCCCCAGAATTCCCTAGTATTGAGCCAGGGCAGTTAAAGCGGTCTCAAACAGGATTATTTCTGCATGTGTTTTGGATTTGTGCCTACCATTTGGGGAAAGCCTAATTTCCATTTGAATGGCTGAGGTTACTGTTATTGGAAAAGTCCTTTCTGGAATATTTGCCAAGGTAGTCTATAGGGTAGGGCATGTTACAAGACCTACACAATAAAATTATTTTAAGCTACCTTGAATCTCATCTTGGGAGGAAAAGCAGTATAATTCAATCAATCAAATCACCCAGTCAATAAATGACCACGAGAAATGGATGTACAGGTATAATATCTCATTTTTTGGATTCGACAGCATTTAAGACTGAGTTTCCCTATAGCAGTGATGGTGAACTTTTTAGAGGCCGAGTGCCAAAACTGCAACCCAAAACCCACTTATTTATTGAAAAGTGCCAGTCCCTCTGGCTTTCTACTAACAAACGCTGGCAAACTCTGTGCTGGGTGACGGCACATGTGCCCACAGAAGGGCTCTGAGTGCCACCTCTGGCACACGTGCCATAGGCTCACCATCACTGCCCTATAGGTTTGAGTTTCCCTACAGTAGTAGATCTGTCATTTAAATAAGACTAAATGTGACTTCACTTGCTGAAATAAGGGCGGGATACAAACCGCCATATAGTACGTATGTATACGTACTAGGGTTAGGAAGGTGCGGTGCTTCCGCACCCCCCTAACCCTAGTACGTATACAATACGTACAAAATGGCGGCGCCCCTTCCACATGGGCGCCGCCATCTTACTACTGGACGCATAGCGTCCACACGTGTCGCGGCGCCTATGACGTCGCGAATGTCGCCAGCGGCACCTCGCGACTCCAGTGCGCTGCGGAAAGAAGCTCCGAATGGAGCTTCTTTTGTTGTTCCGCGCAGGAGCCGTACGGTTTGGCTGCTGTGGGCTCCCGCGCGGAGCAAAAGGCCGCCGGCCGTACCGCCACAAGGCGCAGTTTGTATCCCGCCAGAGACTTTTAACTTTCCTTTTAGTGATGTCTTTTATATCTATTCTAGAGGCAATGTGGCCCCATGGTTTGGGCCTTGGACTAAGACAACTGGAGACTAGGGTTCAGTTCCCCACTTTTCCATAGAAACCCACAGGGTGACCTTGGGGAAACATGCTCTCTCAGCTTCAGAGGAAGGCAAAGGCAAACCACTGTGAAGAAATCTTGCCTAGAAATACTGTACTGTAAGATAGATTCACCTTACAGTCACATAAGCGGAAACAATTGGAGGGCGCACCACCAGCAGCAAGGGTTGGGTTTTTTTTAAAAACACTCTTATAGATTTCATACTAAGGTGCATTTGGATAATTAATCACAGAATGCTTTGCAGCAACATTTGGATAATAAATAAATAAAGATAAGACATTAAACTCAAGCTTCAACCAGTATTAGGCAATTTTTCCTTTACCCTATCCTTCTTATGCAGTCATGCTAGCTGTTGCGTAGGGTTTTCTTCTGTTTGGAACAGCTGTACAAAGCTATGAAGCAGGATGTGACGGGGCTCTGAATGTTGACTCAGCAGATAGATACCAGATTCTTCTGAACAGCTATCATACGTAGCAAAACACAGACTCTGCTGATTAGATGCAAACAAATGGAAACCAGAGCTTGCCAAAAAGTTCCAAGTTCAAACAAAATGATCACATGATGTAATTGCCCTTTCCTTTGATAAACCAGCAACCAAGGCATCAGATCATGGTTTGCTTCTTTTCATAGCCATTAGTTGCAGCTTGCACCAGCTGCATAACTTTCCCTGCCCATGGAGTGTCCAGGACATTAATGAACACATTATGGGAGATTATCGCACTGCGTTCTGAGAACGTTCTGATCACGTGATGAGAACGGAACGCATTTTGAGAATACCGCACGTATGGTGTTCCAATCGGGTTCTCAGAACGCTTAAATGTTTCCACATGTGTTTCCAGGAGGGAACGGATTTGAATGTGTTCGAATGTGTTCCCAGAGAGCTGAACGTGATGAAAACGTTCCAAGAGAAGTTGAGTGCGGTATTCTTATCTTATCCGTTTCTCCCAAACATCCGTTCCACTCTCCGCCTCCTGATTGGATAGAAGAATGACAGCAGGGAGGGAGCAGGCAGGCGAGCAACTGCAGTGAGGGAAGGTTGTGTGTGTGTGAGGGGGGAAAAGAAGGAGGGAGGAAGGGAGGAAAAAGGAGGAAAGGGGTGGAACAAGGAAGAGGAAAGGGAAAGCAGGGAAAGAGAGGGAAAAGAAGAGACCAGAGTGCAGAGAGCAAAAGGAGTAGGGTCTGCTGCTTCTCCGGGTGGTCTCTAGTTTTCATTTCCAGTGGGGCTCTCCTGTTGCTCACAATGCAGGAGGCAGGGATGCCCAGGACCTTCTCCTCCTTCCCTCCAGGAGGGAACCACAAAAGCTCCTCTGTTTGGAGCACCACACAAAAGCAAGCAAAAAAAAACTCCCAGAATTCCATAGCAAAGAGCCAGACAAGAGTTAAAGCGGGGAGGGAAGCTCACAACCTGAAGGCACACATTACATGCACACACACAGGACAAAACAAAAGGGTGTCAAGCTGCCAAAAAGGGGAAATGGGATGACAGCAGAGGACTCCTTCTTTCTAACCGGTTTAAAGAGATGCTATGGCTGCCGGGCTCTGCCCTTGGCCCAGTCCCCTCCCGGCAACTTGCTTTCCTTCGGCTTGAAGGGATCTCCATGGAGTCCTCCTTCCCTCAAGGAAGAGGGGACCAGGGCAGAGAGCAAGAGGGAGAGGGGTCTGGCTGCTTCTGCGGGGGGCCCCTGGTGTCATGTCCAGTGGGCTCCTGTGCTTGCAGCCGCAGAGGCAGGGATGGGCAGGGAATGCCCAGGACCTTCTCCTCCTTCCCTCAAAGAGGGAACCACAAAGCTCCGCTGTTTGGAGCACCACAGAAAGCAAGCAAAAAACTCCCAGAAGTCATAGCAAAGAGCCAGACAAGAGTTAAGCTGGGAGTGAGCTAACAACCTGAAGGCACACATTACATGCACACACACAGGCGCAAAAGGGTGTCAAGACTATTGCCAAAAGGGGAAATGGATGACAGCAGAGGACTCTTCTTTTCTACCGGTTTAAAAGATCTGCTATGGCTGCAGGGGTCGCTGCCTTTTGTTTTTTTGCCCAGGTCCCCTCCCTGGCAACTTGCTTTCCTTGCGCTCCGAAGGGGGAGGGGGGGGGGTGCGTCGCATGGAGCTCCGGGTGCCTTGGCGCGGCGGGGGGTGGCAATTAGGAGTTGGAAGGCGGGGAGGCAGGGACGGAGCAGAGGGAGAAGGGTCGGGCTTGTCTTCTGCGGGGCCCTCTGGTGTCATTCCAGGTGGGGCTCCTGTGCTTGCAGCCTGCAGGAGGCAGGCATGGCAGGATGCCCAGGACCTTCTCCTCCTTCCCTCAAAGAGGGAACCCACAAAAAGCTCCTCTGTTTGGAGCACCACAGAAAAGCAACAAAAAACTCCCAGAATTCCATAGCAAAGAGCCAGACAAGAGTTAAAGCGAGGGAGGGAAGCTCACACCTGAAGGCACACATACATGCCACACAACAGAAGCAAAATGGTGTCAAGCTGCCAAAAAAAGGGGAAATGGGATGACAGCAGACTACTTCTCTTTTCTAACGGTTTTTTTAAAAGGCCTGCAGTGGCTGCCGGGGCTCTTGCCCTTGGTCCAGTCCCCCTCCCTTTCCCTCCGCTTGAAGGGACTCCGTGGAGCTCCCTTAAAGCCCAGGCTGCCAAGGAGGGGACTCTGCCCTTGGCCCATCAAGTAACATAGGTTTTATCCTATTTTTCTTCAAACATATGCCAGCATCGATGAAGCCCCCAGCGTTTTATAGGGCTTGCCTTCCTTCCCTCCCAAGAGAATCTTCGGAGGGAAGACTTTCCAGTGAGGCTGAGAACACTCTCCCGCCAGAGTCCCAGGCTTACTGAAATCCCCACCTCCCTTCCCCATAGAAATCAATACCAAAACGAGTTTAAAAGGAGCAGAGGAGAGCCCTTTGGGTCTGCATCTGGCAGAGATTTTTAAACCCCGTTTTTGGATTGATTCCTATGGGGAAGGGAGGTGAGGATTTCAGTAAGCGAGGGACTCAGGAGAGGCGAGCTCCATGGCCCAAGCCTCCCTTTTCCCTCTTCTGGGGGCAGCGCCTCTCCCGAGCCGTCCAAACCACTGAGTGGCGACGTCATCAGAAGAAGCCCCCACAAACTTAATACAGCAACCGTTCTGAGAACGGTTTCAAGAAAAAGGAATCGCAGTGCGGTAAAAACTGCCGTTCTGATCCCGTTCTGATCACGTTTTTATTTCTAATGCCGGTAATATCCGTTCCAGGAACGTTTTTCACTCACGTGATGATATGGAACGTTCTCAGAACGCAGTGCGATAATCTTCTTAGTTAAATAGATAAGGTACAGCTCTCGTATTCTTTTCGAATCATGTTTAGGACTTCCATGTTCAAATGAGATCAAAATTAACTGGGAAAGAGGGGTTTCAACCCTTCCATCTCTTAACTGTGATCTCTGTCCCTCTGGATTCAGATACAGGCAGCACATGAGCACACAGACAGAGACAGAGTGGGGTGGTGCAGTTAACTGTATGGTGTCCACTGAATATAAGTTAAAACATCTGACCAGTACTGTCCCTCACTAGAATTTTACAACAGTATAAAACACATATAAACACACTATGACTACTAGCGGATTATTTATCCTATTCTTTAAGATATCCTTACATGAGTAAACTACCATTTTGATTGGACTCATTGTTTCTTTGTTTCCACAATCGGAGAGCTTCAGATCTTCCAGTGGGTGGATGCACTCTGCCTCTCAGCTTTGCTTGAACAAGAAAGATGCAATGTCTACTCTAGTTGCTATCTTTGTCTGTTCTAGTACATGTTGCAGAAGTATGGCGCTCCAGATGTCATTGGACTAGAGTTTCAGTTATCCCTCACCATTAAGTATATTCTTAAGTATTGTGGAAATTACCATTCCATATCATCTGCCCCCACCTGGGTCAAGTAAGCTTAATTAGGCTACAAGACCAGCCTTTTGTTTGGTTTTCATCTAAGTTTTCCATTATAATGTAGATTAAAATTAAGTAAGTCATAAGAATTCTTGCTCCTGCCGCAAGTTGATTTTGTCCCAGGACAGTCTCATCTCAGATTATAGTAACTAAAAGGAAACAGTGCCAAAAATAAGCCAAGGAACTTATTTCTCATGCTAATTAATCATTAATTCTCATGCCAGTAACCATCAGGGGCTAGCCTGAAGAAGGAGGCTCTCCCTCCCTAAACTTTCATCGTTCGGCCTCGAGGGAGAGAGACGGCTGGCCCAGTACCATAGGGGCTGGCCCGAAGAGAGCTCCTCCCTCCCTAAACTGTCATCGTTCGGCCCTGAGGAGGAGAGAGGCTGGCCCAGTACCATCAGGGGCTGAGCCTGAAGAAGGAAGCTCCCTCCTCCCTAAACTGTCATCGTTCGGCTCTGAGGGCAGAGAGAGGCTGGCCCAGTACCATCGAGGGCTAGCCTGAAGAGGAGGCTCCTCCCTCCCTAACTGCCCGCCCGCCCGCTTCCACCTGGGCAGGCCGGCCCAGAGAGCTCTTCCTTGCGCCGGAGCGGCGTTTCTCCAGGGGGCAGAATCTGTAATCTGAACTTTATTGTATTTTCATTTTTTGTTTGTAAACCGCCGTGATCATAGGAACGGCGGTATATATAAATAAAATTGTCAATCAATCAATCAATCAATTGCTGTCCCTAGCAGCTTTTCCATATAGTTATGTTCAAGGCAATGCTTTTTATCGTAACTGTATTGTAGTATTTATAACTGTATTTGTTTTTTTCAGGGCATCATTAGAGGATAGAGAGGGTTGCGACCTCTCCCAGGTTCTCCCTAAGGAGAGGTGACACCATTGCTTCCCAAACATCTGACTTTTGGCAGAAGAAACAGAAAGCTGAGGTTTCACCTTCATCACTTTAAAACTTTGGAGCTCAATGGAAAAAGATGAGTGATGAGTGGGAAAGGAGAAAGGAGAATAACTTTTATTTAAAAATCACATCATTCTTACCAATTTTTCACTTTAACCACATGAAACCATATATATGTGGATAAATTTAGGATGTGGTATATTGTATTTTAAAAGTTATGACTTTATTTTGTGGTTAGTTGTTTATGTCACGACTGGCCCATTACCATTCAGTATACAGCGGAATTATGGTTTATTTGTAAAATTAGTACAAAACATACTAAGGCTTCTGTATGATGTGGTATGGGAGGAGGTCAGTGGACAGGGTTACAGCATATATTACTGCACCAGTGATGCCAACCCTAGTGACACCCACTTGTTTTATATGTAACTCTGCTTCAAACGGCAATAGACTAATTGCAATAAACGATCTGATCTGGTCTGATGTAGTTAAATTCATACTCCATAAAGACACCTCAGCAATCTCCATAGACCAGTATCACATCACCTGAAGTTTCATCCTCAGAGCCAGATTGGCAGTACACGTAATAGATTTTCAGATATCATATTGTGGTATCCCACCTACTGACAGGGGAACTGGGGCTTTAGAACTACATTCATCAAGCCCAGTTTTAGCTTTGACGTTTTGGGGGACTTCCAAGATAATGTGTGTGACGTGTTGGAACATGTGTGGTGTTGTTTTACTAGAGTAGGGGTGCTAGGAAAAGCTTGCCATAGGAATCCAATCCCTATCACTTGATTGTCATGGTTTCCTTGGATTCCAGAAGCCATCTTTACTTCTCTATCAGTCTGTGAGGACAAATTGATTCCAGCCCACAGAGTCATGCTTCAGGTTCTTTGGAGGAGATTCAGCTTTTAGAAAGGCCACGTAAGACAGAATGTGTTAAGACTTTGATTTTCTAGCCTAGTAGGAAAAATAAGATTTATAGGGCTTCCAGCTGCTTAATGCCCTCACATTCAGAATTATGGACAATGGATGACCAGCGAGAGTTGTATTTAGTCTCCAGGCAATAACATCACAGCAATGTATTTTAAAAAGACTGTTAATGAGTTCTTGAGCCTCCAAACTGTGTAACACTATCACCTTATCCTGCCAAGAGAGGAGGAACATTTGAACAGAGAGCAAATTGATGTCAGCACACGATTCTGAGGCAAAAGTCCCCTCACCTTTCTGCTAATTTTGTCTCAAACTTTTAATGTCTTCACTCTCAGTGAGTAGTGAAAGTGAGTACTCATTTGCTGGGTTTGGTGGGCCCTTATCTGCTGGGGTTTGGTTCCAGGATTCCCGTGGTTACCAAAATCTGTGGTTGCTCAAAGTCCCATTAAGTACAAAGGGGGGTACTGTATCCCTTATACAGTAAAAATGGCAAAATCAAAGTTGCTTTTGGGAATTTCATATATATATTTTAATCATTTTTTCAATTTTGGATGCTTGACTCCATGGATTAAAAAAAAAAATCTGTGGATTGGCAGAGCAATATTGATGTCAGTGTAAGCTACTTTCTGGTATTTTCATCATCCATGCAAAGGACAGCCAAGGCAGATTTGGCAACCCTGTCGGTAGAAAGTAAAAGAAATAGCAACCACAGAAGAGAGTCCAAATTGTGCATGTCTACCGTTTTGCCACATGATCTCTTGGGCTTTTCAAGGAGCTGGATTGAATGAAAAAATGATCAGGAAGAGACTCTCCCTCCACAATGATGTGGTGG
>NC_056527.1:54652149-54702474 GCF_019175285.1 Sceloporus undulatus | reverse complement strand
AAAGACCCACCGGAAGTAAAAACTGGAATCTGGGGGTCTTGCGATGGAATTCACGACTGGGTAGTCACACCAGACCCATTTGCACTGAGATCGAACAGAGCCCCAATCCAGGATATCGCCAATCCCCTTATCAGCGCACTGGCCAACACGCTCCAAAAAGAGGAGTCAGTACGCATTCAGTTCGGCAGCTCGCGCTTTAACGTGAGTGCGGATTGGGCCATTCGAATGCAGGTATGATGGTATTGTGCGAAATAACGTGAATTCGAACCGCCCAGTGCAGAAGACCCCCAGTTCCACACTCGTCTGATAATGGCCTAAGCCAAGGAACTTATTTCTCATGCTAATTTCTGTCCCCTTAGCGGCTTTGCCATATAGTTATGTTCAAGGCAATGCTTTTATCATAACTGTATTGTAGTATTTATAATTGTATTGTTTTTTTCAGGGCATCATTAGAGGGATAGAGAGGTTGTGACCTCCTCCAGGTTCTCCCTAAGGAGAGGTGACATCATTGCTTCCCAAACATCTGACTTTTGGCAGAAACAAACTGAGGTTTCACCTTCATCACTTTAAAACTTTGGAGCTCAGTGGAAGAGATGGTGTGAATGGGAGGAGAAAGGAGAGACTTTTATTTAAAAATCACATCTTACCAATTTTTCACTTTAACCACATGAAACCATATATATGTTTAGGATGTGTGTATATTGTAATTTAAAGATATGACTTTATTTTTGGTAGTTGTTTATGTCATGACTAGCCATTACATTCAGTGATACATACGGGAATTATGGTTTATTCGTAAAATTAGTACAAAAACATTACTAAGGCTTCTGTATGATGTGGTATGAGAGGAGGTCAGTGGACAGGGTTACAGCATATGTTACTGCACCAGGTGATGCCAACCCTAGTGACACCACTTGTTTTATATGTAACTGCTTCAAATGGCCAATAGACTAATGCAATAAACTGATCTGATCTGATCTGATGTAGTTAAATTCACACTCCATAAAGACACCTCAGCAATCTCCATAGACAGTATCCAATCACCTGAAGTTTCATCCTCAGAGCTCAGATTGGCAGTAATAGATTTTCAGATATCATATGTGGTATCCCACCTACTGACAGGGGAACTGGGGCTTTAGAACTACATTCATCAAGCCAGTTTTAAGCTTTGACGTTTTGGAGGACTTCCAAGATAATGTGTGTGACGTGTGACATGTGTGTGTGTTTTACTAGAGAGGGGTGCTAGGAAAAGCTTGCCATAGGAATCCAAATCCTATCACTTGATGTCATGGTTTCCTTGGATTCCAGAAGCCATCTTACTTCTCTATCAGTCTTGAGGACAAATTGATGTCCAGCCCACAGAGTCATGCTTCAGGTTCTTTGGGAGGAGATTCAGCTTTAAGAAAGGCAGCGTAAGACAGATGTGTTAAGACTTTGATTTTCTAGCCTAGTAGGAAAATTAAGATTTATAGGGCTTCCAGCTGCTTAATAGCCCTCACATTCAGAATTAATGGACAATGGATGACCAGCAGAGTTGTATTTTAGTCTCCAGGCAAGTACACATCACAGCAATGTTATTTTAAAAAGACTGTTAATGAGTTCTTGAGCCTCCAAACTGTGTACCACTATCACCTTATCCTCCAAGAGAGGAGGAACATTTGAACAGAGAGCAATATTGATGTCAGCATACGATTCTGAGGCAAAAGTCCCCTCACCTTTCTGCTATTTTTGTCTCAAACTTTTAATGTCTTGCACTCTCAGTAGTAGTAAAGTGAGTACTCATTTGCTGGGTTGGTGGGCCCTTATCTGCTGGGGTTTGGTTCCAGGATTCCCCGTGGTTACCAAAATCTGTGGTTGCTCAAGTCCCATTAAGTACAATGGGGTAGTACTGTATCCCTTATACAGTATAAAATGGCAAAATCAAAGTTTGCTTTTGGGAATTTATATATATATTTTAATATTTTCAATTTGTGGATGCTTGACTCCATGGATAAAAAAAAAATCTGTGGATATGGAGAGCAATATTGATGTCAGTGTAAGATACCTTTCTGGTATTTTCATCCATGCAAAGGACAGCAGAGCAGATTTGGGCAACCCTGTCTGTAGAAAGTAAAAGAAATAGCAACCACAAGAGAGTCCAAATTGTGCATGTCTACCGTTTTGCCACATGATCTCTTGGTGCTTTTCAAGGAGCTGGTTGAATGAGAAAATGATCAGGAAAGAGACTCTCCCTCCACAATGATGTGGTGAGGATGATGTAAAAATTATGTAGCCACGGTATAAAAAGTTAATGAATGAAAGGACATTCTAGCGTAAATACTCTGGAAGAACCCCAGTTGAATCAATCCTAAGGGATTTTTAAGAAACATAGTGACCTCTAGTGATTACATTGTTTTTCTGCAGTCAGCCTGATGAATTCAGGAGGATACAGTAAGCCCCCCTGTATCTATGAATTCCCTATCCACAGATTCAGCATCCACAGTTTGAAAATATGAATATCTCTCTCTCTCTCTCTCTCTCTCTCTCTGTGTGTGTGTGTGCATATATACAAACACCCCCAAAACCATACATGATTTTACTATTTTATATAATGATACTATTTTACTATGCTATTGTATTTAATGATTTGTATTTAATAATTTAACTTGAGCAGCCACTGATTTTGGTTTCTATCGGGGCTGCTGGAACCAAATCCCTGGTGGGTACCAAGGACTCACTGTACTTTTGAACGCCCATTTGTTAGTGTGCAACAACCTTTCTCAGTCCTGTACCCTCTGGTAGTGAGTTGGACTACAGCTCTCATGTTTGTGCTGGGTGGAGTGATGGATGTTGCAGTCCAACCTATCTGGAGGTCAACAAGATAGGAAACATGCAAACATGTAAAACAAAGATAGTGCATAAGGGGAATGCTTACTGTGGGTGATAGATCTCTTCTAGGCACAATTGTTGTTTTGTGCCTTCAAGTCATTCCCAGAGGTGGTTTGCCTTTGCCTTCCTCTGAGGCTTAAGGTCACCCAGTGGGCTTCCAAAGATTAATGGGGTTTCCAGAGTCATAATCCAGTGCTCAAATCATTATACAGTACCACACTACATTCATAGTCATGAAACAGCCATGGATAAGAATACCATAGACTGTTAAAAAGACAAATGAGTGGGCCTTTGAGCAAATCAAGCCTGAGTTCCCACTAGAAGCCAAGATGGCTGAGCTGAGGCTGATGTACTTTCAACGTATCATAAGATGACATGATTCACTGGAAAAGAAAATAATGGTTGACAAGGTGGAAAGCAGTAGGAAAAGAAGATGACTGCATTGCAGCTGAACTGATTCTGTCAAGGAAGCCACAGTCCTGAGTTGGTAAGAACTGGAGCAAGGCAGTTGGTGATCTTAAAGGTCTCTCTTCCAAAGGTCACCATAAATCAAAGTCAGCTTTACAGCAAATAACAAGAAGCAATGGGTATAAAATGAACTGCAACCATTGCTTTGATAGGGCACACTTCTAGGTCTTTGGCGCTAGCAGCACTGTGCTTGAATCCAGAATCACATACAAACATTCACTGCAGAATCCATCATGCTGCCAGCAACTTAATATTATTGATAGATATATTTAGGGATGGCCAGGTCTGTCAACTTGGGGCTCTGACTATTCCATTCTTAAATTCAGATTATCCCAAATTTATCCAGTTCAATCTGGTTCTACCTGATCCTTAGGAATTTGTTTAAAATGTGCATGAAAGCATGTAGATGTTTTGTGTGTATATTTCCTAATACATGTATTTCTGTACGAAGTTTTATTGAATACAGTTTTTGGCAAGATGGTCTCCATAGTCATGCATTTTGAATGTGATTTTTACTATACACATTTTTCTTTGAACTTTTCCCTAACATACACTCCATTGCAAAAGTCAGATACATGTGAATGTAGTGGGATCACTTAGTTTTGCTTTATGTATTTGTTCAAAAGTGCAAAAATGTCTACATTTAGTTCAGAATTACCCCAAAACATTTCTCCTCAGTCACTTATATTGATACTACAGCTTCAAAGAGAAATTATTTATAGCAAACCATTTGATTCATGGGGCTGCCAACTAACTGAAAATTCAAGGATCAATAGCAATTTTCAGTGTATATGCTATATACACATTCAAAAACACTGTTCATGCTCCTCTAAAAGAACTCTAATATGAAACAGCGAGATATCGACTGTATAAACAAAAGCTATCAGAATTAAAAGGAAAAAGAATCTTTACTAGTCAGTTCATTATCAAGCTAACAGTAGAACTTGTTTAAAGAAACAACTGAACACAGTTTGTTAGACTGAAAGCTTGAAAGCCAAACAATATGTAGAATAAACCATTGATTGGTCTCCTTTTCATGATATTTGACCCAAGAAGGAAGGAACTGGAAAGTTTTTACAGCCTTTGTGACAGAAGACATTTTAAGGGCTCATTCCTACTATGAAAAAAAAGTTGCCGATCGAATTATATGAAGCTCGTTCCCATTTGAAATCAGTTCTGCTACTGGTGTGATCAATTGCGATGAAATAAGGCAAATGAAAAAAATCTGATTTTTCCTACTTTCAAAGTGGTTCTTTTGAAAAGAATCTATTCTGAAGAGTGTTCAGCAAGTGGGAACTACACATCGGAATTGAATCATTCTGAAGGGGGAGGGACGAATGGCAGAAGGGTGGGAGATGTCTCTCACACACACTGTGCTGCCTTTTTGCTTTTTAAAAAATAAAAATTAATCGATAAATCGATTGATTGATTTCGCAATTCATTGCAAGGCAAGTAATTGCTAAGTCATTCTATCGATTCTGCATTCAGTTTTTTTTAAAAAGACAAAGGTCACACCATTTTCCTTGTCTTCCTCTCATCTTCCTCCTCCTCCTCTTCCTTTTGCTCAGAACCCTCACTGTTCTTTGTCTTCCTTTCCTTCTCCTCTTCCTCTTCTTCTTCACTGCCCCCCCCCCCCCCAGTTCCTTGCCTTCCTCTCCTCCTGGTGCTCCTCGTGCAGTCCCAGCACCTCCATGGACCAGCGCCCTGGGCGAAGAGAGCAGCAGTAGCCTGGAGTCGGGCTGGGCCAAGTTATTCTGCATAACCAAGCTCTAATGACTCCCCTTTAGTTCAGCAGAGAATATACTGGCAAAGTTTCAGGTGGGTTAGCCACATTAGCCTCTATTAGCCTCATATTATATTATTGTCAGCTCCACCTATAATCAAAGGACAAATTTTTATTTGCTGTTAAAAGTTTTTGATTTTTCCTAAAGAAACCAATATAATTATTGATTTCATTAAAAGGTCACAAGAAGAGATTTAGTTAGTGAATGCTGATGTGGATGCACCATTCTCTTTATTATTTTGAATGATATCAAAAGTTGAAATGCACTGAATTAATTAAATGAAGAGGTAATTAAAAGTAATTAATTAAATTGAGAGTCAAGGTGACAAAAATTAATTTACCTAGCCATAAATTACATGTATCACTAAAAGGCTATGACAAGTTTGGAGACAGTCGTACAGAGATCGAAAGAATATACATATTTATGCTTCCAGGTGGATAGCTCCTGATCCCAACAATTTTAAAGAGTGCAAGTATTCCGTTTTCTCCCTCCCTATACATTTCCATGTATGAGGCAGGGCAATCACATGATAAAAGCCTCACATGGAAGCACCCAAAAATTAAATTATATTGAACTTTTAAATAAAACTAAATTAAGCAAACTCTTAAATCTAATTACTTATGCTGTATTAAAAGGGGGGTAGTTTCAAAAGGGTTACTGCATTCAGCTTTTAAATAGTCATAATTTGGAATATTTCAAACCTTCGTTTTAATGCAAAATAACATAGTTAAGTCAAATTTGATAACATTAGTTATATAACATGGATACATTGCATACAAAATAACCTAGGAGAAAGTGTAGGGGAACAGATTTACTCTTAGACCACCTGTCAATAGTACTGAAGCTGTATGCAGTGCTGTACTGATGGCTCTGAGATGACCCACAAATTGTCCTTGTTGGGCATTTTGTAGGATGGCAACAGCTCTGTGCCCACCTTTTTCATGTTCTTCCTTTAAATTGGGAGTGGGAAAACATTGCCCTCAAGATACCCTCAGCAGCTCCCATCATTTCTCACCATTGGCTATATTGGCTAGGGCTGATGGGAGTTTTAAGTTTAAGAACATCTGGAGAGTTACAAGTAGCCCACTCCTACTTTAATATTTCTTAACTCATAGAATTTTTTAACTCATAGAATTATAGAGTTGGAAGAAAGCTGCCTGATTCCCCCACCCCCTCAAGTATCCATCGTCTGTATGTACCCTGGAGTGACTTTGACTGTATCTCATTGGGTTTTGGTCATCCTTCCGAACCCTCAGAGTAATCTATTCATGGATAAATAAAAGTGGTATTTGGAAAATCTGGTGTTAACCATTCTGGTAAAATGGGGATATGAGAAAGATTATGAAATTCTGTAGCACTTTGGAATATATATATATATATATATATATATATATATATATATATCTTAGTTTTCATTATTGTCAAGAAGGCTACAAAATGAATCTCTGATCATAAGCTTTTTCCATAATGACATTGCAGCACAGGCACACATAATCCTGAAAATTATGTGGCAGCTGATAGTTTTTCAGGCTAATTTATTGTACCTTTTCCTCTTGATTTTTATACATGTTTATTTGATTAGAAATAATCCTGGGGAAAAGGACAATCATGCTGATTGGGTCAGACCAAAAGAAAGCATCATGTAAGTTTCCTGGTGGTTTATGACTTGTTTGCGATCCTGTTGTCTTCCACTTGAGATGTTGATTTGCTGCTTTGCCCTTCCTTTGACATCCTTCTTTGTTCTGACAGAGAATGAGACAAAACAGAAATATATCAAAGGGGCAACAGAACTGTTAATACTGTACTAAAAAGAATTTATCAGGGAAAGACAATTACACTTATTTCACATTTTACACACATACACATGCTCATGCATTTTATATATCATCCCTGTTGTTATTAATAATAGCAATGGTACTAGAAAAAATATACTCCTTTTACTTAGAATGACTCAGAAATTAAAATGCAGACAAGTTAGAAAAAAAAATGAAAACAATATGTGATACGAAACTATACCATTATCCTGAAAGAAATTATAGGGAAAATCAATTTGGCTAAGGCTGATATTTGAAAACTGTTCAGTCACTTCCCATCAATGCCTGAAGGCAGAGAAAGGTTTTAATCTGTCACCTAAAAGATAATAATCTCCCCAGATGTTGACATATCCTACACTGCTCTTACTGAATATGGGGTTTTATATTTGATATCTATCATCAGGCATGTTTTGAAGAGGTCACAATGACCTTTGGAACACTAGAAAGTTTCATGTTGGGAAGGCATGGTGGCCCAAGGACATGTGAAAAACATAGATAATACTGCAATAAACGTAGAATGGCTTTGCTGATCACTTCATCCTCCCCCAGGCTTTCCAGATATCCAGTCAGAATGGGGACTGAGCGAGTACCATCACAAAGCTGTTAAAGACTATAACTCCACCTCACCCCAGGCTGTGCCCCTATTCACCCTTTCTATCAGGTTGTCCAGGTGTTGTCTCGAATCGTACCAAATGTTTTTGCACTCCAGAGATAAAACAGTCATTCTGACATCCTTTTGTCAGTTCCATGAAAAACCCATCAAGTCGTTGTTACACATATGGGAATGTCAAGTACTGTACTCCTCGAGGGTGCAAAACAGGATATAAATACCTGCCCCACACACAATCAATTCATTGGTAAAGACCAAGGCTTTGTTCCACAGATCAGAGCTCCACTCTCTGTATAGCCCTCAGACTCTGTCTGAGCCACTATCTGTTTTCCATCTTGTGCTCAGGACTGGTAATCATCACCCCTCTAATTCCCAAATCCTCGCTATCCAACATTTCCTTTCTTTCTGTTAGCCTTGTATGGTTCTTAAAGTTGCACTGGATAGGTATGTTTGTGTGCATCTTTGCACATTTCTAAATAAAACTCTTTTATACATTCATACCAGAATCCTCTCTGTAGTTAGTACTGCTATACATAGGTGGAAAGACCTCCCCTTAAGTTACCCATCTCTTGCAGACTTCCTTTTGAGCTAATAATTATCCTGCCAAATACCAAGGAGATTCTGACACTGTTGGCGGGGACCTCAAGTCTTCCCCCACCTTTTTGGATAACACCCATGCAGAACTTGCTCCCTGACAAATTCAGATATTCCTCTCAGCAGAATGCTATGCGTCCAAGACGTCAAAATGGCAACACCCATGTGGATGGGCGCCGCCATTTATGATGCGCTCTGCACGTGTTGGGGCCGGGGCTGGTTAGGAAGGGGCGACTCTTCCTAACCCTAGCACACCCCTTCCTAACCCTAGCATGCACGGAGCGCGTCGTAAGTGGCGGTTTGTAACCCGCCAATAAGTCCCCAAATAAGTCCCATATTCTTGCTGGCTGGAGGATTCTGGGACTTGTAGACTAAAAAGAACTTTTCCAGCCTCTGGATAGTGGAGAGAGAGAAAAAAACAACATTTGTGAGTGAAGAAATGTGAGATGTCTGGGAAGCAACCTATTCTTGATAGTGCTTTTCTCTCACCTTCCTGAGGCCTCATTATAATAGAGCTCCAAAAGGTTGAGAGTAGGACAAAAGGCCAAGATTCCATTCACTGGTTGTGTGCGGTATAACATTACACCAGTGCAGTGTTTGTATCACTCCGTTGTGCAACTGATTGTCTAACAGGCAGTACAAAAAGTGCAACCGCTTGAATAATGGTTTAGGAATAGGGCTTGTTAATCCTGGATAGAATACCACCTTTGGACAACCTACATAAAAGCAGAACAACTTGCATGCCAACATTTACACGCATGTGAAGGCACTGTCTTATCTTGGAACCTAGGCAGGGTCAACCCTGGTTAGTATTTGGATGGGAGCTCACCAATGAATAACAGGTGCTATAGGGTATATTTCAGAGGAAGGAACTGGCAAAACCTCTGAGTATTCCTTGTCTTAGAAAAAACCCTTTGGTATTGCTATAAGATGACAGGCGACTTGAAGGCACAGACACAAAGTTTTGGCATGATTCCAGATAAAGTTTTGTGGAAAGCTGTACTCCTAAAGTCCAAAATGTCCTAGGCTGCATCTATACTACAGAAATAATACAGTTTAACACTGCTTTAACTGTTATGGCTCAGTGCTATGGAATTCTGGGAGTCTGTTGTGACACCAGAGCTCTCTGGCAGACAAGGTTAAATATACCACAAAGCTACAAATCCCAGAATTCCATAGTACTGAGCTAGTTAAAGTGGTGTCAAACTGCATTATTTCTGCAGTGCAGATGCAGCCTTGGGAGTTTACTACATGGGGGGGGGGGGGAATTGGGACTTTAAACAATGATTAACCTGAGAAAATTGCACAATTGACATTAAAACATGATTAAAATTAGATTAACATAAGAGCCATTACCCTGTGAATATACAGGCAATAAACAGCAAAATGTCATTCTTGGGAAAATCCCATGAATAATTTGCTGCTGTTTCTTGACTAGTTATTCACAGGTTAATGGCATTTTAATCATGTTTCACCTTGATGTCATGTGAAAACCATTAGTGCAATTGCACAATAATGGGTTATTCATGGGATAATATAACTTTGAACATGATGTTGTGTGAAAATCATTAGCAGAATTGCAGGATTATCACAGGTTAATGATAGTTTATACTTCCAGTTGTCCCCTGTGTGATAAACCCCTTCGTCAGAAGTAGCAGGCCCACATTCACTGTTTTCAAGGAAGAGTTCAATCTGGGATTTGAAATAATGCAATACCAGTTTTATGGATTGTTTAAAATATCATTCCCCAGATACCAGATAAAATAAGGGTATGAAGATTTTGAAAGCATCAGTCTTTTGGACTACATCATCCATAATCCCCAGCCATCATAGTTATTATTATAGAATTATTGGAGTAGCTGTTCAAAAAGGTAAATTTTTGAAGCTCTGAAAGGTATAAACAAATACCTTATTTGTCATTTTTGATTTTGTTCTAGACTTTGTTACATTCTTCTTCCACGTTATCTGCTATGATGGGAGAAACCAGCTCTTTAAATTTCGCCAGTGGACATGACTTTGAACATCCTGGTAAAGTGAGTGGATGAGGTTCAGCCTTGGGTTTCGTCCGATAATACATCTCAATGGTATGTTCACTGATTTAGTGGTGCCCCAAAAAAGAAGAAAAAAGTTAGGCTATTGTCTCATATCTGAGTTTATTGTATCTTCATAAATGGAGCCTTTTGGTACACAGGCTCATTATCAAATGCTTATTCTAAAACAAATGCTTTGAAAACCCTTGTGTGCTATTTTTGCTGCTAATAAAGTAAGGCTGGACATGCCTTTGACCTGTTACAGACAGCCAAAATAAAGCTGCTTCGAGTCACAGTGTGGTGTTTCAATGATGCATGCGTCCTAAGATTCCAGAAGTCACACCAAAGCCACGCCCAGCCCGTGGCTTTGGTGTGGCTTCTGGACTCTTAGGACGCATGCATCATGAAACCACAAACCTCCACTGTGACTCGAAGCAGCTTTATTTGGCTGTCTGACAGGCCTTAGTGACTATTTTTGTTGAACAAAAATAGTCTTGGAGGGATCAGTGATGGATGTCCTTATGTACATTTAACAACAAACGCTTTGCCACAAACTGAGAAGAAGTGGGGGGTGACATCCTTGCTCTGGATTTTAATCTAAAATAAAATTGCTGGACTCTACCCTCCAAAGCAGTTCAGCACTTTTAAAGTTCAGATTAAAACCTGGACTGGATTTGCCATCCCACTGATTTGGAAAGAACCAACTACCACTGGTGTTATGCATGTTTATTTGGAAGTCAGGCTGATTTAAATGAGGTAAGCACACAAACAACTGAATTGTGAACCAATGGTGGATGGTAGTGGTATGTCAGTAGGGCTGTAAATCCATTCTAGAAGACTGCTGAACCTAATCAGAACTAGTAACTTTTTAAAATGCTGGATTAAAACCTCCCATTGGATCCATATGGGGCCAAAAGGTCTATATTTCCCCCGGCCTCGTGTCATCCTATCCAGACAGCACAGGCCATTAGTCCTAAGCAAGTATCAAGCAGACCAGATGGAGTCCAGTAGATTGGCCTGATCCCACTCAAAAGGCCCTTAATTCAGTCTAAAAAGACCAGCTGTTTGAGGCAGAGTTTCTCTGAAACTCTGCTGCCACATTGGCAGATCACATAGCTTCCTTGCTGTTGCCATCGCATCCTCTCTAAAGTCCTCTTCTGCAGCCTGTGATGCCAGAAGAGGGCACTGGCCACTTGGGTATAGCTAAGCACCCAGTTTCTATCTACTTACAGGATTTGGTGGCAGCTTTCAGAGTGGATGTGATAGTGATCACAGGTAAAGGATGTGTGGCAGTGGCATTTCCACAGCATGATCGCATGTGGCAATGTGAACATTGCTGTGTTGCACTGGCCCAGGGGACTGATTCAAGTTGGAGGATTCCATGGAGTTGGCCTGTGGTATTCTGCCTAACTCTTTAGGCCTAGTGGCATCACTGGGGTGTGTGTTGTGTGATGGTGTGTACCAACACCAGGTGACACCCCAGAGTGGGATGTCATCTGGTGTGGGTAATACATCCTGGGGGGGGGGCGGGGAGTAGATGGCTGCCTTCCAGGTCCCGTGCCTCCCCCCGGAAGCCCTGCCTCCCTGCACTGGGTGACACTCCAAGCAGGGATACACTGTTAGGTCCTAAGATGCATTACCCCGCCTGCCATGTCATGTGTGAACTAGAAATTCAATTTTATTTCTATATTAGCAATGTAACAATATTCTATCTGCATCTAAAGGCAGCATGCTAGTTTAGTAGTCGGCACAACAGGCCTGTCCTCCAATAGAAAGGTATGAATTAAAGGGTTTCAGATAAGATGGGGAGAGGGTATGTAGAGAAGTGTCAAAGTCTCAGAGTTTTGAAAAGACCATGCAAGTCATACGTACACAATTGATCCTGCAAACTTAACTTGTCTCCTACTATACTGTTTATTGCTTATATTTCCCCTTTTCCTTCTTTATTTTTAATAGTCCCTGAAGAAGGACATTAAATATTAATGCCTGAAATATGTTGGGTTAATCACTATAATAAAATAATATTTTCAACCACCTGAGACTTTTGTCCAAAACAAAATGCAGAAATAATCCATTTGAGACGCTTTTAACTGTTCTGGCTCAGTACTAGGGGATCTTGGGAACGGTAGTTTATTTGTGGCACCAGAGTTTTTTGATCGAGAAGCTAAATGTCACACAAAACTACAGTTCACAGAATTCCCTAACACTGAGCCAGGGCACTTAAACTAATCTCAAACTGTATTATTTCTACAGTGTGTTTTTTGCTTGTTTCTTCTCTATATCCATTCTGTTGGGTATTACCAGACCTCTTTGCTTTTTGTTCAGATACAATTGCCACAAAGTTTGCATGGCAGCCTCCCAGCATCTGGCACCTAAGACAGTTCCTTCACTGAGTTTAATGTTAAGACTGTGCTTGTAAACAGGCTTATGTTCTAGACATAGGACTATAGTTTAGTGCATATATTAATTCAAAGTAAGTTTAACTATGCTTAATAAGGGATACTCCCAGTTAAGTGTGAGTAAACATTAATTTCACCAAGAGATGTCATTGTTGCTTTAGATATTAGTGCAGTTAAGTGGATTCACTGATTGTTCAAACCCAGATTTGTTTTTACATACTGAATGGAAGAATTGAAATCCAAATGCATACTTGAAATATTCAGAAGCTGCCCACAAAACAATGCAAGCCAACTTGCTTATTTTGTGCAATGAGATCTAGTATGTGTATTTTATGAAGTGTCTGGTATTTTATTTTTTGTAGAATGTTTTAAATTATTATTTGAAGGAGAAGAATAGTGCCAGAATACTTTTAATAGAGCACTATTATGGGAAGGGGGGGTTAATGTTTCACAGGGCACTGCAGAGCTAAGCAAAGTTAATTTTTGGATTACAACATTCAGAATTCCCCATCCACAAAATTACAAAAGATGTTCATAGTGTGTTTTCAAATGCAGACACAATCAGGTTAAAGTTCCAAGGACTGAAATGGTCAAGTGTTAACTGAGGTGTTCCACATGGTTTCCTGGTAGATCAGGAGCTGTGTGGTTGAGTCAAAATTGGTTATGAATTCATGCCAACTGGATACAAATGTGCATGCATTTATGGATATAAAACAGCTATACTGATGCCCCTTTATACCATAACCTACAGATACATATTCCAATGCATTTTGCAAATGTGTGTCCGTATCCCCACATCCATCTAGCAATCCAGGTGTGTATCCCATCCTTGTATCTGAGGTTACCATCTACACACAACATAAAGGACTAGAATCTTATGTACTGTTTTCAAGGCACAGAAGTTTAGTCAAGCAAAATAAATAAATAAATAATTTATAAATGATAAATTATAAATAAAGGCTGAAGGGCAGGGTATAAGTACTCTAATAAATAAATAAATAGCTAGCTAGCTAGCTAGCTGCAACAAGTGTGATTCAACTCTCTGGCTGCTACCACACTGCAGAATTAATGCAGTTTGACATTACGTTAACTGTCATGGATCCATCCTGTGAAATCCTGGGATTTGTAGTTTGTTGTGGCACCAGAGCTCTATGACAGAAGGCTGTACAAAAATACAAATTCTGGAATTCCATAGCATTGAACCATTGCAGTTAAAGAGGAGTCAAATGGCATTACATCTGCAGTGTAGTTGCAGCCCTATTCTTTTATCTTAAGTACAGTATATGCAAAGTCACTCATCTATAAAAATAATTTTATAGCTATGCGTCATTTTAAGCATGGAAAAAATGCAATGGATTGTGTCTGTATCTTCTTTGAGCAATTCACAAATTATGAGGAGAAATGGTGTTTTTAGTCTGGTTTCAAATGATGAGTGGATTTTGCAAAAGTTCACCGAGTAAATCATTGTTGATTATTGCACCCATGAGTTAAAAGTACTTGCCCGCTATCTTCTTTATATAGTTCAAAGAAGTGGCAAGCAGCGTAGGGAGGTAGTTTTGCATCAAAAACATTGAGGGCTACCTGGAGGGCAACTAGTGTCATATCATGCTGTGCAAAGAAAGAAAAGCAAACTGTAAAACTTGCAGAACAGAAAACATATTAGTGAATACAAGTTTGTGAGAGAGACTTCTTTTTATCTCAAGTGCCCCAACAGTTTTATGCTGCAGTCTTGTTTGTTCAGACCAACCCAGGGCAACTGTTGGCAGTTGGGAACCTTGGAAAGGACAAAAGGAGAAAGTGTGATGAATAGGGGAAAGCTAGAACATTTTAAAAGTGGGGCAACAGAGGGTTGGTTGGGACTGTTCCTGTGAAATTGGGACAGTTAGAGGGTATGATCATGCCTGCCTGAAGGCTTTTAGGGCATGTTCATCCATTTATATTCCCAATTTTTTTTAATGTGGGGAAATATTTTCCCACACTAAAAAACAGAATAGAAATTAAAACAGGAATTGATTAATTAATAGAAATTAAAACATTAAAAACAAAAACAGTTGCCCCTCCTTATCCACAGATTTTTTAATCCATGGTTTCAAGCATCCATGGCTTGAAAATATTCCAAAGAAGTATAAATTCCAAATAGCAAACCTAGATTTTCCATTTTATGTAAGGGACACCATTTTGCTCTGCCATTATATTTAATGGGACTTTAGCATCTACGGATTTTGTTATTCTTGGGCGATCCTGGAACCAAACCCCAGCGGATAACAAGGTTCTACTGTAGAAATGGGGACATTGAGTTCCTTGGAGGTAGGTGAGACACACAAGTAGCAAATAAAATAAATAAAAATAAATCTATTTATTAGTTAGGTCTAAACTAAAGGTTACCTTAATCAGCTTCTTGAAAGAGTATGTGAATGTTACAATTTTTGTTTTGTAGAAAACTGCAGTGCAGGGACCCAATCCAGATTTGCACCCTCTATCTGGATCAGGACTTTGTATGCACCTCCTACCAAAAATCTGTTCTATTAGGTGGTATTTCCTTTTAGTTTACTGTGTGAGTCCCCTGTCCATAGAATCATAGATTTGGAAGAGGCCTCAAGGGCCATCCAGTTTAATCTCTTGCCATGCAGGAATACGCAATCAAACCACCCCCCAACACATGGCCATCCAACCTCTGTTTAAAAATCTCTGCAGCAGGAGCTTGACTCCAGACTGAGAGTGCAATGCCATATTAGGGTTCTGCACAACTGGTTTTCTTTTGGTCTAAAATTGTGTTAAGCACACATTTCTAAACCCAACACTGGCATTTTGAAGTGGAATAGCAAGAGGTCAGGCACTATGTCATATACTGTATGTTATGCATGGTCAATCTGAAATGTTAATACTTACTCCTGAATACATTTTCATTTTTAGTTCAGAAGCACCATCAGCAGCTTTTCCGATGTCATCCAGAATAGCTTTCACAAGTACACCTTAGTGGGTATGAAAAAAAGAATTCAAGTGCTAAAGAAACCAAGAGGCATTTCAAAATGTACTGCTGCTATTTATGACTTTTGAAGACTTTCAGAAGGGGGGATGGCACAGGCAATCTGAATCTTTTTTCTTCCTTACACATGCTGTTTAACTCAGCTTGGCTCTACTCCTTTCAAAAGGTAGAAAAGGGAGGGGCATTGGGAATCAGTTGGGTCACCTCATTATTTAAACTGCATGTTATCCTGAACCCTTGAACTGGCAACTCCACCAGGAAAGCATTTGCATCTTCTCCCAGTTTTCAGTGATGCAATTATGGTAGACTTCATGGGTCTGACAGACATTTCAGGACAACCCTCGACAAGGCCCTTTCACATTACACAGCTGAAGCACTATGTTTCCACATAATTGCCAGGGCAACATCCTATGAAATCCTGGGATTTGCTGTTTAGGAATAGGCATTTAGAATTCTTAGCTAGAGAACTCTAGTGCCTCATCAAACAGGACTCCATAGGATGTAGTCATAGCAGTTATAGTGGAATCATAGTGGAATTACCCGTATAACCAGGTAATATGGAGATGTCACAGAGATGGCAGTTTTGAGACCAGGATGGGAGGGGCAGAGTGAACTGATCTAATTTTAAAGAGGGTCCTCTGTTTGTGGAATATGAGGCAAAGTGGTGGATTTGCATGTTTGGAAATATGCACAAATATTACATAAATGCCTTAGATCTCCAGTGATCTCAAAAGCAACCTAAATCCAGTTAAGCGTCGCCTCTGGACTTTCTCACCACTTGGGAGTTGGGGCGTGCAAAGGGTTGCCAGAGCACCTTTAATAGTTGTGTAAAAGAAGAAATTTCAGCAAATGCTGCTTGTTATCTGGTTGTATGAAAACAGTAAAGGAACTGGCACCCTCTAGTTTTGAGTCTCACTGTGCATAACAATATATTTCATGTTTATGATGGCATCCATAATGAGAATCTAGTGCCCTTTTCAGATATTGTTAATGTGTACAATGAATATAAGAGTCTGTGTGGATTCAAGTCTTCATTCTCAAACCATGCATGTTCTTTGTATAGTGTAGGTCCAACTCTATGGAAGTTCCCTTTTTTCAAAAGCCCACAGGATACGCACTGCTGGGATCTGAGCTGCATATGGGTTGCGCTTGCCCATCCACGGCTGCATGCGATAAACTCACTTTTAAAATTAAAAGCAACTTTATACTGTTGGAGATAAATCACTTTAAATTCAGTGCAAAAATCTCTTATATCTGAAGAACACTGAAGTGTCTATATGTTCAAAGTTGCTTTTTATGACATGTAGGCAAAACATGGAAGCAACACATTACAAGTAATGATGTTACTTCTAAAGTTACTTTAGGGAGTAATTAGGTCATAACTGTGCTCCTTTGGCAAAGCAATACAACAGCAACTGGCAATGTCAGTAATGTTTTCATGTAATGAGTATTGGTTACACAATACTTTTTCTCTAATGCTTTGGGAGAGATATTGAGGGGATTATTTCACAAACTTTATGACATTTTCTTATATTTTAGCTTTATCCCAATACGAAGCAAACAAAAAAGGAGCTAAAAAAAGTTAAAAAAAAACCCTAATGTAACGAGTAACAGGAAAAACTGAGAGAGAAGCAACAGTAATGGTTTCACTTAACATGTAATGTTCCAAACCCAAGGTTCAAGCTTACTGCCATAGTAATGCCTCCTGTCAGATAGGTATATACTGCTTTCTTAAGAATGTCTGAAAATAGCTTAAGAGAAATCAGGGTACAAAGTTTGGGTTGCAACATATATGCCACTGTGAAATGTTTTGGTTTTGTGCTTACCTCCCTGTAGCCGCGATTTCTCTTCCCTTTTGTGTACCCCAAACATGGCACTTACAGCAAATCCCAGCAGTTTTTTCATCTTTCTCATGGCTTGGCAACTAGCCCAGTTTGGCATAGGTTGTTTGTGAATTTTCTACAATAAATGAGAAAAAAGGGATTTCTCTGAGACATGCCTTTCCTCTTTCATTCACACTTTTTCTCTTTTATAGCCCTTCCTATTTATATATGTTTTAAAACTCTTCTACCCCATGTTTTGGCATACACAGGACCCACAAGATGGATGACAGCCACAGCTTGTGAATACACTACATGGAGAAATATATATATATTTTTAAAAATAATACAAACAGGTGCTAAGAGTCAGCCGGCTAATTCTGTGGTGGAACTCCTTTTGCTGCTTCAGAGGTAAGAAACCTGTGATCCTCCATTACTTGACTCTCCTCATTTCGGAGAACTGTCCATACTAGCTGGGATTAGATGTTAGTTGGTAGTCCAAGAGCATTTGGAGGTTTATCCTCCTTTGCGTTATGAGTCAAGCTGACCAAGGAACAGAACAATTAGCCAATTGCTTTGCCATAAGGGCAATTGCCATTGACCTTATGGGCTTTTTTTCTTTGTATGACATAGGATGTTCCCAACATTTCCAGTTGAGAGATACTGTGCAGGAATTCCATCTTTATATTCTTAATCGATTTTGTGAGCTAGGCAAAAGATGGAATTATAAAAAAAATATGGGAAGAATGCAAAAAAGAAAATGATGACCTCTGGGCCTCTGGGGGAAAAAGGGATAAGGTGGCTGTATGATAATAGCCTTAAATAACAGCACTGTTGTCCTGAATTATATTGTTTTGTAGTTGGAGTTTAATGTGACATAATGGTTTATTATAAGTACCTGAACTAGTAAAGCATCGTAGGCATTCCAGAATTTTTGATTGGTAAAATCGAGAAGAGCCTTTACATCATATCCCATAAAACTGGCCATTTCAGCTATAAATTTCTGAAAAATAAAACAAAGATGGATCAATAGTTTGTGCATGCAGATCAATGTCACAGATTTTGGGCCTCTTTCTGCAATGATGGTGTCTTACCTCTCTGCCAAATTTTAAACACTGTATTCAGTGCTGGATCAAAAGGCCAGGAATAAGGTAAAATAAATAATGGAAAAATGTAACACGAAGCCAATACAATGAGAACTAATGAAAGAATCAGCAGGATATAACAACTAATAAATTCAGCATTTTGACCAGATTTTGAATTTTGGTCATTTTAAAGATTTACCTTTAAGTTCTTGGTCCATTGAATGGTCCTGATTTTATTGTAATATGATCACCTTAAGTATTGACATGGTGTGTGTGTGTGTCCCTACTAGTGCTTTGATTCTCTTTAGTGTCATTTTATACCATCAACCATGGTATTCTTTTGGGGGGATTTGGGAACTGGAGGCACTGTGTTTCTCCTATCTCTCAAGCAGGTTCCAGATGGCAGTAGTGTTCCTGCATCAGTGTCACCTGGTGCGGAAGCGGAAGGGGTGCTTCCAGCAGGACTTCTGGGACAGTGCTTCCAGCAGGGTTTTGGAAGAAATGGAGCGGCAGGTGCAGGGGGATGGAGCAGCACACACACAAGTGACAGACAGGCAGGGGGCAGTGGGCAAGTGCAGGGAGGGTGACGGACAGGTGTGGGAAAGGTGGTGGACAGGCATGTGTGCACACGGGGGACAGAACATGGGGGATGGTGTGGGAAACTTGATATCGCCCCTCTTCTGGGATGTCAACCAGTGCGGTTTGCACTGCCCGCACCCCACTAGTGATGCTACTGCCGGATAGTGTTGCTTGGGGATAGGTGCTCCTCAAAAAAGGAGCTGTAATATGGCATACCACAAGGTGCCATTCGATCCCCAATGCTTTGTAACATTTACCTGAAACTACTGGAAGAGATCATCCAGAAGCATGAAACAGGGTGCTGTCAGTATGTTGATGACACTCAAATATATATTTCTATACCTTCAAATAAATCCTCAGCTAAGGATGGTGTGTCTCTTCTGAATGAATGCCTGCAGGAGGTAAGGGGCTGGATGAGGAAAAATAAATTGAAGCTGAATCTAGACAAGACAGAGGTGCTTAATATCAAGGATACTAATCTAGGTTTGGAAGTGAATCAACCAGTCCTAGATGGGGTTACACTCCTCCTGTAAGACTGTGTTCACAGCCTGGGAATGCTTCTGGATCCATTGCTCCAAATGACAGCTTGGCTAGATGCAATGACCAGGAGTGCTTACTATCAAATTCAGCTGTTAAGCCAGCTGTGCCCCCTTTCTAGAGCTTGAAGACCTGAAGATGGTAGTGCACAGGCTGGAAACCTCAATACTGGACTTTTGCTATGCCCTGTACATTGTGCTACCTCTGTACCAAGTTCAGAAACTACAATTAGTGCAAAACATGGCAGACAGATTGGTTACTGGTACATTCAGGAGTTATTATAGGACACCAATATTAAAATCACTCCACTGGCTCTCAGCTTCCAGGCAAGGTAGAAAGTGTTAGCTATTATCTTTAAAGCCCTTCATGGTTTGTGTCCAGATTATCTACAAGATCACCTCTTCCTGTATAATCTGCTCCATACACTCAGGTCCTCTGGCAGACATTCACTTCAGTCAACCAGTACTAGGTTGGCAACTGTCAGTCAGAGGACTTTCTCTTCAGCTGCCCCTAGACTATGGAATGACCTGCCAGGAGAGATTTGGCAGCTGAATATGCTGTCTGAGTTTAAAAGAGCATTAAAAACCAATCTCTTTTGGCAGGCTTATCCAGATGATTTTTAAACTGTGAATTTTAAATGATGATTTTTTTAAAATGTGGATTGTTTTAATATATATGTGTCTTATTTGTTCTTTTAAACTAAGGTGTGATTTTAACTGATGTTGTGTATTTGTTACTCTGCTGTTGATCCTCACCTCAATCCATGGGGAGAAGTGGTTTGTTGTTGCCATCATCATCATCATCATCATCATCATCATCATCATCAACACACAGCATGGAGGCACATTGGTTAAATGCCTGTACTGCAGCCACTCACTCACAAATCACAAGGCTGTGAGTTCAATACCAGCCAGGGGCTCCAGGGTTGACTCAACCTGGCATCCTTCCAAGGTTGCTAAAATGAGTACCCAGCTTGTTGGGGGCAATTAGCTTACACATTGTAAACCGCTTAGGGAGTGCTTAAGTGCACTGATAAGCAGTATAGAAATGTACTTGCTATTGCTATACAGCATAGTAAAATGGTGTCCCATATATAAAATGGAAAAATCAAGATTTGCTGTTGGGAATTTTTTTAAAAAGGCATATTTTCAAGCTGTGCATTGTTGAATCCATGGATATGGGGGGGGGGGGGGCGGCGCGGCGCGGCGCGGCTGTACTTTAATTTATGGCTTCTGTTCATGTTCTGTTGTAGATGTTGATACAAGTGGTGGAGAGTGGCTTCCATGTCAGTAGGATGGTGCGTTCACTCTGACCTTTAGTCTAAACTTTAAAGGAGTTACCCAAGGTTCTGAATCTGTTTTAGGAATCAGGTTTAGTAATGGATAGTAAAAACCTGAAATAAAGCCTAGAGCAGATTCATGGCCCCATTGACATGTGACCTTCCACAGTGGGATGGATGGGAAGACCATGTGTTGTACACCACAGGAGCCTACTACTTTATTGCTAAGGCTCCAGAGAACTTAGAAATTAAGAACAACAATTCTGAGTGGGTGGGAATTTAGAGGGGAAATAGGGAAGAGAGTGGATGTTATGGAGGGATAAAGGGTTTGACACATCTACTTAGTCACAATTCATATGGTGAGAAAATGTATTTTTTTTAAAACAAACAAATAAACCATCTCACCTTTCAGGGGAGAAAAGAAAAGGAAAGAGGCTTGTATTAGTCAAGATCCTGCATTGTCAGATGTAACGATAAGAGCTCTGTCATTGCAGTTATATCAAATGAATCCACACCCAGAAAACCTGCTGTTTCAGCCTAGCAGTACTTCAGCTGAAAGTCTTAGGAGGAGCTGAAAGTCTTAGGAGGGCCCTGGGAAATGATGTCTTCAGCTCTCCCCAGTGATAGAGCACACTGAGAACAGGCAGCCAAAGAGGCTCTCAGGATCCCGCTGTGACTGCTTCTCTCAAGGCATCTTGCAACTGGGAGAATGCTATGGACATAATATCCCAGCACCCCAATCTACAGCACCTCAGAAACCCTTGGTTGAGGCACTGTGGGGCTGAAGCAATAGTTTTTTGGCATCACATTCAGTTCTTAATGACAATAAACATGAATCCCCAGCAGTTATGAGACTGTAAGTCTAGCAACAAATACCACCATATCCCGACACAGTTGTCCCATGTTTGTTCTCAGTTTCTTACCATGTGTGACTGCACTTGACCCAGGGTTTGTTTTGCTGCCATGGTTTCTTTTAGGAGTACATAAAAACGTTTACAGGTGCGGGTAGGATATGATAACAGCTAAAATACAAATTAAAAAAAAATTAACTGATAAAGAAGCTTTCCTGGTACTGTCTGTTACTTATCCATATTCCATTATAACTGGATTTATTATTATTCCTAGTTTGAGGTCTTTGTCACATATGAGGTATTGGAGTGGAGGGGGCAATGGAAGTATGCTCAAAATACAGTATATGTGTGTGTATGTGTTCTCCTGACACATACACATGCTTAGGCACATGCATACAGATGCACATACACACACATATACTGTACTTTAAGCATACTTCCATTGCCCCCTCCTATGCTTGCTAACTATGGCTGCTTTTGCTATACTGCTTTGTTATGTCCACTGTATACATATTTACTCATCATTTCTACCTTCTCCTCTCCTACTTGCTTTTTAGTATTTTTGCAAAACACACACACACACACACACACACACACCAGCTGTTGGGTGATGGGATGGATGGTTAAAGGAAAAACAGGCACCTGTTCAGGCTTTGCAATAAGGCAGACACTGTTTATGAAAGTTCAAGGGGGTTCGGGGAGGACCAGATGCGTGCCAGAGTCCCTGTCTTCAGAAATAAGTACTATACATTTTTGACACTGTATCAAGGATAAAACCAAAGTAATGCTCTTCTCCTCACCACGCTAACTTTCGATGCAAAGAAAAATGGTGATTGTTTCAGTCCCTTATCTGCATTTTGAAACTGAATAGTTTAGTAGTGCTGCAAGAGCCAGTGTGGTACAGTGGTTTAAGAGTTGGACTAGAACTCCAGGTGCCCAAGATTTGAATCACTATTCAACCATGGAAAACCACTGGGTGACCTTAAGCAAGCCACACTCTCTCAGTCTTAGAGGACAATAGAAGAAATCCTTAGCATAGGGTCACTGTAAATCAAAGTTAACTTGAAGACATATAACTGCATCAAAGAAAGGTTGTGTTATACAATATTTTAAAACTTGTAGATTAGCTCCCAACAGATTATCCTGATCTTCAATCCTTTTACTTTCCTTCCTTGGCTTTATATGTCCATATTTACTTCTACCTCTTGCCTGTATTACATTTTAATGGGCAGTCATGACTCTCAATCTTGCACCTCTGCTCTTGTGCTTTTGTGCTTCTGAACCGCTGCTCTAACTCCCCACTTACTATTGTGACCCTTGCCTTTTCTGAGAAGAAACTTGATTTCTGCATCACAGTGCCAAGATTTCTCTTATATAATAATAGGTTAAAGTGTCACATATTTACTTGCCTTTTCCTGTGCACGAGGCACTGTATGAATTGGTATAGGTTGCCAACGGACCTTATTATTCAAGGCCCGACAGCCTATAGGACGAAAGAGACCAGCCAGATTGGCTTGAGCACTCATAATGGTTCGTTCATAATCTGTACTTTGCACATAAATCTAGAAAAGGAAAAAACAACAACCAAGAATCAACCTTAGCTGCTATGTTGATTCTGCACTTTTCTTTACCACAACAGTACCTACAACAGCTGTATTTGCTTATTACAGCATACAGCATCATGTGCATAATCTCCCCTATATGTATGGTAAACCAACCAGGAAGCCTCAAAGCAATATAGTTTTTCATTACATCTCACAATGACAGGTAGGATGGGAAGGCATGCTTAAAGCAGGGTTTGAAGTTGGCTTCCAAAGCCGGGATTATTGGAGCAATTTACCATGGTCTTGAGACTTAAAGTCTTATTGTAACCTCAGCCTGTTTGCCCTCTAACTTGAAGACATGAGTGGGCTGCATAAACCAATACATTACTTGTGGACATCCTTGTTCTAGAAACCAAGAATTATGGCTTGGCATGACACGTGAACTTGGTCACTGAGACTGAGTTGAACCCTAGTAAAATAGCCTCTTGGTAAACACATTTCAGTTTGAAAAAAAATCTTCATAGTTTCATAAATAAGGGGCATGTTCCATTGATTATGTCTCATTATGTGTACAACCTAAATAGAAACAGAATATTTAAGTTTTGACATAGACAATGTTTGAGCATTGTTATACAAGTGAAGTGGACACAATGACAGTTGCACACCTGGATTAAAACCTAACAGACCACCAGGGCCAAATCAAATTCTTTGGATTTGGCTTATAGGTAAGGATGTGTAAAATTCTGTTCCATTTTTATTCCATTTTCTGAGAGTCCACCAACAAACTTCTGCTCCCATTTTGCATTAGGTTTTGAAACTTTCCACCCTCTTTTGAATGGAAATTTGTACATATTTTGGCATGTGTATTTCTTAAGGTATGCTTTTTCTGTACCATATATGTTTTCTGTGGTGCACATTTTTATGCATTTTCCAACTGACAAAATCATATATGTGCACACATTTCAGAGATGTGCATTTCCTCCCACAAACATTTTTTCAAACATATTTATGGTTTCATGTGTATATTTTTCTGAAACACAAGCTTGACATGGAAATGCATGGATTTCTGACGCAAGATGTCCTTTGTCTTGTTGCCATTTTCAGGTGGTGAAAAAGTGATACTTTGTTAGAGAATTGGAATCCATGTCTTGTCCCAAATTTGCTTGTCCCAAACCTAAAGAGCACTTTGATCTTTATATTTGTATTAATGTTACTGTTAAGGAAAGAATGCCTTGTTAATTACAGCACTTGCCTCCTTTTGGTTGTATTCTGCACTGAGTAACTTTGGATACCTCTTCCTTATGTATTTCCCAAGATCATAGTGTTGCTTCATTCCAATCTGTGGGAACAACAATGTTAACATGTACATAAGAATCACGGTAAATGTTGTTACTGCCTCTTTGACCTATCTTTGTGCTAACTTGCTCAAAAGACCCTTGTATTTTCCTACATATGGAAAAATCATTAGATAAAGAACTGAGCTCTGAATTTTGATTTAATGACTTCATAGCCTCATGGTATCTAAAGGCATAATATTAACATCTACATCTCCAAGACTAGTTCAAAAAGAAACAAGGCACATTCTCTTGTATGTTGTGGGTGTGTCTTCGATAGCAAAAACTCTGAGAGTAACTTGCACCATTCTAGAATTGAGTGAAGCAAGTCCTCCTATCAACAGCCCCATCTATCGCCTATGAAAATGGTGATAGAGTGTAGGTGATTACACTGTATCACCATTTTCTTAGCCTATAGATGGGGCTATTAAGGTAGGAGGACTTTTGGATAGGGTTGCCAGACTGAAAATGGGAGATCACTCCTGTATCTTCAGTGGTTGTGTAGAAGAGAGAATTTCAGCAGGTGCTGCTTGCCATACAACCAGGTAATAAGCAACATCTGCTGAATTTCCCACCTCTACATAACCATTAAAAATATAGGTGCCATCTCCAGGTTTCCATCGGGCAACCCTACATTTGGGGTGTTGGATCCGCACTGACTTTGAATGATAGGGGCTTCTTGTGAGTGCTATTAGAGTCTCTTACCCCCCTTTTTAAAGCATGCCTTTTGCCACCATTTTTTCCCTTCCCACTCTGCCCTTTGGTCACCTCTCCATCATGTCTTAGTGGCAATCCTGTGTCTCATTCTTGAGAAGGAAAAGCAGTACATAGAGCGGCTGTTGCAACTTCCAACAAGAGCAAGCCATTCCCTTGCTGCCTCCTGATGAGCCTCAATCACCAGTTATTTGAAGCCCTTTCCAAATGATGAAGTTCAGGGCCCATTTTTCCAATCTCACCCATCAGGATTTGGGAGCTGAACTGCACTGAAAAGCACTGGATATTCCATTAATATATATCCATCCAAGTTAAGCAATCCCTGGATGAGGAAGCTTTGCTGATGAGGAAATTATTGTTATTATTTTTTGGATTACACTTTTCAGAATTTCTCATGCTGGCTTGACAACATGCTGGATGATGATGATAATAATAATTTATTTATTTATTTATTTATTTATTTATATAGCTCGCCCAATTGCAAGAAATCCAGGCGGGTTACAGCAATAAAAATACATAGAGAAGTAGAAGTCCAAAAAAGGATTGCTTATGTCAACCAGTAACTGTTGCAACCTCTTAAAAAACAAACCAGGTTGAAAATATTTAAAGAGAGAGGACAGCAATTCTTTTAAACAAGTAGGAATGTTGAAATGGGCTCTTGGCCATGGAAACGGGGATTTGAATTCAACATGTTGTCTTTAGTCTGTTGTACCAAACTGACATGAAAATGCATCGAGACTGACATAACAATTTCATAATGTACTTTGATCAATGATTATGTTTTCATTTCTAAAAGCAGTTTACCAGACCTTGGTGAGCTGTCCATATCCCTCTGGCCAGGTTTCTTTCTTGACTGTATTAGTGGGAAAAGTTCCAATTGGGGTTCGGTCACCATGTCGGAAAACCTGGTTAAATCATTGAAAGACTGTGTTAACTTTCAGAGGAACCGGTATGATTTAAAAGTATGTAATTTAAATCAGTCTGGGTCCATTCCAGACTTTAGAGGAGTCATCCAAGTTCTGAATCCTATCCCTAAAATAGCTTCAGTACCTTGGACAGCCCTTCAAAAAGTTAAAGCCTGGAGTAGATTCACTACCAAACCACACGTAAACCTCAAACCACCCCGATAAGCTGCACAGAGTTTAGTAGGGATTGTTCCCATGCCAATGAGTAGGGAAACCTGCCAGAGTATGGTTGTGGCAATTCTTTGATAGGGTTTTGCTAGTATAACACTGGTGTGTGGTGCTGCTGGTGTGTGTGTGTGTGTGTCATTTCTGAGAGCCAAACACAATGCATGGTAGAAACATCTAGAGCAATCAGATTATAGAACAGGTGTAAAATGAACCAGGCATTGTTAGTTATGATACTTTGCAACAGTCACCCGCCTCGCCGGGCAGACCGTTTTGCCGCTAGACGTGGCTGGACTACAAGCCCCAAGTGCTCAGGGGCTTGCCCGACTCCCTATTGGTGCACGGGGGTGGAAGGGGTGGCCCTTCCGCTCCGCGACGCTCTGGGAGACGGTTTCGTTGGTGTGGGGCTTCCGGTCTTCCAAGGCTGCCCATTGGTGGGCTGGGCCTTGGAGGCGAGGCCCCGCACAGCACGCAGGGAGGGAGGGGCCTAGGCCTATATAAGGCCGTGTTGCTGGCCCTTTCCCTCAGTCGGTTGCTTGGCTTCGAGCAGAGCGGAGCCAAGCTGTGGAAGGGAGCAAGTCTTGGTGCTTCTCCCACCCTCCCACCGCTGTTGTTAGGTGGTTTTTAGTCACAACTTGGCGGCAGCATAGGCCAGGATCTGCACGTTGTGGTACCAGGGCTATGGAGCTCTGGTTTGGGAGTCAATAGGTACCCGGGGGTGAATAGGGCAGGCGTTTGGCCATTGCGGGGGCCAGAACACAGGAGCGCCTCCTGGTGACTAGGGGCTTTGTGAATTGGTGAACGCAAGACAAGGTTTGCGGTCAAGTTGTGTTCCTTAGCCCCTAGGTCATCCCAAGCACCGGGTGGGTGCCCGGTTTGGATAATCAGACTACATCGGGTGGTTTGATTGCACAGATCCTGACCTTATGCTTTGTGCCAACCCTACCAATTGTTTGCAAATAAAGTTGTGGCCTTACTTCCAACATGTTGTACTGTGGTTATTTGACAGCAACATCTGAGGCAATAGTTGTGGTCAGATATTTCAGAATCTTTAACACATACATTTTGTTTGTTTGATTTATTTATTTATATGCCACCTTTCTCCTGGAGTGGGATCCAAGGCAGTTCACAAAAATAATTATCCAAAAGTAATGAAGTTTATACACAACTTACAACTGTCATATTTAAAAAATAGATTATAAACAGTACAAAATCACAAAAAACATACAATATTTTTAAATATATATTTATTTATTTACTGTATTTATACCCCACTCTTCAGTCAGAAAAGCTCTCAGAGCGTCTTACAGAAGACAGATGACATTAGAGAGGATATGTATGGCAATGTATGTTAAAAATTTTATTATTAGGAAATGTAATTGCAAAAAAATTATTATTAATAATAAAAAAGAGGACGCACCTCCCTGTGAGAAGCCTGCCTGTGAGCAATTGCACATTAAAAGCTTGCTTGAACAAAACAAAACAAAATAAAAGTATTTTCCTGCCAGCAAAAAGAGAGCAGGGAGAGGGCTATCCTAGCCTCTCATGGAAGGGGTATTGAAGCTTTACTGAGAATAGATCTGTAAAATCATAGCAAATTGGCTGACCCAGAAACAGTGTACTGTGAATGCAAAAATGTATTTGTGTAACCATTGTAATGTGCAACAGTGTACTGAATGCAGGAAAGAAAATGGAAAAGCGGTCCACAAAAAATTATAACAGCATGCATCTCACAAACTATGAAATCTCATGCTACCAACTTCTTTCTTTCAATTAGTGTCAAAGGTGCTGCAAAATCCATTTTCATACTAACATACTCCTTCTTTCATAGTATATTCTGAGTAGATCTGAAAGCAGCAAAGCCATCATATCCATACAAACATCTGCTGAGACTATTGTGCTTTGACATAAGCTAGGGCTGTAATTCTGTCCATATTTACATGCCAGTAAGTCCTGTTTAACATGGCAGAACTTGCCTCTGAGTTGGCATCCCCAGGATTATGCCTCACAGGCCTTTAGGTACATTAGAAAAGAAGGAGTAATTGGGGAGCATCCAACAGAATCCATAGAAGACACTGGAGAAATCTTTCAAGATGCTCAAAAGATGGTTGTTTTATTTAAAATCCCAAGGCTTAAATTAAATTTAATTAAATTAGGCTAATTAATAAAACAATCATCTTCTGATGAACATCTTGAGATATATCTCCAGTTTTTTTCTTCTTCAGTTACTTTATAGGAGGGCTGTTTTGGAATACAATACCCACAGCTTCTAATCATTATCTATGTTGGCTGAGACTAAAAGACCAAAACATCGGGGCAGGGGCCAGACTAAAGAAAGAAGGAAAATATATATATTTAAAAAGTCAGTGTGTATGAAAGTTGACTTTTATATTATTCACAGTGGCCTGACTCCCATGGTTAGTCTTAATTAAAGTAGATCCATTAAATCCATTTAATTTAGTTACATGTTGACTCACCATTTCACAGTTGATTCAATGAGCTTACTCTAGAGGGGAGGTTTCAGACTACTATAACCAGATTCTGCTTTATTTATTTGGAATTTGGAATCCCCTCAGAGTTTTGATGGTTGTATATGTACATACATAACTGCAAAACTATTTCACTTATAAAATCTAGTATGTGGCCATGGGTAAATCTGCAGATAGAGAGCGAAATGATGATGACTATCCAAATTAAGGTCACTAACTTGGTGGGTTACTAACTTGTCTGCCTGTACTTCTTTAATATGTGTATTATATGCTATCTTCTCCTTTATACTACTACCCAGTTCTGTATGATGCAATGAGGTGGTGCATCCTTTTATATCAAGATTTTGATTAATTTGATATGAACTGATTTGATCCATATCTCCTGGAATAATTTGCCAGTCAGAACTTTGTTGTTATTAATTTCACACTTCCTGAATACTCTGGCACAGTTCTTAATCAAATGTTGTATTAAAACATATTTATAAAGTACAGCTCATTAGATGATACATTTTGAAAAGAATGATTTAAGAGCAAATATATGTTTAAAGGTAAATCTGATTTATTTTTTTTAACTAAAGCAGAAATTGGATGGAAGTGAGTTGAGTACTGTATAGTAAGATGGGCCAAAAGAATGGTTCATTCATTATTATTTTTAAGAGAAGGAATACTGTTACTAAGGAAACTCATGCTTTTGCTGCTCATTGCTGTCTTTTTAAATTTTGCTTTGTTTTTGGAAATAAGGAAGAGAAGAGTTTATTTGTGACACACACACACACACACACACAGAACATTTTGGTTAGCATGGTATACAATGCAATTATCCATAAACATCTTCCTTATTTAGTACAGGGTGGTTTTTTTTTCATAAAAAGGCATAAAATATGATGGCTGGAGGATTCTGGGATCTGTAATACAAAAAAAAATAATTTTCCAAAAATATACAGTCGTCCCTTCGTATTCACGGCTTTGGCACTTGTGGGTTTGATCACTGGCAAGGTCAAGGCCTCCATGTGCCCATGCACCCTCCCTCCTCTCCATCCCCTCCCTGCCACTGTGTAACTAGCCCAGATGAGCCAGATACAGGGTGACAGCGAGAAGAGGGGCAACTTTTTCTTTCTCCCAAGGCTTTCCAGGGCAACAGGGGCCAGAGGAAGGGAGCATCCCCCTCCCCTGAACCCCTGCCATCTTGGAAAGGCCCGAGAAAGCAGTGTGTGAGTTCCCTGGTTTCCTTATGATGCCTCAGAAAGTAAAAAAAAAAAAACCAGCTGATTTTGTCTGCTTTTTGTCCGGGTAAATGTTGGATTAATGCTCAGTGCCCCCAACGCTTTTGCGGGATTTGTCCACTTTCTGTGTGGGATGCCCTTCAATGTTGTCTGAAAAAGATCCTGCCTTTGCGAGTTTTTACCCGATTTAAATCCCATTTCTACACAGGATAAACTCCAGACAATAAACTCCTTATTTACATCCTATTTGGATTACTGTAATATGCTCTCTGTGAGGCTGACTTTGATGGGTGCTCAGAAACCACCTGGTCCAAAGAGCTGCAGTTAACGCAAGCTGATGACAGATAACACACAACACCTTTGTTTCAAAAGGTGCATTGGCTGTCAGTCTGTTTCTAGGCATGATTCAAAGGGCTGTTTACGATCTACAAAACCCTATACCGCTCAGGTTATTTGAAAAACTGTTCTCCCATACAAATTTGCCCATGGGGAAGCACTTCTCTCTGTCCCACTATCCTCACAGATACACCTGGGGAAGGGCTTTCTTGGTGGCTTGCCCAAGACTTCCCAGAGAGGTTAGACTGGCACCCTCCTTGCTATATTTCCATGGGTAAGTGAAGATCTTTTAACTTTAACAATCTTTTAATAGGCTTTGGGGACAGATTGCTTAAGGGGATAGGGCCACGCATAATGTGTTGGATTTTCTATCTGCTATTTTCCTTTTATTGGTTTAAGTTTTTAAAAGGCTTTAATTTTTAGATAGTTCAATCACATTTTTAACTTTTGTATTGGGTGAAGTTTTAGTTATGTCTGTTTAAACTGGGGAAAAGGTGGAGAATCAGTCATTTGAAATATATAAATGTATAAAAATAGAATACACACACACACATACACATATAAACAAATGCTAAAGGAACCAGAAAATCATCATCAAAATCACATCAAACTAGTAGTACACAAACACAGGCAAACACACACACACACACATCCTAGGTTAAAACAGTGTCTAGAGGCATAGGAAGTCCAAAAGGCCAGGGCAAATAAAACAGTCTTCTTGCAATTCTTTAGCTGGTGCAGCATTTGGCATTGGAATGTTGGAACAAACTAGGGAGTTTCATAACTCAGCACATTTCCATTCAAACTCAATCAGACAGAAATATCAGTATATGGGAAAGCAGCTTAATAACTCCAGGGAGGAAAAACAACAAGCCACTCTTGTGGAGTGTGTTGAAGGTTTGTTTCAACAATGCCATTTCCCTCTACCTGGAGATAAAGAGCAATAGTGAAACAAATCCTGCCATTATATGACAATGCACATGGTTTCCCTTGTAAAAAGATTATCTCTATAGATAAACTACACAATAGGTGAAGGAGCTTTTATACAGAATGTCACCCTGAAAGTTTCAGTTGTTTATTTGTGCAGCTTTATATTTTTCAGATTTAATATTGATGTAGGAGAGGAGTTCCCTGTGCTGAAAAGAGCCAGAGCAGCTCAAAACATTTTACACCCAAAGCAAGGTAATAATGATGTCACCTATTGACTCAAGCCAAAGGCTAAAAGCAGGCAAATTATTCTGGCACATGAGGTAGAAAATCCCGCAAAGTACCTCTCCCTACTGAACTTGTTGGAGATGGGGAGAACCTTTTTGCTACATGAGTGCACTGCTATTAATCATACTGTTCCATGAACAGTACAGGAATTTATTTATTGTCGTTTGGAGGTAGATAGGGCAGCATGCCAATTTAGCTTTGGGGTGTAAATCAAACCTGGGTGGAGAGCACTCCGGATAAGGTTGGACAAACAAATGGTATTAAAATCACTGGAGTTCCTTCACCTTGCAGTTGCAGCTTTACTCAAGTAAGTCTCATTGCTTGTATTGGTAAATTTACAGTGCCGAATCCAGCAGATCTACTTGAAAATTATTAAAACCAATGACCTTTTTTGAGCAGTTTCTGATGGATAGAGGATGCTCAAAATACAAATGTCGTGAATAGTTTAGTACACTCCTGTTCAAAAACTCAAAGATGCATGAGCCAGGATGGGAACACTGCACATGGCAGCTGCTTCCCCAAGCATATTCTCTCGTCTCAACCAGCTTGGACACTGGAAAAGGAACTGTCCACTGCAGTCCACATTAATTGTGAAACCTATCTTCATGCTTCTTAAATTATCTCATATATGGAACTGGGATGTTTTTCTCCTCTAAGATGCCAGAGACTGGTGCCATATTTGTTCCCATTGCTATAGTTCTTTCTTTCTTTCTTTCTTTCTTTTTTTAAAGGTAACTTTCCAGGGACCACTAGCCAATGGCTCAGAGGTGGCCACCAGGATTAGCCCTGATCTATCTGATATAGCTACCATGGATACTATATGGTACAAAAGGAGTAGTAATTTAACTCCCACTATACATTCCCATCCAATCTAGAGTCACCTAGAAGTGACTCATTGTGCTCAGTTGTTTCAGCGGACTGTAGCTGACAAGTTCTGTGACAACAGAGACAGAAATGGCTTATAATTTTGTATGTCACAGCCTACATCATCAGACTCGTGAAGCAATGTGCGAAACGTACTACAAAGTACATTATCATGTATTTAAGATGTACTGGAAGAAAAGCCAATGTTAACAAGAACTAACTGTAACGGGACTATTACCGTGTGTCTAAATAGTTAGCATGCTTAGCACAAATACAATCCAAACATTTGTCAGGGCGTGAAACAAATTTATAGTTAACAGTAGCACTAAATAGGAAGAGAAAATACAATCAAATGGCAGTAAGGAATTGTTTGTAGCGACAGAAACAAATCACAGCCTTTCTTCAAATCCAGAGTCTCACAAACCTGAGGTACTGATTATTGTATATGTGTTTGCCAATTTCTTTCTTTCTTTCTTTTAAAACTATTCTCACTCACTGATGCTTTTACTGAAGCCTGGCACATAGAAATTAAAGACTGAAAAAGTTCCCAAGCTCTCTCTTTTTTCTTAATAAGAAATGCTCCACCTTTTAAACTTCTTCATTGTTATGTCATATAATCCACTTGATTTTAGGGGGGGGGAATAATTTATTTCTGATTTTTAAAAAATGTGTCAATAAAATACCTAGAAAGGAGCATAAATGTGGACAGAAAAATATTAGAGCTTACAGATAAACTCCTCAGAAGCCAAAGTCTCAAGGATGGACAATAAAATCAGTCACACATTGACATGGAGCAAATTGTGGATGATAAATCAGTGTGGTGAAGCTGTGGCAGATGAAGGCAAGCATCAAAGCTAAGTCATGGACTAAAATTACAAGAAAAATTAAAAAGAAAAAGAAATAACTCTGTTTTTTATTGTAACTCTGCCTCTTGTTCTAATGTCTTTGGGATACTGAGTCTTTGTTTTGCTGATTGCTCCACTATCTTGCACGAGGATGGTGTAAGAAAAGGAAATCAATCTTTTAACGTACAAGGTTACATTTGTTGTGGGAGTATACTACAGAAAAGGAGCTGTTGATCTAAACTGCAAAGGTCACTGGCAAAAATGAAAAGAAACCATGTACTTACTGCAACCACGAACTTTAAGTCCCTTCCTGTGGTACTTTGGAGAAGCAGGCCAAAGAAGAGGCTAAGGAACATGAAGCCAAACCGAATAAAGTTGTGCATCAAACACATCACTGACATGTCCATCCTGATTCCTGACAGCAGCATGAAAAAGCTTTTTAGTGGAAAATAGCCCACAAGGGAAAAGCTGTGCTTTATACAGAGCAAACAGAGGGGTGGAGACTTTCTCTCTTTTCCCTGTATGTTTCATCTTGGATTTTAATTTGAACAATTATGGCTACTGGTCTATTTCTTTGTCATTTAGTTGGGTTCAGAAAATTTAGGGGTTGGGTGACTAAGGAAACTGTACAGTAGATGCCCAGAGGCTGTGCCCTTTTTTCCTCCTCCAAAACTATTAGCAAACAGTCAAGCATTGGTGTAATAGTGCCTAAGCAAATAAACTATGAAGTGGCAATCTCTTGTTCATATTTAAGTTCAGTGGACTGTCTCTCTTTTGGAGGCCAGCCCAAGACATTGTCCTGCTTCCTCTCCCTTGTTCCACATAAAGAAGCTGACTGGGCTTAACTCAGTACTGGTGATGCGATAACAAAGGTGAAGTCCATAGTTGAACTATGGAATGTGGGAAGTTGGATCACCTCTTCCCTGTTCTGAATCCCCCAATATTGACAACAATTGTAAAATACTTTGTACATGCAGCATTGGAAAGAATGTTATATAAATACTAAGCCTTATAATTACAGCGCTCTAGAAATAAAGTTTAATAATAATAATAATAATAATGCACATTAGCTAAATGCCCATGTCATGATGGGTAAGGAGCATTTGTGGGGAGGGCCTGCAGGAAATCTATTAACAAATGCCAGGCCATGCATTGACCACAAGTTTTGCTTTTCTCCATGGGAATGAATGCCAGTTGTTCGCTTATATGGGAAGACAATAAAAGGGTGCAGTCTGATGTTGCTAAACTGGCTACCTGGCTTTCCTGACACCAGTTATTAAATCAATTTCTCAGTAACAAGGATATAAATACACTAAATTACTATTATAACTCAGGATGCATCTGTACTGTAGAAATAATATAGTTTGACACCACGTTAAGTATTGTAGCTCCATCCTATGAAGTCCTGGGTTTTGTAGTTTTACAAGGTCTTTAGCCTTCTCTGCCAAAAAATGCAGCTACCACACAAAACAAATCCCACAATTCTGTAAGATGGGGCCATAACTCCCCCACTTTGTAATGCAACAGCAACTTAAACTTACTTTTATAGGTATGGAGTGTGACCTCTCTTACATAGTGGAGGCGGTATCTCAGGCGGTTCAACTGCTGGCTTGTACCTAGCCACATGCTACAGCATTCAGAAACTAATGTTCCAAGTTCCATCCCATACCTTTTGCTTTTATGTAGGTTGTGCCTAGCTTGCCAATATGTTAGCCGTCCCATATTACTATGAAAGTGCTTGCAAGGGTTCTCTCTCAGGCTCCTTAAGGCCTTCACTGGAGATTTGAATGCAAATCTCATCAGTGGGGTAGGAAATAGTTGGGATAAGATATTTTCTTTTATTTGCCCATGCAACTGTGGGCTGTGCTTGTAAATTTAGCTCGCTTACCTTCCTTTCTCATCCAGTAGTCAAAGCTCTATCCTTTGAAAGAGACCTTTAGGAGCCACCATTCTTGATACTGAGGAATTCATTTCTATCCCCAAGAACAAGGTGTCCTGACATCAAAACAGCTTACAAAAATTCAAACAGAGTGAAAAGCACTTACTAAGACGTAAGTAAAAACATACAAAATTATTGTAAAAAGTGCAATTAAAGTATCCCTTGAAATGCACCCATTTAAAATAAATCCATAAAAGACGAGAGAAAAAAGTCAGTAAAACTGCACACTGACTTACAGTCAGTTCCTACAAGCCTCTTGGAATTTGAAAGTTCTCACTTCATGATGAGAAGGTTTTCCCTTTGGCAAAGAGGGAACTACAGAGAGGAAATCACAATGTCTGGAAAGTAGCCCCCAAGAAGGCCCTCCAGACATGCCCATGAAATGGTTAGGCCAATAGAAGGCCCTCCTTTGATGATCTTAGAGCCCAAGCAGGTCAATATAGGAAGATACAGACCTTCAGATACGCTTGACTGAGCCATACAGGGCCTTATAGATCACAATCAAAACTTAGAATTGTGCCTGGAAATGGACCAGCAGCTAGTGAAGCTGTTGCGACAGAGGAGTTGTACACTCACTGTAACCAGCACCAGTTAACAATCTCATCGCAGCTGTTTGGGCCAACTGAAGTTTCTGACCTATTTTCAAAGGCAGCCCATGTAGACTATGTTAAAGCAGTCCATATGAGATGTAATGTGACATTGCACGTGTCACTGTGACCGGACTGGACATTTCCAGAAATGGGAGCTGATGGTACACCCACTTTAACTGTCCAGATATAATCCTGGTCATTGAAGAAATAGCTGAGAGCTGAAACCAGGAGTGTGTCTAAACTGCAAATCTGTGTCTTCAGGGTGGGTGTAACCCCAGTCAGGACAGGCTGAATTCCCTGATTTTCCTTTCAACTGATCAGAGGCAACTCTGCTTTGTCTGGATTAACCTTCAATTTGTTTGTCCTTGGGCACTACTGAGGATAGTCTAGAATGGAAACAGCTTCTTTGGAGTTAGATGGAAAGGAGAAATAGAAATAGAAATAAAACTCCATTCAACCATTTCCAGAAATTTTATGTAAATGTTGAATTGCACAGGTGACAAAACAGAACCCCGAGGGACTACACAAGCCAAGGCATAAGGATTCAAACAGGAATCCCCACCCAAGAAGGATCAGTGCCTAGAAGTCCCATTCTGGACAGACAACTCAGAATGATACCATGGTCAACAGTGGTACCATTAGGTGAGTGCAGGGAGTACGGACCACACCAGGTGACCGCCTCAGAGGAGGGAGGAGTCAGGCTCTCTTCCCACTGCAAGGTGTTTATGTGCACTGCTGCTGCTGCTGCTGCTGTGCCCAGTGCCTGTCCCTTTGCCTCTGATGCCCTGGCTCTCTCCATGAGGAAGATGCTAAGGCAGCAGAGGAGGAGGTGCCCCTTCTGCTGCCACACTTGCCTGGCCACCTCCTGGCAGCCTTGGGTGAGTGGGCAGCCATATGAGCTAGTGAATGAGGCAGTGGGAGGGGAGCATGGAGGGCAAGGGAGATGACTGCTGCCACCACTTCTCCACAGTCCCCTTTCCAGGTCTGGCTCGGTAGCAGCTGACTGGGGGAAGGGAGCACGTGGGAACAGAAGAAGCAAGAGTGGATGGGTGAATATGTGCCACTCATGGCTTCTTCACTGCCCTGGTTCTCTCTGTGATGCCACTGAAGATTAGTAGTGTCAAAAGCCTATGAGAGATCCAACAGAACCAACAGGGACACACTCTCCTTCTCCAGTTCCCAGTGCAGAACATCCACCAAAGTGATCAAGCCATCTCCATGCTATAACCAGGCCTCAAGCCAGACTGAAATGGAATTAGATATTCATCTCATCTAGGAATTCCTGCCGCTGTAAAGTGGCAACACCATGTCCTATAGCTTGCCCCCAAATGGAGTATTGGATACTGGCTGATAGGTACCCAATATGATGGGATTCAGGGAAGACTTTTTCAGTAGTCTTACAAATGCCTACTTCAGACATGTTAGGGCCTTGCCTTGTCATAAGTGGCATTAACCACTCCCATTACACACTCAGTCAATCCCTCTCTGGCTTGTTTAATGAAACAGGAGGAACGGGAATCTAGAACACAGATAATCACCAACCTTCTGACCATATACTTGGTCTCTCCTGACCAACAGAGATTCTGTGAAGACATTCTGGCTGAGAACTCTATGATGCTTTAGTTCCTTCCTCCACAAGGAATTCTGCCCACAAACATGACATCTCTAAAAGTCTATTGCATCTTTTTCAATCACAGAAGAGCTGGGCTCTCAGGAGGCAAAACCTCTTTGCAATGGCAGACTGGGAAGTCTTGAGGTCCTAATCTGGTTCACATTTTTTTTTCCTGACATGACTGTTACAGAGTAGTGATCATATGATACTTCTACAATAAAGAAAGAACCTTTGTGGTCTGATTTATTCTACTCCCAGTTCAACGTTGTCTCCTCTTCCTCTCGCTCTCTCCTCTTCTACCACTACCACCATGTTTATACTCTGATCCATCTACACCATATACATTTGGAAGGCCAGAGATTGGAAGAGTTACCTTTTGGTAGTAGAGCTTCCAGAATCTCTCATCCAGAATGACTAGATTCCAAAGTCTGAGTATGGTGCATCCAGGGTACTGAATACTGTATTATGGAAAACATAAGACGAGGAACCTGCTATAATAATGATCCTGTGATCCCATTTGGGTTCTGTTCTGTTGCTGCCCCTGTTGAATTTGCATGTGGAAAGGAAAAGATTTCTCTCATGCACACACACTGAGCTCAAAAGGTTACCTTTTTTGGCCTACAGCTCCTAGAATTCCCAACCCAACCTTGCTATTGGTCTATATTGGGAGATTCTGGAAGTCATAGTCCAAAAAAGATAACATTTCCAAGCTGTAAACATGCCCTATATTTATGGGGATGTAGCCATACTGCAGAATTAAAGTACAGTGTAGTTCGACACCACTTTAATCACAATGACTCCATCCTACAGAGTCTTGGGATTGATAGTTTGGTAAATTACAGCTTGGTCTGTCAGACAGCTCTGTTGCCTTGCTAAACTACAAATTCCAGGATTCTGTAGGATAGAGTATTGGTTGTTAAAGTAGTGTCAAACTGCTTTAATTCTGCAGTGTGGCTATACCCTAGATGATTAATAAATTGAGCATGTCATTAATGTAGGGCACAAATAAATGTGCACATTTGGAAATATGCATTTTGAAAACTACACATTTCAGTTCTGGGAGAAAACACCAATTCTGCTGAACCTATTTTTAAAAAAAGATGAGAAGAAAATTCAGGTACGATAGTGATTGTATGAATCTGTCTTCCTTTCATCTCTTTTGTATAGTTGTTCTGTGTATTGTTTTCATTGCCTTTTTATTTGTACTTGCTCAAGTAATGTATTCCCTTACTGGTTATATGGTTTAAATTTCCCTCTGAATTCTCAGATCTTATGGAAGAGGTCTCTTGTTATGCCTTTTTTGTTGTGGTCTTCTATTTTTCTGCATTGGTTGTTATAGTAGTTCTCTTTGTCCCTGTGCACAGATCATTGAACAGTTGTGTTCAGGTTTCTAACGCTTTTTTCTGTCCCCTTTTTTTCTTTTGCTTATCATGTGTGCTTAACTGCTTGAAGAGTTTCATTTGTCATCCAATGGAGCTTTCTTTTCCTTTTGGCCAGAGATTTTGGAGTTTATCACACCGGAGGAATTTCGCTTAATTTTGAATGAAAAGAAAGTGGGGCAGAATGCATTCACACAAAATTGCTAGTTTAGCAAAATTACACAATGCTCATTGCATTTGAACTGGCTCTCCCATTGCCCCAAAATAGCATGCCATTGCCCAAATTTGCATGTGGCAGTCTATCACGCAATAATGTGAAACCCCGTGATTGTGCTTGGACTGAATTCCCATTGCCTGAATTTGTGTGTGGTGGTCTATCACGCAATAATGTTAAACCCCATGATTGTGTTCAGATTGCCATTGGATTATACTCCCAATTTCCCTTGTCTGATAAACTCCACTGGCTTTTTGCATTCTCTCCTCACAATGTCCCCTGCTTGAGTCTAGAGTTCTTCTGGCTCCCAGTCAATTAGGCTTAATAGTGCAAATCTGGGGTTTATTTTGTACATTAAATTCTAAAGGAATGTTTTATAAAATTATTATTATTATTATTATTATTATTATTATTATTATTATTATTAACTTTTATTTATAAAGCGCTGTAAATTTACACAGTGCTGTACATACAATCTTTTAGTTAGATGGTTCCCTGCCCTCAGGCTTACAATCTAAGAAGACATGACACAAAAGGAGAGGGGAGTGGTGGTGGGGAATGGGATCAGGTCCAGCAGTTCTTCTCCACCTCCGAGGCCTGGACCAAGGCAGATGGACTGGAGGAAGGGCTTGGCTTCTTGATGGATGGTTAGAAGGAGGCTTCCTGGGTCAGAGAGGGGCTCTGGGAATGCTTCTCTAAACAATATGGTCTTTAATTCAGTTTTGAAACTGGGTAGAGAAGTGATGAGGTGTGCATGTGGGGGAAGAAGGTTCCAGGAGTAAGGGGCAGCAAGCAAGAAGGGATGAATTCGGGAGGGGCAGTGGTAGTCCTACACTGACAGGAGACCTTGACTACAAGAGCGGAGTGTTTTTCTGACTTCTTATGATAACTAAGAAAGCCAGACTTTATTCTTTTGCTGATGAGAGTAATCAGTGGACTGTGATGGGGTTAAAATAGGACAAAGGTACTGACTTTTAGTGTAAGATGATCTCTGTAGAGTGGACAGAGACTGTTGTGGATACATGTGTGGGCAAATAACCACGGACATCAAGGTTGGAGTTAGCCAAGGAGTACAACCAGTCAAAGAGGACATAAGTACAGTACAATACCATTAGCTTGATAGATCACATATTCTGTGGTCATAAATACAGGGAACATTAAAAGGGTTAGGTACGTGATATTGCAAGATGAGAAATAAATGGTGCACCATTATTTACATCAACCTTTAGCTGAACATTAAACAGATATTTCAAAGCTAAATGTCCAACATTGCAATAGTTGCACATCCAGAGTTGGAACAAAACTTAGTTATATTTAGAACAAACCGACTGTAGTCAGTGGGATTTAAGTTAGCCCTGACTTAAAATTCCTGATATTTAAATAGATCCATCCTAAGCATGATTGCAAGGACACAGGCATCCATCATGGATGTGGTCGTGTTTCTTAATCAACACTAGGGGCTGCAACTAGGTATGAGCAATACAATTCGGTATGAACAATACAACCAGGGGCTGCAAGATATGAGCTAAATAAGTATAAAATGATACAATTTGGTACAAAGAATAATCCTTTGTTTATATATCAACTTCATATACAGTATTTACTGGTGGAACAGAAGCATAATGACTAACTAGGAAAGAGAAATCTTGCATTTGTTATGCTCAGGAAAAAAAGAAACAAAAACCTTCAGAGCGGCAAATGAAAAAACACACACATTTCCACTAGGAGATATAGGAGACATTTACTTCATATTTTATCATCAGTCAAGTTGAGTTTTGTGCATAATATTTATGGCTGGAGTGATGGTGGTTGTGTGGTTACTCATGTGCAAGTATCTTTCCCTATCTATTCTTTGCTTCTGGCACATGGTGACAAATGTTGTCACAGACAGCATCCTAAACAGGATGATATATGACTCCGACATTTGCCTACGTCATTATCTATGGATTTCTCTCTGACCTTTCTGTCAAGGTGTGCAAGGCAGCTTACAGCAGAAGTGAAGAAACCACAAATATCCTCTCTCAGCTTCCTCCCCAAAAACAATATGAAAAATTGGAGCAGCAGGTGTCAGATAAGAAAAGTTGTAATAGTGCCCCTTGATTAAATATATAGATCTAAAATGATTTGCCAAAATAAGAGAATCTTCACTATTTAAAGCAGGGATGGGAAACTTTGCCAGGTCTGGGGGCATTTTTGTCCTTAGAAACCAAGTTGCACACAGTTGCCCTGATCCCATGACTCCCTCCAAAATGATCTGCCATGAAAATGAGCAGTTGTTTTCCCAGAAGCTTAATATTAGTTTAAATGTGATCTTTCTCTTTCTCTCTCACACACACCATTTTTAGATCCCAAATTGCCTTTAAAAAAAGAAATTAGAGATAACTAATGATGCTGAAATTTCCCCCAAAAGTGGTTCCTGCGGTAGTGTTGGGGACCTTCCTGTGGATTACTGGATATTCATTGCCTATTCTTGACCTAAAAGCAGGCAGTGATAGGACCAAGTATATTTTCTGTGGGATTCAATTCCAAATTCTGGGTGGCACTGTGGCCCCTAAAGAATGCCCTCAAAAATCTCAGTTCACAAGCAATAAAAAAATGAAATGAAAATAAATGAAAAATAAGTACCTTTTGTAACGGATACCAGAAAAATTGTTTTGTTGGACTATTATTCTCACTGCCTATGCTAGTTTGTGAATTCTAGAAGTTGCACTCAAAAAGTACCTTTCCCAGGCTCTGCTGGATATAGAGATTTAAGGTGTTTTTTTTTTCTTTCTTGCAAGATATGGAGGTATAGACGTCCATAGAGTTAACATACTTGCCTCTGGATGAATGACTCACAATAAATATAAAGCTCAACGATCCCCAGCATGACCAGCGAAAAAGGGCAACTGAACAATACAACACCATTATCTCAATAGAACGAGCATGCTGTATTCCTTGGAAAGTGAACAGTACAGGAATTAAATGCATGATAACCACAACCATAACTACAAAGCAGCACAACACTGGTTACATCAAGCTCTTTGCAGAACAGTGAACACAGCAATCAGAGAGATGATCAGCATTTGCTAGCACTGCTTATAACCATTTATTATTATTATTTATTATTAACTTTTATTTATAAAGCGCTGTACATACAATCTTTTTAATTAGATGGTTCTCTGCCCTCAGGCTTATAATCTACCATCGATCTAAGACCAGTGGAAGCAAGGTTCTCTAAAGGTGTCCCTAGCTTGGTGACTAAAGTACATGTAACAGATGCTGCTTGTATGATTCCCTATATTACAGCAGTGTCAGAAAATTTAGGAATGGGTATACTGGGTAAGGGGCAGGGAGGCAATGGTACAAACTGATTTGATGTTTAATATCTATCTATCTATCTATCTATCTATCTATCTATCTATCTATCTATTTGGAGCACTAATTAATTTCTGTTATAAACGCACGACTGTATGTATGAATTTTTCTATGTGCTTTCTAGCTATGAGATACACACACAGAGAGACACAGACACATACATATATATACACATACACAGACAAATATACTGAAAAGATCAGATCTAGATTTGGTCATACTGTAGTTAGGCAATTCCCATTGAAATCAACTGGACTGAAGTTACTCATAGCTTACTACTCATTGATTTCATTGAGTATATGCCAACCGTGGGTTAAGGTAGGTCAAATTAAAAATTACACACACTGTGTGTGTGTGTGTGTGTGTGTGTGTGTGTGTGTGTGAAGATCATATTGGAGAATGAATCCTAGGGCCAATACATTTGAAAGCTCTGGACTCTAAAGTTTTATTTGCAAACAAGTACTTTAATTTTAATTTTACTTCATACAAATTGTATTGTTAGTGTGTATTATCTTACAAGACATTTTGCTTTAATTCAACCAATTAATTTTCAAGAGACACTTTGCCAGATATTATTAAAGACACAAGTAAAGGACAAATGTAACATCAGACATCAATGTGTTCCAGAACGTCACTTTTGTTTTACCAGCTTGTTCTTGTCAGTAAGGTATCTTTGTGGGATTTCTCTTTCCACACAACTTAGATCTGTGTAGAAGAGACACCAAAATGCTACCAGCCTGCTTGTGTTCTGTTCTGTTTTAGCTCTCAGGAGGAACAGGAAAAGGCCTAGTGAGTCGCTTGCTCCAATATGATCTTAGTCCAGACTGGTACCATTTTTGCCTTGACACCCAGAATCCCACCTTTCTCTGGCTCTGCCCCATCTGTGATATGTGAAAGGCCTCAGAGGAGCGGGCCTGTGGCTGAGCACTCCTTTTGTATTCCAAGAACTCCTGCCAAGCATGTTTCCTACGATGATGCACTAGTTCAATGGATCATAGCGCCTTGTTGAACTCAAGGAATACAGTGTCTGGTTTGAGCTTTGGGATGTCTGGTTTGGGAGTCAGGCTTGGAGATACATGATTAACTGGTGGTGCTCAGGTCTAGTGCCTGTTGCATTGGTCCTTCGTGGTTGTTCAGATTCTTTATTCATGTCCAGGTCATTGTCTGTAGGAAATAATTATGATAAAAATGATTAAGAATTAAAGCTATCTCTGCACAACATCTTTCTGATAATAGATTTTTGAATTTCACAAAGTGCAAATCTTGAGCTATTTATTTAATCATCTAAATCATGGCATCTAGCTTCAGACCTAGTGGAATGTACCTTGGAACTTGATCATAGAATCATAGAATCATAGGGTTGGAAGAGACCACAAGGGCCATCCAGACCAACCCCCCTGCCACGCAGGAACTCTCAAAGTATCCCAAACATATGGCCATCCATCCTCTGTTTAAAGACTTCTAAGGAAGGAGGCTGTTATAGTTGTGCTCCAAAGTCACCTCCCTAGCTAGCAGGGGGCATACATGCAATTAGATAGGAATGTTTTATTCGGTCAATGACCAGAAAGATTTGAAAAAAATATAAACCATGATACATAAGTGCGGTAATGAACTTCAAGTGATACAGAATAAAATAAAATAAAATAAAATACAGTGTGCCTGCATTATAGGCAGGCGCACTTTACGTGGACTTGAGCATACATGTTCAAGTTGTGGGGAGCGCAAGGGGCGCAGCGCAAGGGGCGACACGTCCCATTCCCATTCATCTAAACAGCATACCTCCAAAGTGACCTGAAGCAACTTTATTTTGGCCTGTCTGTATAGGCCCAATGTCTCATTATATATGTATATAGAGATATTTTGTAGCATCTTTGAGACTAACTAAAGAAAGTCTCAAAGGTGTTACAAGATCTCTCTACATACTGATTCTACGGACTAACACGGCTATATCGTTGAATTCTCTATACAGTATATGTAAATACAGGTATTCTCCAATTTGGAAAAAAAAATCTGAAATATGGAACACTAATGCTCCCAAGCATTTTGGATGCTGTGGATGATAGGAAGGGCAAGACATTTTATTCCCTGAAGTAAAGCACAAAATAGCAACCCTTCCATTCTACATGCAGACGCTGACTGGATTGGCAGCTGAATCTTAATTCAACACAGGCAAAAGAGGAGGACCCCCCCCCCCTTCAAGTCAGTAGGCTAGGTGAGGGGCCACTTGGCACAGGCACAACTCTTTTCTCAAGAGAAGGGGTGCTGGAGGGGGGTGCTCCCAATGCTGACTCCAGCAGCTGCATCTCAGTGGTGACTGTCAACCCCCATGTCAGTAGTTGAATGAATCCACTCCAGGATTGGGTTTGAACTTTAAAAGAACTATCCTAATGCTATGCTGACATTAGATAAAGATATTTAGAACTTTTCTTAAAGAAAACTAAACACTGGGCTGTGAAAGAGAAACTTAAGGCCTGAACAGAAAGGGTAAAATAAAGCTGCTTTGGGTCACTTAGGAGGTATGATGTTTAAATGACACACGCATCTTAAGAGGCCAGAAGCTGTGCCAAAACTGTGCTCCAGTCCTTAGGACTAGAACATGGCTTAAGATGCCAGTGGATTCGTCACCTCTCTGGCACAGAAGGCTTTAGCCATACTGGCTAGAATTCCTTTGGTGTCATAGGTTGTGATTGCTGTATGCCTTCAAGCCATTTCTGACTTATGGCAACCCTAAGGTAACCCTATCATGGGGTTTTCTTGGCAAGATTTGTTCAGAAAAGGTTTGCCATTGCTTTTGTCAGAGGCTGAGAGCATGTGACTTGCCCAACGTCATCCAGTAGGTTTCAAGGACAGACAAGGAATTGAACCCTGGCCTCTAGAGTCATTGTCCAACATTCAAACTACTACACCACACTGGCTCATACATACATAGTGATGTACACAGTGATATACTGGTGATATACACAGGAGTAACTCCCAGTAACACCTGCAAATAAATTTTTAATGTTGTGAAGGAGAGATTCAGTACCTTATAGCACAATGCCTTTCTTTTATTCTGTCTTCCTGCATTCACTTTCCCAATCGTCTACTAAGATGGGAGAAACCAGTTCTGCAAATTGCGATAGCGGACACGCAGGCGAGCAGCCAGGCAGGGTAAGTAGATAGGGATCTTTTGAAGTGTCATTCCGAAAATGCATTTCAATTGTGTAGTCTCTGATTTGTAGAAGCCAGAAAAACAAAGAGAGAAGAAGAAGAAAGTCAGATTACCAAATTTTAGGAAGTCTCTTCACAATGCAGTACTGAACTCCAGAGATGTACATTACAACAGTTATTCCAGAATGAGATAGATGATCTGAGACCACACAATTATAGCATTATGATTCCAGTGTAAATGCCATTGTGCTGTCCTGTAGAATCCTGGAATTTGTAGATTAGGGATGTACCAAACTGAGAATTTAGAAGTCTCAGCCAGACAGCTCTAGTGCCTCACCAAAGTATAAACCCCAGGGATTCCATAAGGTGCAGCCAGGGACGTAGCCAGGATTTTGGGAAGGGGGGGGGGGTCCAGACTAAGTGCCACTATTATAATGGGGCTTGGGTGTGGCGGCGCGGCAGCACACACCATTTTATCTAACGGAAGGGGGGGTCCGGATCCCAAGACCCCCCCCCTGGCTACGTCCCTGGTGCAGCCATGGTAGTTAAAGTGGAATTATAGTGCCATGACTGTGTGATGTAAAAGGGTCCCTGTTGCCCTCAAGATCTTTGGGAACTGTAATTCCTGGCTTTTGGCCATGTTGTCCAAGGCTGATGGGAATTGTAGTCCAAAGCATGCAGAGCAAATCCAGGTGCTTACTCCTGACCTAGAACAACACAAAGATTCTAATGCAGAGCTCCACGTGGCCATAGGCATCAGTTAGTTTCATTTATGCGTTCAAAACTAGAGCTTAGACGGGTCACTTTTAAAAGGCATTCACTTATATTTACAGCTCTTAATCTCCTCTAGCCCTTATATTTACAGTTTTGTTATTCAAAAATAGCTAAAATAGTTGTTTTAGTTGCTTTTTAGAAACCCATGCTACAAGCCCCTAGCCTGTGGTATAAAATAATTGTAATGATGAAGCTACATACCCACTTCAGTGTAAAAGTTAGCTCACACAATTAAGCAAAGAAAATTGTTTAACTATTAATTTAGGGGACATCAGCTTGAATAATAATCAAAGATATGCGATGAAACAAATTTTAAAAGCTGTCCATGCAGTGATTGGTTTAGAATGGAAAAAGAAATAAAATAAAAGTGTCATTTGTTTAAATATATAAAGGAATACACATTCTTTGATTTTCTTATGAAAGGAAAGCTTAAAAGAAGGCTTATTGGGAAAAGTAATAAAGACCCTTGGAGAGCTGAATAGGAAATTGTGATTAAGAGAGTGAAAGAAAAAAATGAGGTATTAAGAGGTAGAAAAAATAGTTAATGATATATTCCATATCTTCAAAAATGATTATTAATTTAAATAGAATATTAACACTCTGTGTGACTGTTTGTGGGAAGGTGGAAGGACAGGGGGCAAAAAATAGTATATTATGAATGTGGATCACAGAGTTTGTAATATGTACTATGCAAAGAATAATACTTTTAATTTTTTTTTTAAAAAAATCTTTAAAATAGGTGGGAATGGGATACCAAGGTACCTGCCTCAACTATACTTTTCCTGGACGAAACATCCAGAATTACATTTTCCTGCTTTTCTGCATGTTTCCTCTGTCCTAATTCATGATTATTACATTGAATGGGTCTATGTATAAAAATAGAAATATATTGCAGAAGACACTTATCTCGCTGAAATAAGCAAGGTGTAAATGAATGGAGATTGACATTTGGTAACAAAGGAATAGTGATTGTTGACAACACAATAAAATACTTGCCCACTACTTTCTTGATACAGTTCAAAAAACTGACAAGCTGCATATGGTAGCAGTTTTTCATTGTAAACATTGAGTGCCATCTGCAGGGCTCCAAGTGTTGTATCATGCTGCAAAACAAAAACAAAAACAAATATGTACATACGTTGCACATTATGTTTGACAAATCTAAAAGCATTGTGTATGGTGGGGGGAGTTTTTAACTGCCAATATCACTAAAACCTAAGTATAGATTCTAAACATAGCTCTTAGTGATACCTATATTATTAATGGTCAAATGCAGAAAATGGTTAATGCCTTTTTGCAGCAAACCAGAAAATAGTTAGTACATAGTCTTCTTCCTTCACTCATCTTCCTCTACAGGAAAAACAAGCCAGACATACTTATACCATTAACATCAGGAGTGTGAATATTTGGCCCTGTAGACATTTGGCCACCTTGGCTGTGCTGGTGAAGCAGATATAAATTGTAGGTTAAGGCCTAAATCCAACTGTTAGTCCCTACCAGAGCATACTAATTGTGTCAGTTGGAATTTTGGTAAACCAACAAATATGGAAATCCATTTATTTAATGGGTCTGCTCTAGGTGAAACAACAACTGAATTTAGGCCCTCAGCATCTGATAAGCCAAAGATCCATCCATCAGCTGCTACCTAGTTCAAGCAGGACAATAATCTTTAAAGCATGCTTACAAGCATCAATCCAGATCCAGTGAATGATGCTTTATGTATTCCCAAATCTCCAATCCAGGGAAATGCTCCTCTTCAACCTCTGTTCAGCATGAAACTATTAAAAGTACATATGCCTTCCAAGAAAACAAATCAATCACTAAGTAGATGATAAAACCCTAAAAGCTCAAATCCAGATGAGAGCTCAGCTCTTTTCTGTTCTCTCTCTTCACAAAGTAATAATGAAGAAAAAAGCATCAGTTAGAAGACTTGATGATAAATCTGACACCCAAACATATAAGAATTGTGGTGAACTATTTTAAGTATATCACAAGGCAGAGGGATTATTGGAAGTATACCACAAATGACAACCTGTGTCTGGACCTTTATAAGGTTCCTCCTAGGCAAATTTCTTTTTGTTGCTGCACCATTCATTCAGGTATCCTAATGAATTTCTGGGATCTCTGAGTGGAAAGTAAATAGCAGATTTTTCAAATGAAATCTGAAACCTCAGGAAAAAGTAATGTACAACATATACAATGGCCCAAACCAACTGGAATAGACACATACAGTATAATCAGTTGTTGAAAGCTAAGTCTAACCATAGGTTAACACCGTTGGTATACCCTCCATTTCTTCATAGAGGAAGGCCTGGACATGTATAGCTAAGCGATATAAGAATGTAGTCAAGAAAGCAAATGTTATTAATGAGGAAGAAGACACCCACTTGGAGAGGCTGCAGCAGTTTGCTTTGCCTGACTCTGCAGGGAAAAACAAGATTTTACCCCTCATCTCCTCCCTGCTACGTTGAGTGCAAACTACTTTTACACTTTGGACTCAGTTTGAAGCAACTGAAGGAAACTGACAACAAATGGGGAAAGTAGGAGGAGAAGTGGGAAAATAGGATATTTTAAAAGCAGCATAAAAAGAGAAACAACAGAGGATTTAGCAGGATGGTCTCTGCCAAATTGGGACAGTATGAGGGTATGCATTGGTTCAACAGGTCTACTCTAGTCGGGACTAACAGTAGGATTCAGATCATCATGTTTACTTCAAGTGGTCTGTCTCACAGGTTGTTATGAAGTTAATTTGCTACGTTGAACTCCTGAGAAGGACAAAGTTCAGTCTTATAATTAGGCTTTCCAAACTGATACCTTTTCCCATCTCAGCCACAGATTGATGTTGTTTGGGTGTATGTGTCCCACTTTTCATCTGTGACATGTTGGAGGTATGGAATAACTGCAGGGCAAGAACGTCTGGCTAAGCACAACTTCACTACCCATTTAAGAGATGTTTAACTCCTGAACAACACGCTTTTGATACAGATCAGAAGCAGGGAACCTTTGTGAATCTGGCAGCCAAGTTTCTGCTTGTGGGATGCCCCAGAAGCCGTATCAACTGCCAAAATTGTCAACAAGGAATGAATAAAATATTATGAGTATTTAAAAGGTGAATCAGTATTCCTCATAGCCTCAACAATAGGCAACCCACTCTCTTTTATTTGCTAGAAAAATGGCAGCCCAGTGGAGTAAGGGTCCTCAGAAACTTCCATGCTAGGCCCATATTTTCCCCACCTTGGTACAAATGGTGACTGTAAGTTTAGCTTGATGTAGACAAACAAATAATGTTCATCTCCTATGATATTCTTCAGATATTCACCTTGACAACATCAAAACATTTGCTCTTGGTTATTCTCGTCTACACCTAGGATTCTCAGATATCAGAACCTAGCCTTGAGTCTTAGTGCCTGAAATAATTCCTTTAAAAGTGTATGCATGCCTATGGTTTCCTCATTTGTTAGACTTAGTTTTTTAAATCTGAATTTAGTACTGTGTTAGATGCTTAACAAAGCTTGATTAAAGGACCTGCCTTCTATGATATTACAAGAGGTTGTCCCTATGGAGATTATCGCACTGCGTTCTGAGAACGTTCCATATCATCACGTGATGAAAACGTTCCTGGAACGGATATTACCGCATTAGAAATCAAAACGTGATCAGAACGGGATCAGAACGGCAGTTTACCGCACTGCGATGAAACCGTTCTCAGAACGGTTTGCTGTATTAAGTTTTGTGGGCTGTCTTCTGATGACGTCGCCACTCAGTGGTTGGACGGCTCGGGAGAGGCGCTGCCCCCAGGAAAGAGGGAAAAGGGAGGCTTGGCTTACTGAAATCCCTCACCTCCCTTCCCCATAGGAATCAATCCAAAAACGGAGTTTTAAAAGAGCAGTGAGCCCTATGGGTCTTCATCTG
>NC_056527.1:54627442-54652049 GCF_019175285.1 Sceloporus undulatus | reverse complement strand
GGGGGGAGCAGAGGATGCTTGGCTATGGGGTTGTCCTGCCATCTCTCCCTCTCCCCTCTTTCCCCATAGGAAAGAATCCAAAAACGGAGCTTAAAGAGCAGTGAGCCCTATGGGTCTTCATCTGGGGGGAGCAGAGGATGCTTGGCTATGGGGATGTCCTGCCATCTCTCTCTCTCCCCTCTTTCCCCATAGGAAAGAATCCAAAAACGGAGTTTAAAATCTCTCTCAGATGCAGACCCAAAGGGCTCTCCTCTGCTCCTTTTAAACTCAGTTTTTGGATTGATTTCTATGGGGAAGGGAGGTGGGGGATTTCAGTAAGCCTAGGGACTCTGGCCGGGAAAGTGCTTCTCAGCCTCACTGCGAAGTCTTCCCTCCGAAGATTCTCTTGGGAGGGAAAGAAGGCAAGCCCCTATAAAACGCTGGGGCTTCATATGCTGGCATATGTTTGAAGAAAATAGGATAAAACCTATGTAACTTGATGGGCCAAGGGCAGAGTCCCCTCCTTGGCAGCCTGGGCATTAAGGGAGCTCCATGGAGGTCCCTTCAAGCGGAGGGAAAGGGAGGGGACTGGGCCAAGGGCAGAGCCCCAGCAGCCATAGCAGCTCTTTAAACCGGTTAGAAAAGAAGAGTCCTCTGCTGTCATCCCATTTCCCCTTTTTGGCAGCTTGACACCCTTTTGCTCCTGTGTGTGTGCATGTAATGTGTGCCTTCAGGTTGTGAGCTTCCCTCCCCGCTTTAACTCTTGTCTGGCTCTTTGCTATGGAATTCTGGGAGTTTTTTGCTTGCTTTTCTGTGGTGCTCCAAACAGAGGAGCTTTTGTGGGTTCCCTCCTGGAGAGAAGGAGGAGAAGGTCCTGGGCATCCCTGCCTCCTGCATTGTGACAGCACAGGAGCCCCACTGGACATGACACTAGAGACCCCTGGAGAAGCAGCCAGACCCTCTCCCTCTTGCTCTCTGCTCTGGTCTCTTCTTTCCCTCTCTTTCCCTGCTTTCCTCTTCTCTTCCTTGTCCCACCTTTCCTCCCTTTTTCCTCCCTTCCCTCCCTCCTTCTTTCCCCCCTCACACACACACACCTTCCCTCACTGCAGTCGCTCGCCTGCCTGCCTCCCTCCCTGCCTGTCATTCTTTCAGCCAATCAGAAGACGGAGGAATGAGGGAACGGATTTGAGAACGGATAAGAATACAGCACACACTTCTCTTGGAACGTTTTCATCACGTTTCAGCTCTCTGGGAACACATTCAGAACACATTCAAATCCGTTCCCTCCTGGAACACATTTGGAACACATTTAAGCGTTCTGAGAACCCGATTGGAACACATACGTGCGGTATACTCAAATGCGTTCCGTTCTCATCACGTGATCAGAACGTTCTCAGAACGCAGTGCGATAATCTCCTATGTCTCATGTTTTGGTTCTGAGGGCCTGGTGATCCTATCTACCCCAGAGAGCAAGTAGCATCTTGGGGTTATAGACTTTAGAACTGCTTTGATGAAGGTTGCAATCCTCCACAGATTTAAAGAACATAAATCCCAATTAGTTTATTCAATCAAGCAATGCACACATCTGCAGCCAAAGATTTTTTTTAAAATAAAAAAATATATACTCACTGCAGAGTAGACCAGCATTTTTCTCTTATGTGAATTTTGAGCAGCATTTGAAATATTTTCGAGAATAGTTTTCACAAGAAGACCTTCACAGAGATGGGAAAAGGTGTTAATATTGTTCAGGAGGAATATTACAGTGTTAACAAACAATGTTCCAAACTTATAGCCATTTTCCTAGCAATAAGGTGAGTAAACCCCATTGAACTCAGTAGGATAGATTAGTCTGATCGCGTATAGGACTATATGTATTGGATTGCAGTGTAGGTATTGTTAAAGCTTAGGATGTAATTTCTGAAATGCTGTAATTTTCAAACATAATAGTGAAGAAATGAGAAGAAAGGAATAATCAGTTTAAAATAATTCCAGATAGCAAGACTATATAGTTGGCCCTTCTTATACACGGATTTTTAATACACGGATTCAAGCATCCACAGTTTGAAAATGTTCAAAAAAAGTATAAATTTCAAATATCAAACCTTGATTTTTCCTTTTTTTTTAAAATAAGGGACGCCATTTTGCTATGTCATTATATTTAACGGGACTTGAGCATACACAAATTTTGTTATACATGAGGGATCATGGAACCAAACCCCAGTGTATAACCAGGGTCCACTGTACAATAATCGCCTTTCCTTTGGCAGTGACAAGGGAAACTATCTTCCTGACTATATTAAACAAACGAAGTTAAGCACATGCTTAAATTTCTTACTGGGGAAAAATGGGACTTGCAAATTGTAATAACAGATTTGTTAAACCTGCAGTCCTCCAGATGCTGTTGGACTCCTTCAGCTCCAACCAGCACGGCCCATGGGCAAATATCAGGTAGGTGATATAGTTCTGTTCTATCTAATGTGCCACAGATTCCCCAGTACTGTGTAATGTCTGTGATCCATCTCACAAAAACCTGCAAGAGTACTACCTATATCCTTCTTGGTGGGCATAGTAATAATAAACAAACAAACAAACAAACAAACAAACTCACAAGGGATCATTCAAAAACCCACGAGGGATCATCAGTTTATGAAGAGACATTAATAATATTTCAAGAGTAAAATGTAAGACTACAAGACTAAATCTAATTGTAAATAACTGAGAACACACAGTGAAGAATGCTCTTTGATGCACGTTTTATAAAGCTGGTATTGGTACAAGTTAAAGATAATTATTCTTTGCAGAAAATACACCTATTTCCCCTGGTTTTAATCACAAGAATTCAGTGTATCAGCAAATGAACATCCATAACCACCCATCTGCATATAATCCATCTGTCACCGTAAACTATTATTGAAAAAAGGGAGAAAGGAACAAAGGAAGAAAAGAAAGTAGAAATTATTTCTGAGCTTATCATGTTCCCTGCTCTACAAGAATAAAATGACTCCTCATACTGGCGGTGGCCTGAAATATGCTCTGTGTAAATATCTGAGGACAATCTAACCTCCACAACAACCAAAAAAGATGTACAAAGGCGTAAGCAGGACTTATGCTTGTATATCTCACTAACAGGATGATGGCCATCGATTCCTACTCTATCCTCTTTGCTTGAGTAGGAAGAAACATGTATGAACTAACACAATAGATTGCTATACTATTCCCTTTTCAAAATCTTCTGTATGTATATTTTTTGTTCTAGAAACCTCACGCTGAAAATTTAATCTTTGTTCTTCAGTTTAACATAGCTAAAGTATTTCTTTCTGAGGGGAAATTGCTTCTCTTCAACCTTACGCTTATGATGGACAATCTCTGCTGGTTTACCCATTTCCATGAAGTATTTGGAACTGTGTAAGGCTGGGATAACAAACCTCCTAGAACCTGTGTTCTTCAATTGGGAGAGTTGGGAATGAGCTGCAAATCTCACATCTACTAGCATAAAATCGCAAAACCAAAATAGCATTAAAAAAAATTAAATCAATAATTGAATAAATAAAGCAAACATTCCCTTAACTCATCTTCCCCTGCTGATTAAAATTGGCCTTCACTGATTAAGCAGCTGAAGCTTTTGTTAATTAATGTATCAATTAAAGCAATTAGAACTTCCAGCCTGAATATGCTGCAGTTTTTATTTAGTTGGGGAGTATATGTTTTGGAAAGATGTGTCAATCATCATCATGCCATAGTGAATGCTTCTTGCTTACCTCCTTGAAGCCGTGCCTTCTCTTCTCTTTTGTAAATACCAAATAAGGCAGATAAAGACATCATGGTTAGTTCACTCAATTTGGCCCTTACATCGTTGGTTGCCCATTTGGGTAGGGTATAATTATGAATAGACTGAAATAAAAATAGAAACACATTTTTATATTCTTGGGGCCTTTTCAGAGAGAATGTGTATTGGGGCTACACCTACCATTATCTCTAGCTAAAACCCCAGTGGCCATTAAAATTACATCAAATATTTTAGATCCCCCACAGCTCTGGAGCTTTTCAATTGTACTCCTTCTTGCTATATTGTGATATAGTGGGGGGGGGGGGGGTTAAGTGGCAAGCACCTAAAGGCTAAATAGTAAAGATGTTGCCCTCTGCTTGGACCATGGGACACTAGTGTTTGAGCAAACACAAGCTTTCAAGAACTTTCAGCAACCTTTCATGCCACAGGGCAATGGGTTCAGCCTTATTGGTCTTACAACCCGAAGGAAACTACAATATCCAGACCATACAGCTGCAAAAATATTTTTATTACCATCTATTCTCTAAGCCAGATAAAGTTTGTGATCTAATATGTAATCGTGCAATCAAAATGTTCTTTATTATAGGGATTATAATAGGGAAAATATTCCCTATAAACCTATATTTTAGAGATTATTTTAATAATTTAATTTTAATTTATTTAAAGAGGTGCATGGAAGGGAATATATCATTCCCCAAATTTACATTTTCACTTCCATCAGATTGCTCAATGCAAGTATATTTGTTTTTGTTTTTATCTCTAAACGTTTGTTGTTAGCTGCCTTCAAGTTGACCTCGACTCATGGTGACCCTGTGGATGAGACATCTCCAAGCCCTCCTATTCTCAACCTCTCTGTCCAGGTCCTGGAGGTTCAGGCCCATGGTCTGTCTGATTTAGTCTATCCATTTGGCATCTGGTCTTCCTCTCTTTCTATTGCACTCTACCTTCCCCAGTATCAATGTCTTTTCTAATGAGTCATGCTGTCTCATAATGTGGCTGGATACGACAGCCTCAGTTTAATCATTTTGGCTTCCAGGGAGAATTCAGGCTTGATTTGTTCTAGGACCCAATTTTTTGCCCTCCAAGGTATCCTCAGCACTCTTCTCCTGCATCACATCTCAGATGAATTAATTTTCTTCCTGTCTGTTTTCATCACTGTTTAACTCTCACATCTGTACATGGCAACACAAGAGCTCAGACGATGCTAACTTTAGTGTTCCGCTGTATATCTTTACACTTTACACTTTTTCTCTCTAGTGGAACAAACCAAAATATACATTTAAAACTTTAAATTTGTGCTGGCCAAATGGCTGTAATAAAGTTGTTATTGTTGTTATTATTATTATTATTATTAAACTTTAAATATTGAAAAAACAAACAGAAAATTACCTCACAGAGTAAAGTATCCTGTACATGCCAAAGTTTGAAATTGTCCAAATATTTCAGAGTGCTAGGGTTATATCCTGAATAGAAAGATATTGTTTTGATAAATTCCTGAAAGGAAATAAGAAAAAAAGTAAGCAAATAAGCAAATCAAGACATTAAGGTATCTGTTACATAAGCTGTGATTCTGGATTAAAGGAATGTAATCAATTACAACTTGAATTTTGAGGAACTGCAGTTGTGTGTGTGTATAGGCTGCATAATTAATATTAAAATGTATGGAACTTAATTATACCTAATTATATACAAATCACATTTCAACCACAGAGGTTTATAAGTTAGCTTTGGGGTCATATACACTTAGTGATCCTGCTTTGTGTGCCATAGTAAAGCCTGGAAGTGTTCATTTAAACATAGTTTCCTGTTATGTCCAGCCTGGCAAGCCACCCTTTAAAATCACTTTCAAAGCATACTTTAAGATCCTGGCTTGTTCCAAATCTGATTACCATAGCATGGAAATAGTAAACAACAACAACAACAACAAAAATCCCTACAGCTAACTGCAAGCTCCATGGTTTATTGCAGTGTGCCAAACCAGGAGGAAATGTATGGCTCATAGTTGCAGTGTGTGGGCAAAAGGCTTGAGTATAACTTGTGTTAGAAAGCAGAGATATGATAATCCAAACCAGGGTGCTGTTCATCGCTTCATGAGATGACCTCTCTTCCAGCTGACATGTAAATACAGGTATACCTCAGTTAATAGTTGATGCACTCTTGGCCACTCTTTCTTCAACAGAAAGTTTGGTATCAATATCAGAAATAACATGGAAAGAATAGGGGATAAGTTCCTATTCCAAATTTACAATAGGTACATGTGAAATGAAACAATTAGGTCAGGCAAGGCTTGAATAAGTAGACTTTTTTTTTTAAACTGCTAGAGACCACTCGAAAACTTTTTGCAAAATGCATCCAGAGATGACTCTCTCCCCACTTCCACTTCTCTTGGGATTTCCAGTTTTCTAACTAGATTTACAGAACTATGCTTCTTTAACATGCTGGGGCTGGGGAACTGATGAGATAGCCCCTTTCTCTCTCTCTCTCTCTCTCTCTCTCTCTCTCTCTCTCTCGTGCTGTTTATACATGCTCAGTAGGTGACTCTGGAGACGGCTGCTGTTTTGCTTGCCAGTTGTATGCAGTCACACAAAGTTACAGTAGGATTGGCTGTTATTGCATTGTTTACCACACACACATGGAATTGGAACCCACCAGATGAGAGCCCTGGCGGCACAATGGTTAAATGCCGGTACTGCAGCCACAAGGTGGTGAGTTTGATCCCACAGGGCTCCAAGGCTGACTCAGCCTTCCATCCTTTCATAGGTCAGTAAAATGAGTACCCAGCTTGTTGGGACAATTGGATTACAGATTGTAAACCACTTAGAGAGTGCACTGTTCACTAATAAACGGTATAGAAATGTAAATGCTATTACTATTTCCATCTTTGTGTTTCCCCAGTCCTCCTTCACTACCCTCCTAATGTTGATGTTTCTAAAAATGCCTTCCAGCAAGACAGAGGACAAGGAGGAAAGAGAGGGCTGGGTGGATATAAAAGAGCTTCTTTGTTAGAGGGTTTGTTAACTGAGATATGCCTGTATGAGTCCATTAGAGTTTTAATGCAGCCCTTCTCTCTGTCCCACCACCTTCTTAGGCCACTTTGGTAGGAACAAGGGAAAGGGCCTTCCTGATGGTGGCTCCCAGACTTTACAACTCCCTCCCTAGAAAGGCCTTGCCTCCTTCCAGCATCCTTGCTTTCCTTCTGGCGGCAGGTTAAAACATTTTTGTGCCACTGTTGTGCAAACTGTTGAGGTTGGTCACTTAATGCTGTGTGATGCTGTTTTTGAAGTTTTTTAGGAGTCTGGATTTTTTAAAATCATTTTTACTGCATTTTAATACTTTAATTATTTGAATATATGATTATTTAATTGTATATTTTATACTTTCATGTAACTTTTATAGTGGTTTTAATCTGTAGCAATAGCAATAGCATTTACATTTCTATACTGCTTAATAGTGAACTCAGCACTCTCGAAGCAGTTTACAATCTGTAAACTAATTGGCCATAACAAGCTGGATACTCATTTTACTGATCAATGAAATGATGGCAGGCTTGGAGCCCTGGCATCGAACTCATAATGTTGTGCTGGCAGTACTGGCATTTACCACTGCACCAGCAGGGCTCCCCTTCTGTATAGTTTTAAAATGTTAGCCACCTTGAGTCCCATCATTGGGAGAAAGGCAGCATATGAATGAATGATGGTGATGATGATGATAATACCATGTCCTTTACATATGTCACATGTTGGCACTTAGATTGAGTTAGATGAATACTTTGATGTCTAAAGTAACGGTAATCCAGCCATTACACACTGCAGTTCTATTTGGTGAGGTGCTAGTTTATACTAGAAACTTTACTGATTTCCACAACAGAAACACATTCCTAGGCAAAATAGAAAAGGATAATGTTTTAAAAAGTGTTTAAATAGTAATTTAATAACTTATAACCTGCTAAGCAAAATACTTTCTGCCATTTATGTTCAGTTGCTCACTGGAGGGAAAAATACATATCTCATGCAGGCGCGTCCCACCAAACTGTTTTACATGTGGTGGCACAAACTATACCAAAACCTTAAGTGATGCTGTATCTAGTATCCATACTTGGTGTTTTCTATGGTAGTAAAGGCCCACATTTCATCATGTTTAATGTGAATACTGAAATCCTTACACTTGATCCTATGAGTGTTGGAGAATGTATCTGTAGGATGGAGGCCATGGAAATTAAGGGAAAAAAAGTCCCTTAATAACAAACAGCGATATATAGTCTATTCTGTACTGTAAGAAACCCCTGCAAGTTCATATATCCCAAGATAGATAGATTTCAGGAACAACATGGGTTTACCTTGCTCCCTCATCACTATCCTTGTTCATTTTTATTACCTGATATGGCTGAATTTTGGCCTGGAATTCCCTTGAGGTCATCGTCTCCTTCAGAAGTTCCAGATAACGTGGACAGTTAAACATTGGATAGCGTAATTTCTGAAACAAATGTTAGATTGATTGTAACCAGTCTTTGTTTCACTCCAAGTATCACAGCTAGGGCTTTTATGTAAGACCTATCTTTATGCAGGCTGCTCATATCCATCAGGATGCTTCAGTAGCCCATCAGTGGGGCAAAATGACTGATGAGAATCCACATGGTTCAGACACTTTGTTGAACCTATGCAGGTCTGGTCATTGGTATGATGGGCGACTTCTTTGGTAGCTTTTGTATACCACTGTGGATTCTTTGGTAAACAAAAGGCAAGTAATGAGTCAGCAGCCTTGTAGATCAGGGGTAAGTAATATCAGCCTGCAAATCTCATAACATCTACCTATGTACCCAGTGATGAAAACTCAAATGACATCTACAGCACCATGCATCCATCCCATCACTGCTATATGTACTTAGCTAACTGTACGTCCAATTAAACAGAACGTGACTGCCTCAAGCATAAAAATGAATAAGTGTGTATTGTCAGTGGGCTAACCAGTTGCTAGAATGACATATTGCAGCATTTGTATTACTGTATTTTGAGAAGTGGCTTATTTCTACTGACCTCAAGAAGTTATGTTGATTGTTCTTGATCTTCCAACTTTTGAACAGCTTGAAGCAAACTTTGCTGGTGAGAATATAGGACTGAGAGGTCACATTCTATTTCTACTGCCTGAGATGACTCAAAGTCTGTTGTTCTTTATGTGGAACAACGGCTTGCCCAGGATGATTATATGTTTTAAGTGGAAAAGTTCTTAAGCAAAAGTAGCAGTGTAAACCTTTGTAAAGCAAGAACAAATGATTGTGTAGTTTGGTGCAGGTGTAGTGCAGTGTAGACTATTTGTCACTTATGAATTATCCTGAACCCCCCCCCCCCAAAATGCATGTGTGCTCTGCATAATAAATAACAACATTTTTGCACCTAAGACAATTTCTTGCACAGAAAACAGCATCTTCTGTGCAGAAATGTTTTTTATTGTGTAGGAACCTGCTTTCTGTGGAGGAAATTTGTTTTCTCTAAAAAAATGTTATTTTCTAGCCAAAAATGTCACATTCTGTCGGGGAAAAGCACACACCCAAAAACACATTTTTTTGTGCTGAATAAGTCTTGATCTATGAAAATTTTCACCTTACGATTCTCCTCACCAGTGTCTCCCCAACATTTGAGAAACCCATTACTCAAGAATATTTTTGAATATCCTTTCCATTGCTAGGATAGAGCTGACACAGTAGAGTAGTGAAGCATACCTATACTAGGAATACCCATTGCAAACCTCTAGGCAGCTCTGAATCTACTGAGTGGAAAACTCACTACCGCCTATTTGACTTGAGCCTAGTTTATTTAAGAAGTTGGGAACATTACCTTCTGGGGCTCTGATTTCCAGAATTCCCTAACAAACATAGCCAAAAATGTTGCAGTCCAAAAATAATTTTTCCCAAGCACTGGTTCTTATATTTATTAGCATAGAGATGTGACTTCCAGGTGATCTAAAACTACTTCCTTGTAGTTTGGCTTCAGTATAACCAAGATAACGTAGGAGTTTATCAGACAAGGGAAATTAGAAGTATAATCCAATGGCAATCTGAACACAATCATGGGGTTTAACGTTATTGTGTGATAGACTTCCACATGCAATTTTGGGCAATGGCAAGTGAGTCCAAACACAATCATGGGGTTTCATGTTATTGCGTGAGATGTGACCCATGCAATTTCAGGCAATGGCAAGCTATTTTTGGGCAATGGGAAGCCAGTTCAAACACAATTCGAATTCACATAAATTCGCTGAACTAGTGAATTCACATGAATGCGTTCTGGCCCCACTTTCTTTTCATTCGAAATTAAGAGAAATTCCTCCCATATGATAAACTCCGTAGAAATGTCATCTCTTCAGAATGGCCCTCAAAACTCTGGTCCTTCTTATGACACTGGCAGCAGCCTATAGTCAGAAGCCAAGTGGGGAAGGACTAATCTAGATTTATCTTCTTTTGTTGGTATAGGAAGTCTAGCACCCCAGTTCTCTGTACTAATACAAATGTGGGCCAGGCAGTAAAGCAGAGATAGAATGGAAGAGCTAGAAACTTTCCAAACTACTGTTGGAAAGTCTTTGGGGAATGTAACATTTTAATTAAAGAAGTTGATTTCTTTAAATGGAAAGGTATATAGCCTTTGTTGTCAGAAGATTTCTGACCAGAAGACTCTAAAAGCTGTGGCAACTGGTGGCTTCCATCTCAATGAGATGGTAGATCTGAACATTTAAGGAGCTATTGAAATGGATGGATTTCTTTTGTGATTAGAGGTCATCTTGGATAGCTCCCATAATGAATAGACTAAAATCTGGAGCAGATTCACTGGCTGCGCTGAACTGAAAGCCACCAACCAAGACTTCATAAAAGACAGGCAGGATTGTTGTATTATTGGTACTCACCGGATCATGTTCCTTGGGTACAACATGTACTGGAATAGGTTGCCAAAGAAGTTCTGCATTCCAAATTTGATCACCGGTAGGGGGGAAAAGACCAGCGAGATTTGCTTGGGCACTCATAATGGTTCGATCAGTTTCTGTGCTCTGGATCAAAATCTTGCAAAGAAACAAGGAGTATGTAGTATAACCTGGGGACTTTTTTTCTTCTTCTTCACTGATGGAAGCCTCTGTTGGATTCTTCATCAGCGAGGAAGGGAAAAAAGTCTCAAGATTTGTGCTTTGTCTGGCACCAACCCTCAGGCAGACCTCTTTCCCAATATCTTTAAGTACCCATAAGTCCTTCCCAAAGATCACATTGGTTCCATCTTTACCACAGTGTTAGTCCCAGTGGTGGTAACAGTAACTACTCCCAGAGATATATGAGTGCCACTGGAGTACATGTTGAGTCACTTGAAGGCTCCCTGAGGTGTCTGCATTCTCAGAATGGGATGTTATGAAAGATACATAACATAGAAAGTATTGGAATCATTAGTGTCAAGTAACAGTAGCCAGGAAAATGTAATGTTGAGAAAAGGAAATTTAATGACAGCAGGTGCTGGGAACAGTTGGCAGGAGCAGAATTTGGGAACATTGCATTTTTGGACTAAAGCTAGTTGAATATCCCAGTCAATATAGCCAGTGGCTGCGCTAGCTGATGGATTCTACAAACTGTAGTCCAACAAAGTGACACTAGAAGGAATAGAAGGTTGAGAGAAGAGTGGTTAAACAAGGGGAAAAAGAAAGCAAAATAAGAGCGAGGAACTGAAAGGCAGGAAGGAGGTTTTTTTCTTTCAAATCCAATCATTGTCAGAGCAATATAGGTCCAGAACACACTGCAGAAATGACCCAGTTTGAAACCACTTTAATTGCCCTAGCTCAGTGCCAGGGAATTCTTGGAACTGTAGTTTTGTGACATGTTTAGCCTTCTCTGTCAGAGAGTTCTAGTGCTGCAATAAATTATAATTCCCAAGATTCCCTAGCACTGTTCCAGGGCAGTGAAAGTGGTCTCAAACTGGATTATTTCTGCCACGTGTTTTGGACCTTACTGGACTAAGATCTTGTGAGAGGCAAGAAGTGAAAAGCAGGTGGGAGAAGGGGATCTGCATTGTGGAAGGCGTGCAAGCCGTAGGAGTATATTCTTATTATTTATATTTTCATTTATAGGTTGTCTTTCTCCTGGAGTGGGACCCAAGGCAGCTCAAAAATATCACATCTAAAATACTCCTGGCACATAATAACTGGTATCAAGGCCTGGCAAAAGGAAATAAGGAGATGTACAATATTTAAAGGGAAGAATGGAGGGAGATTTAATATTACATTTATGTATGTATGTACTTTCGTCACCTGTCAACTTACGGTGACCCTTAAATTTTGTAGGAGTTTCTTAGGCAAGGAATACTTAGAAGTGGTTTTATCAGTTCCTTCCTTTGAAATATAGCTTATAGAAACAGTTGGTGGTCTCCAATTATTAACCAGGACTGACTCTGCTTAGCTTCCAAGATCAGATGGGATCTGGTGCCTTTAGGGCATTTAGTGAATTTGAAAGGACAAAACATCATGGATTTATCCATTTTTTTTGACCGGCTTCTTCAATCCCATCCCAGATCTCCATTTGAAATAGGTAAACTGGCTGCAGCTCCCATCATCCCTCATTATGAAGGCTATGGCTGATATAGCAGAACATTTGGACAGCTCCAAGTTGCCTACCTTTCATTTAAATGAAACCCTGACAGATGTCTGTCCATAGTTGGAGATATCTTTTTCGCATGAATTATATTTTAAGTGATTTTAAATTGTTTTAAATTAGAGGTTTTAAAATAATTTATTGTGTTTTTTTAAAAAAAGTTTTTAAATATAATCATCATGTTTTAGCTTTACTTTGTTGGAAAATGTATGCTGTGAGCCTCCTTGATTTCCCTGTTGAGAGTATGGCAGGATATCAGAAAGAAAAAGAAAAAGAAGGAAGGAAGGAAGGAAGGAAGGAAAGATGTCTCAGTACCCACCTCTTCTCGTTTGTAGGTAGCATTCAAGAAGTTTGAGTATCTCTGCTTTATGTATTGTCCAAGCTCATACTGCTGCTGTATTCCAATCTATAGGAATAACAATATGACTATGACTTTGACCAGAAACAGAAATTCAACCATACATGTTTTCTGGCTGTTCTAAATAGCAAGAGTACAATGGCTAGGAAAGTAATAAATATGACCCAATCCTTAAAAAAATGGCAAGTTTCCCTGCAGCTAGGACCCCCGTGTTGGATATTTTTCACTAGTAAATGACATATTTCTCATCTGGACAAAAAAAGATTCATATGATTAGTGGTCAGAATCTTGTTGGGGAGTTAGAAATGCATAAGCACCATACGGACCATCAGCAGTCACAGAGAAACAGACCTCTATGTATCTCAGCGGCTGCTGCCTGGTAAGTGGGGAGTGAGGGGCTTTCTTCTCCAGCCTTATAACAGACAAGCTCAGCACTGTCTCTATTAGCTGCTATATGCATGTAATCCTTCTCCAATGTTCTCAGTCCTGCAAACCTGCTTTTGCTCAGCAGGAAGTAAATAAACATCTTTGTCTGGCTGATGCAATCTTTCCAGTCAGAGAAAACAGGTGCAGAGCTGCAAGCTGCAACAGGTAAAGAGCACTGTAGTTTAGATCATGCAGGAACTTGATGCATTCTAGGAGTTGTAGTTTTCTCTGTTCAGAATGTGTTGGAAGCAGCAGCAAGCAAACTCAACAAGAAGCTTTGTAAGCTACTTTGGCAACCTTTTCAGCTGAAGAATGAGGTAAAATATTTTAGAAGAAATAATGGGCCCAGACAGGCCAGAATAAAGCTGCTTCAGGTCACTTTGGAGGTATGTTGTTTAAATGACACATGCATCTTAAGAGGGCAGAAGCTGTGCTAAAGCTGCGCTCCAGTCCTAAGGAGTCATTTTGGATTCACCGCGGAAGCGCCATGGAAGGAGACCCCATAGAAAGGAATTGCATGTGATAACACATCATGTTATCGTGTGAATTCGCATCGATGGACCCAAAGTCACGTCGGATCTGAGCTGCAAAAACCTGCAAAAACCTCCGTGTGATAAGGCTCAGAGGCTTCAAGAAGATCTTGGGCTGTAATTCTCAGCATTTGTGACCATTGGCTATGCTGGGAATTGCAGTCCAACAATATGAATAACCAGGCACAGCTCCATTGTGCCCTAGCTCCAAGGGCTGGTGAGAAATCTTCCCTCCAGATTTTAGCTGCCATTGCTCTGGCCTCTGAGGGAGAAAAGCATCATTTGTCCCACTGCCGTTCCCTTTTCCTAATAGGTCCTGTTTCAATTAAATTATAAACCAGAGGGCAAGGAACTGTATTACTGAATTAATGATTTGTAAGCTGCTCTGACGGTCTTTTAGGGCTGAAGAGTGGGGTATAAATACTCTAAACAATCAAACAAACACCAGAAGGGCTGCATGAAACCTGCCCCTGTTATAGAACATCAGTTTAAAAATGAATGCCTCATTGCTACTTGCCAATGTTTAGATATTAATTTGGGGCCAGACACATTTTCTGTGTTTGATCAGCGAATACTCTGACTTCTATGAAAAGCTAACAAACCTTAGTCAATTGTCCAAATCCTTGTGGCCAGTCGCTTTCGTTGTGTAGGCTGGTAGGATATTTTTCAATGGGGCTTCTGTCACCATGTCTATAAATCTGAAATTTGAAGACTATATTAATCCACATTCTTCCTGTTCTCTCTTTTCTCAACAAAACCTTCCAATACAAAATTTCATTCTCTTTTAGTAGAATATTTTAACAATGACGTTTTAAGAAATATGAAAACTGGTTCTGCAAACATATTGGTAAAATCTCACCTTTTCACAAGACATCGGCCGTATGTTATGTCAGCAGAAAGACAGGGAAAGGACAATAATAAAAATGACTGAATGGCATTAAGATAGTTTGATCAAGTGCCCTGAACAACCCAGTTTTATAGTTTTCCAACTTAGGGTGAATGAGTTATCTCTTCCCTTGTGACAGTAACCATACTAAGGACTGTCAACTCCTTTCTGGGCTTGCCCAAGCTGTGAAGTCAGCTCAGGAGGCTGCACTGTATGCCTTTATAGAAGCAATATGTGATGCAACTATACTTGGAATACACACACAGAGTTATGGGGTCCATTCACATTGTACATTTATAGTGCTATGACTCTGCTTTATATGCCATGGTTCCATCTTATAGAATCTTGGGCTTGCAATTTAGGGAGAGAGATTTAGAATTCTTAACCAGAAAGCTTAAATGCTTCACCAAACTAGAAACCCAGGATTCCATAAAATGTGGAAGTTAAAGGTGAATCATAATGCTGTAAATGGGTGGAGAGAAAGGGCCCCAGCTCACCATGGCCCAGTACAGATGGGCAGTTTGTGGCAATAGTAGGGCTCAATATGGTGCAGCATCCATATGCGTCAAGCCCTACTATTGGCATCATTACATCACAAGGCTGCGGCCTCATCCACATGGGGCACAGCCTCGTGACGTAAGGGCGCCCGAGCACCCAAACATCTCTGGGCAGAACAACCATCATAGGGCTTTTAGACAGTGTGTCTGTGCTGCAGCATGCGAATGCTGCAGCACAGATGTGGGACAAAGATGGCCAGCATAGAGCTACCCGTCTGTACTGCCCCCATATCTCCAAAAGACATTTTCTGGAACAGTATCAGAAAGGGATACTCAATTGATAAAGGATCTGAAACTAGAGCAATATGGTGGAAGTTTATAAACATTATGTCTGTTATGGAGAAAGTGATTAGAGAGAAAGCGTTTGTTCACTCTACCATAATACTAGAACCCCAGGTTATTCAGTAAAACTGATTGTTAGGAGTTCCAAGAGAGACAGAAGGATAGTGGGATGACACTATACATTCATTTAAAATTAGCATAGACAAATTCATGGAGAATGAAGTTATCAATAGCTATGTGTCACCTGGTGCCAACAGGATTAGAGATAACATGCTTCAGACTACCAGTTATAGCCCCACCTCTGCACCAAACAGCCACTGATTGCCTGAAGGGGGCAGAACAGGAGGTTTAGCTGGTAGCCATTACCTTTACAGAGTGCCTGCATAAGTATGTTGACAGAAATTTCTGCACTACCAGTGTCAAATAGGATCATGGCCTGGAACTGCGATCTTATCTTCTCTCTTGTAGTAGGATTCTTAAAAGCCTGGACTTCTCTCACTAAGTCCACTGGCTTGACAGAGCAGAGAAAACAACAGGACTCAGAAAGCTGAGAATCCAAAAAGTTTATTGCCGGCAAAAGTCCCTAGTGGAAATCAAGTTCCAAAAAACTGAGGCCCTGAAGCAAAGAAAATGGCTGTTCATATAGATACTTTCAACAATGTATTCTATTGGCTGGTTCAAAGTGCAAACGTACAAATCTTTCATACAACCAGGACACAGAATTTCGGATACATTAAAATACATTTTAGGCCCACTTGGAATATTCCATCACCCTTTATCACTCTATGTGTTATTTCCTTCATCCAAGGATGCTCTTAATTGTTTAGGCTTTCAAGGCAAGCTAGACACCTTGATGCTTACAGAGGTCAACTTGTTCTGTAAACATTTTACTGCAGATCCTGTTCAGCATTTTCTCTCTTACACACAACCTTGACTCCAGAAAGGTATTAAATATTAGAGGGAGATGTTGAAACCTATTTGAAAAGTAAATTGTTGCACTCAAAGGGTTTCAGGAACAGCAATTTGCATTTTAATTTTACAAAACAAAACAAAACAAAAAACACAACCCAAAACCAAAACCAGTATGGGTATTTGAGAAGCCTACTGTAGCCCCAGGGGCATGTTTTGCCCATCCTTGCATTAGTCTGGAGGGCCATCAGCTGCTTGTAGATATTCAAGCAGTAAAGAAAGAAAACTAAAAAGCTAAGGAACATATCCAATAAACTTTCCTGAATATCATTTTGATATGAGGTGAGGATTACTAGTGTAGTGTAGTGGTTTGAGTGCTGGACTATGACTATGACTCTGTAGTACAGAGTTCAAATCCCTGTTCTGCCATGGAAACCCACTGGGTGACCATGGACAGGTCACACTCTCTCAGCCTCAGAGAAAGGCACAAGGCAGCCTCGTTCTGAACAAATCTTGCCAAGAAATCCTACAATAGCCTTATGGTTACCATAAGTTGGAAACTACTTGAAGGCACAAATTACTGCTCATTCCATTTGTGCAATGCTGTTCTTTCACACTACTCTAGGCAGCATGTATAGGCTTCCCAGTTAGCCTTCCAACCGGTCACAGGCCAGGTAAGAGACATACTTACTGATTGATGTGCCTTCAGCCATAACAGTGTCAGAAGAGTCACCTGAGAAGCTCTCTTCTGCCCTGCCAAATGCCCTATTTATCATTAGTAAATTCCCCTAAACCAGAGTTGACATGAATATGAAGGATGGAGCAGATTTGGCTGCTGGCACAAATGCATCTTTAAATCTGTGTGTCACACTTGCTTCCAATGTTGCCCTTCCTGTATTATCAAAGAATGTGGTGCAACTAGAATGGCAATGAAGGCTCATTACAAGTTTTTCTTCCTCCTTCTCCATCATTGTTTTAGATATGCTATGCTTTAGACAGTCTAATGTTCAAAGGAGAGTGTTAGACTGAAGAAAAACCCTGGAAAAAATATGGCATGTAAGGTGATCATTTCAATAGGCAGATTGAGGGGGTTATTTTTCTGATTTTTCATTCTATCTTTCAGGCTTCTGAAGGGGAACCTGAGGAATCAAAGATGTTTGGAATGATGTGTTTGATCACAATCTAGCTCAATCTCAAACTTTAGTTCCCAGACATCATTGAATTTCAACTCTCAAGAGTCCCAACCAGCATGGCTAATAGTCAGAGATTCTGAGAGTTGTAGTCCTGCAATATCTGGGGGATCAACTTGGAGAACCACTTGTCTAGAAGATTTATTATTGGATAATGACAAATGGGTCTTCATGGATTCTTTTAATAGGAGTGCATGGCATTCTTTTCTTGTATTACTTCTTATGATGAAGACACTTGCATGGAAGGTATTGGTCTAGATTTTTTAAAAATGTCTTTGAGATTTGCATTCCTTTCTATTTTTTAGTAGCTTTTCACTGAATTGTGGTTTACATTGTATAGTAGTTTAAAATGTTGTGAGCTGCTTCAAATTGTGCATAGAAAAGTGTGGGCTATAAATGACTGATTAAATAACTAAACAAAGGCTGTAATTTGTTGCACCTTTTTTTATTTGGACAATTGTACAACATACCCTTTCCTGGGGAAAAATCTCACTCATCTGAATATAGATGTTTAAGACTGAACTCATAATTATCTGTTGATACTGCTTGCTCCGGTTCACACCCATTATGAAACATGAGATTCTAATTTAAAACTGGAATTACAACAAGGTAATTTATACATGCAAATTATCTGTCCCAACATGGGGTTTCCTCTATTTCTAGCCAAGATAAACTGCCTGAAAGCAATTTGTAAAGCAAATACAGTTAAAATAATAAACATTTACGTGATCATTTATAGCAGAGGTGGATAACCATAGACCTTTCAGATGTATGGGACTACAAACCCCATGATCCATTGCTATTGGCTATGTTGAGTGGGGCTGATGGGAGTTGTAGACTAAAACTACTGGTGACTCATGGCTTCTCTGTCAATGGATTTTACTCCAAACTATCAAGATACTGAGTCCTGCTCTCAGATGGGCTCAGGACCTTAACATCTGGACTAAAACCTGAAGTGAATTCACCAGCTCACTGAAATGGAAGCCACCACCCATCATTGGCTACAACATCTGGAATGCCAAAGGTTTCTTAGTTCTGATGATTTTCATGTATGATGTCATTTAGATTTGAAGTCTCTTGTCAGTCATGTATTTCTCTCAGGTTCATAGTGGCTAGAAAACTGAAATATTTGGTTGTTTGAAAAAGAGTTTTGAGGTTCATAGAGACATGGAATTGGAGAAGGCATTTTCTAGGCCAGTCAGTTCCATTCTCCATTCAATACAACAAATTTAGAGTTAGAGCTCCTGTTCACAGCTGAGAGGCTTTGTACAGCTATTTTTACCCTTAACAAATTTTCTCTTGCAAGAAAAAAACAGACTGAACAAATGAAGGAGAAATGTGAGATGGCTACAAATTGAAACCATCATGAGCCAATCCCTGGACTGTGAAAGAGCAGACTAGAAGCACTCCAAGTCTTCAGTATCAATATTTATTAAGGTAATCAACACATGATAAAACTCTTCATAACTCTTCACATATAAAGTTGGAAAGCCAAACATTACTTGTGCCCCATTGTTTCAGTGTTTATACTACAAGAGGTAGCCATTTTCACTTGCTTCCCTGGGAAAAGTGGGGCATAAATTAAAAGAAATTACAGATAAGCACAAAAACACAGGAAGGCCATGAATTATTTCATTGTCATGTTTTTTTAGTTCTCTGCATTTTGGCGCCGTTGCATATGGTGCTTGTAAAAGGTTCTAAATAAACTGTGTCATCTTTAATGAAAACAGACAGATTCACTATAATTCAAAATAATGTACAATACAAGAATTCATGGAGCACCTAGATCATAACAGGAGTCTCCATTCATAATGTGCAGCAAAAAGACATGCTGTTACAATCTGAAATACTGAACAACTCAAAGTGGTTCTGTAATCTTATAGGAGAAAAGAAAACAGTGGTAAAATCCTCATTTTCTAAAGCTGGTTTATGCATAAAATCAGGATTTTACCTCATACCTGAAAAAACCCTGGAAGAACCCATAGGACAAAAATCATTTATGAAGCCTTTCCATTTCTTTTACTTACTAAGAGCACAAACTTCAGCTCTCGTCCAGAGGCAGATTGGAGGAGGAAAAAAAGCAGGCTCAGCAGGGATGAGTAGAGGGAGCTTCTTGTTAGACTTGTTCCTCCCATCCTGGCAGCAGATATACAAATGTTTTGTCACCAGGACACATGCATTTAAAAAGGAATCAGGGGGTGGATACTTCATGGGGATTTCAAATAGGAAGTGATTATTAAGTGATCATAGATTTCTTTCTAAATCTTGTTTCCTTTGTATAGTTGTGACCTCAAAAATGGGAAATACCAAGCAGGGGTGATGAAACCGTTTTCCTGGCATGATTCAGTCCAAGGCTGGAATCCTGTATGATTAGCATAGCACAATACAGTGGGCCCTTGGTATCCACTGGGGTTTGGTTCTACTCACACACCCCATGAATACCAGAATCTGTGGATGCTCAAGTCCCATTATATACAATAGCGTAGTAAAATGGTTTTCCTTATATAAAATGGCAAAATCAAGGTTTGGGGGGGTTTGGTGTTTTTATATGATTTTATATGATTTTTATATGATTTTTCAAAAGAATATTTAGGGAATCTACCAATTCCTGTTTGTGGCCGCGGAACTAGGTTTCTAACTTTACACAGCTGAGTGGAATATTTAATAATAATAATAATTAATAATTTGTTTTATTTATATACCGCTATTCCAAAGATCATAGCGGTGAACAGGAAGTAAGCTAATTAGCAAGTAAGCTAATTTGCCCCCAACAGTCTGGGTACTCATTTTAACGACCTCGGAAGGATGCAAGCCTGAGTCGAGCTTGGGCCCTTTGCTGGTCTTGAACTCGCAACCTTGTGGTTTTGAGTGAATGGCTGCAGTACAGGCATTTAACCACTGCGCCTCAGTTTCTAAATTGGTTCAGAGTATAGGATTTTTCCTGCACTACACAGGTCAGAACTATGGCCTTCCTTAAGGACTGGATAATTGGCACTGTTTCCTCAATGAGAATTATTGGGCTTTGGGTGACTAGGAGGATTGCCAGGTGTGTAGCGTCTCATTCCTGAAGGGTTCAGGCCCCAAACCTGAGACCAATGGGTGGATCTTGTGGTATTTCAGGAACAGGCCCTTGTGACGTAACAAGGGTGGGTCTATATGTGATGTTAAAGAAGTGGTGCAGGCAGGAGTTGGGAGAGTGCTTCTCATTCTGATTGTGGAAATGAAGGAAATCCAGGTACATGAGCACAGAATTTAGATAAAACACAGTTAATTAGATAATAGGGCAACTCAGAGAAATTGGGGGAAAGCACTTTTGGACAGATGACAAAATGACCTGTATCCCATACAGCCTACTGGGTATGTGATATTTGGGGTATTATACCAGGCTCTATCATGCTGGTAGAACCTATGGATGGCCAGCCATAAGGGAATCTTTTTCCAGAGTTTTGGTTACTGTTTGTATAGACAAACCACAATGCAGGTGCTGTATTTCTACCACTACCCTTACCCCTACTGTTGCCCCTACCTTGTTTCCCCGCACCTTCTATGACTCTTTATCTTAGTGAAAATTCTTGGGATTATGCAAATTTTGTATTATAAACTAGTTCAAATGCTGTGTTTGTTACCTGAATAAATGCCTGTGTCAATATTTATGTGTAAAATAGGTTCCACATAATCTTTTTCTTTCTTTCTTTCTTTCTTTTTTTTTTTGCACCAATGGCACCTGGCACCCTAAGCTGTCTGGAATGAATGTTTCCCTTTGCCACCCTCTCTGGCTCGCTCTGCATGTATATGGCATATTCTCTTTCTCTCTCTACTTTCTTCCGTATTTTGCAAGGGAACTAAATGTAATGCTGGACGTTCAAACTAATTTAGACCCATTAGCATCTGCTATGGAAAATGTTTTCAGCTACAGGTCACTGAACTACTGTACCTATTTTTAGTCAGCTGCCAGCATATGCATATTATTTCACACAATTTCATAAGGGTGCTGACTTTTCTTTGGCCAAGCTAGTGCTTTCGTTATCTCAGTGAAGCCTTTGGGGGATGAAAATACACCTGTAACAGAGAATTTCCTGGGGTCAGGATAGGAAGCACTAAGCATTCTTCAGATCTACTAAGGGCTACATGGCACCAATGCTCCTGCCTCAGCTACACTTCCTGCAGAAATTGCCATACTATAGAGTCTTGATAGCCTGCAGGGCAGAGCATCCTGGAAAGCAAGAGCAGAGCTCTTAGGATGCAGGATCTCACATAATTTTATATTTTTATAACTTTTTATCTGTTGCATAGCCTTTTTAATAAGAAAGCCGTGTCGCTTATTGAACCCCTATTCTTATATGGCTCTTGTAGATCTAGACAGATATTAAATGATCTGAAGCAAAACCAGGATATTCCTTCCCTCTTCATTCTCATGCTGTGTGCAGCCCATGGTGCGCTACTGTAGAAGACTAGTAATATATTTCTGCTTATTGGCTACAAGTGTTTCTATTTTTCTCTCTGGAAACTTGCTGTGAACAAGCAGCCACTAGATTATTTTATAACACCAGTCCCCAGAGCACCAATTTAACTGGCACTAGTGAATGGTACATCATTATTAGGGGGGGGAAACCCAAACCCTATAACAACTAACAAAACTTGGAAATATTAGTACTTTTATATAGTTGTCAATGTACAGTCATAGAATCATAGAGTTGGAAGAGACCACAAGGGCCATCCAGTCCAACCCATTGCCATGCAAAAACTCTCAATCAAAGCATCCCTGACAGATGGCCATCAAGCCTCTGTTTAAAGACTTCCAAGGAAGGAGACTCCACTACACTCTGAGGTAGTTTGTTCTACTGTCAAACAGCTCTTAATATCAAGAATTTCTTCCTAATGTTGAAGTGGAATCTCTTTTCCTGTAGCTTGCATTCATTGTTCTGGGTCATGTTCTCTGGAGCAGCAGAAAACAAGCTTGCTCCCTCCTCAATATGACATCCCTTCAAGTATTTAAACAGGGCTATCATATCACCTCTTAACCTTCTCATCTCCAGGCTAAACATCTCCAGCTCCCTTAGTCATTCTTCATAGGACATGGTTTCAAGACCCTTCACCATTTTAGTCGCCTTCCTTTGGATACACTCCAGTTTCTCAACATCCTTTTTGAATTGTGGTGCCCAGAACTGGACACAGTATTCCAGGTGGGGCCTGACCAAAGCACAATAGAGTGGCACTATTACTTCCCTTGATGTAGACACTATACTTCTATTGATGCAGCATAAAATTGCATTGGCTTTTTAGCTGCCGCATCACACTGTTGATTCATGTTCAACTTGTGATCTACTTGGACTCCTAGATCCCTTTCACATGTAGTTTCATTCAGCCAGGTGTCCCCCATCCTATATTTGTGTATTTCATTTTTTCCGCCTTAAGTGCAGCACCTTACATTTCTCTGTGTTGAATTTCATTTTGTTAGCTTTGCGCCAGCTTTCTAGCCTCTTCAGGTCATCTTGAGCTTTGATCCTGTCCTCTGGGATATTAGCTATTCCTCCTAATTTGGTGTCATCTGCAAATTTGATAAGTATGCCCCCAATACGTAAAGAGCATACTGATTTGTGTGATGCTGACCCATGCAAAGAACAAGAGATCAGGGTACTAGTGGGTTCCTAGTCTGTAAACTCACCTTTCCCAGCCAGGCTGTCCATAAATGCCTCTCAGCCTGGAAGAACTGTAAAAGATGATTGGTTCCAAGTAGGGATGTAAATAACCAGCTACATTGTCCTCATATGCAAGAATGTATGATTATGGTAGTTTTCTCTCCATTGCAGTGAGACGAGAAATATTCCTTTGCACATTCTCCTCATAATTGAAGTACTGCAGAGGAATTATTCTCTGAGAAAAGCAAAAAGTCTGTTTTCTGTACACAAGACAGATTTCCTATGATGGATACTATTTTCTGCATGGGAAAGTCATTTTATGCCCAGAAAACAGATGTCCTTTCCTTTGTCTTCTTTGGAAAAACATGTGTTTTTCTTTGCAGAGTAATTCCTGTGCCGTACTTTGAGAAGTTGTATGCCAGGAGAAAATTATGTAAAATTCTCACTGGTCTATTATTTATCCTGATGGAGTTTCCTAACCATCAAGAAACTGATTTTTCACCCTGGGAGTATCCACTTACAAATATGCTTTCCATCCCTATTTCAGGGTGGAACTTTATCTGACTAGCACCAAAACTCTGGTGTGATTAGTTCCTCGTTGATACATGGCTCCTAGTCTTGCTCCATTCTTTTCTATATAGTTCAGTGCTAACAATAATGCACATCAAACGTTGCAAAAAACATATCCTGTTGCTGAACGTGGTGTCTCTGGAGAGTCTTCACTCTCATGAACATCTAGTTCAACTTACCTTGTGGCCTAGTTAGAAGTTTGTCATGAAATATCACCAGCAGATGTACAACATGCATCTCTGTGTCACATTTTTCCCTGGAGATTTAAGAGAGGCAGTTGAAACATTTTCTTTACACCTGTAAAGGAACACCTGGAAGCTGATTGGTGGTTTAATCTAGAAATACTGTAAATTCAATTAGTTCAGACAATATGGGAATGATATGGTTTGGCAAGACTGCCATATCAAACTGAGTTTTACTACTAGTTTTGTAAGATGTTGCTCTCTTCCTTGAAAACAGAACAGACGTTTCTGTCCTAGGGCCAGTGGTATCTATAAGAGTAAACCATGTAGCATCAATAGCCAGAAGAGCCTTTTACCATCTTTAGTTAGTTTGCTAGCTGTGACTCTGTTTATAATAAGTAGGCCTAAATGCAGTTACATACACTAGACTAGTCCACTGTAATGCTGTCTATGGGAGGTTATCCTTGAAGATAGCCTGAGGAACTTCAGCTCATGCAGAATGCACTTGATAGGCTGTTTGAGGGAGGCATTCATTTTATTGTTTTTATTGGTTGGAGAGGCAGGATATGTTGGTGGGATTTTCAAGGGGTAAAATGAATTCCCTGGTCTTCAGTATTATATACTCAGACTTGGTGGTAGAGGGTTTTATTTGGTGCTGCATCTCAGGCAAAGATAGGAATTCATGATTTCTGCACTGC
>NC_056527.1:54613117-54627432 GCF_019175285.1 Sceloporus undulatus | reverse complement strand
ATTATTATTATTATTATTATTATTATTATTATTATTATTATTATTATTATGTTCATAATGAAGGCATGACAAATAACAGTTCAACAGTAGGATAATTAATGGTAAGGGCATTAGCTCTTTTGGTAATGAGTAATGTATTCCATTATATTTAATTGTATTTTTAAAGGACAGTTTTAGAGGTGTGGTGAAGGAATTTCCCCCAGTTTTACGCTGTTCTCTTCCATGCAATCCATGGTGTTTGAAAAGCAACATGTAGCCACTTGCCAGGGTGGGGATGGTGTGGAAAGAGAGGAGATGTGGCAGATTAGTGGCAGCATTCTGTTGCATAGCTTGATAGATGCAATGTTTTAAGGCGAGCCTTTTCCAATCTGTCACTTTCTACATGAGCTGATGTCGGCTGATGGTTGTTGGTCAGATTGTGGCACCTGTGTATGTATCTAGAAAGTGCCAGGTTGAGAATAGCAACTTAAACTCCTGAAAGAGCCCTTTGGATACAGGCAACAGGCATCAGTGAAAATATTACAAACCTATTTCCTTATTTGTCCTATGGTTTCTGATATTAACCTCAATGTTTAACATAATGACAATTTAACATGTTAAAAAATCAGCAATTACTTGTGGTGTGGATGTCAGTGGAGTGGAGAATATGCTCTGGGTTTTAGTCCAGAACCTAAAGAAGATATCTGAAGTGCAGAACCTGTTTTGGAGACAGAGGTCACCGCTTTTGACAGATTTTGTGAGCTATTTGGCCTTATCTGTCAGATTGCCCTGTTGCCACAACAAACTACAATTTCCAGAATTCCATAGCATTGAGCTGTGGCAGTTAAAGTGATGTCAAACAGGATTATTTCTGCAGTGTGGATGCAGCCCGATGTTTGATAAAGAGAGAGTAGGAAAGTAGACCACAGAGTGGGATTTATAGTTTTTTGTGGCATAAGATGCCAGCCACAGATGTTGGTGAAACGTCAGGAAGAAACTTTTCTAGAACATGGCCACACAGCCCGAGAAACCCACAAAAAACTATGGATGCCAGCCGTGAAAGCCTTCGACTTCACAGAGTGGGATTTGTTTGCTTTATACTTTGAAAACATTTCTCCCATTAACTTGCTTTTACCATTACCCCATGAAATGTTTCCTGTATCCCAAATAATCCTTGATGGATTTTGATGCCTGAAATGCCTGAAACGTCATTATACTATATTATATTATAATGTATAATATACATTATACATTATACAGAACTGCAGAGGACTGTCTTGCCGCTGTGGCGGCTTTTTACCAAGGGGGAGGGGTCAGTGAGAGAGGCCCCTCCTGAAAAGCCGGCTCCCCGGACTCCTGAGGGACGCTGCCACACCCCCCACGCCACCGGGTGGAACTTTTTTTTCCCCCTGCTATTTGTATGGGGGTGTTTTCATGTATTCTTAATTGTTTTATAGCATATGATGTTTGTACAGGGGGGTTGTAATTTGTGATCTATGATGTTTTAACTGTTGTATTATTGTTGTTCACCGCTATGATCCTTGGAATAGCGGTATATAAATAAACCATATTATTATTATTATTATTATTATTATACATCTAAAATAAGTGAACTAAAGTTTTTAAAATAAAAGCAGCAGTAGCAACAGCAACAGCCCAAATCTTCAAAGGCTGCGTTTGAAGAGAGCAGCTGTTGAACTTCTAATGTGCCTCTGGAGAGTTCGGTTGGATTAACAAGTTCCTTGGAACCTTCTTTTATACACTGACAACTGTCAGCTTTCTGCTGATGGTCTCCTTCCTTCTGCTACCATTCTGTTTTCTCGCACCAAGAAATTCCCCAGAGGAGATCGGTATCAAAGACGAACAGGCCTGTCTCAAATCCTCATTACAGGCTTCAAGCATATTTGAGATGCAGCAAATAAGGTGAATTACGATGATACAGCTCTCAAAGTTGCAAAGCTTCAGATAGCTGCAATATTCTTCAAAGGCCCCAAAGGTCTGAGGTTTTTACATCTTCGAGGAGGTTAAATTCTTGATGAAACGAGTGCTATTTAGTATAGTTTCTTTAAGAGGTGGAATGATGTCTCTTTTTCCTAGGTGGGAATTGAGCAGCTTGTAAGTTATATCCAGTCCACTCCATTAAAGCATTCTTAAGCACCTCCATTGCAAAAGCAAACAAAAACCCTCCAAAATGGAAGTAACCGCCTAGAAGCCTCTAGGGGAGTAGATATGCCTTCAGGGCTATTTGAGAGCCAAATACTATATGAAGATTTATTCATGGCTATTTTGAAGCCCTGCACCTTCTTCAAAATCACATGTGCTCATTCAATTACTCAGAATTTTGGGGGGGAAAGGGTGTGACCCATGGGAATCTGGGGTGTGTGGGGAAAAGGTACATGTGCCCCATTACCTACTGCAGGTGTGGAACATTTATGGTGTGGTGGGAATTCTGTTCTTGGACAAGCAGATGTAAAACCATCCCACTTTTCATCCCCCCCTCCAACGAACGAATGGTCTTTTTGCCAACAATTGCAACAGTGTGAAGTGGTACAGCCCTGCGATGGCACAGTGGCCTTCGGGCTTCAGGTTGACGGCATCATTTTTGAACAGAATTGCATGTCCAGTTGTCCTTTCAATTTTTAAAAAATACCAAGCACATGTGGGAAAATGACATTAAGCTTTGTCGTAGGATGAAATACTCTTCCCACTCTGGTCTTACTTTGTTTCTCATTTTTCCTTATTGAAGTTTGCTCGATCCCTTTTTCACATCATTTTTTGAAAAATAGGTATGAACAATATTACAAATGCGGTTAAATATGTTTCTTAAGTTTAGTTTTTATGAAGCATTTAATAACAGTCCCCCACCACTCCAAGTTATACTTTCTCCTATTCATTGTCTTTCACAAGCAGTGTCAAGACATTAATATTCTCCCTAAGGAGTTGAAGAGTCAGTCCTTTGTGTTTGATTTGCAAGCAAGACTTGGTTCCAGTTAAGAATGAAAAAGAATTTTGCATTAACCATTTTTAAAATGAATTTATCACATTTGTGGGTAATTAAGTAAAGCATATGTATATATTTTGGTTTTCCCTCGCTGGAAAGAAATAGCCTGCATCATTTTTATTTTAAAAATCATTTTAGAATTCCTTGCAAATAACTGTGCAGAAGCTGAAGTAGCTATAATTGAAGAATGCACAAAAGCAAATTTAATCAATTAAAATGTGTACAAATGTAGATGTTAAGAAGAAAATGGCTGGATTCGGTATCATCTGGCATAGCTATAATGATGGACCTCCATTGTAGTAGCTGCTTCTGTTGATGTTACTCCCCAATAATATCTTGGAAACCAAGAAGTAATGCTACTGAAAGGAGCACTGGGGCACTGAGAAACAATGACCGCAGCATCTCCTGGTCATGGAGCATTGAGAAGAGCAGCTGGAGAGACCTCTTGTGGTCCTGTAGCAGCTGCTTGTCGCAATGCATCCTGTGATGGGGAGACTCATGTACTGTAGTCTTCATTTTTCAGCGCCTTGATTTGTAGCACCCTGGAAACCCTTTGGTTTGAGTCCTGCCTGACTTTAAAGGTAGTATTTGATATCATGTTTGGTCACTAATGACTGTAAACATGAATCCCCAAAGTTTTGAGATCAAACATCCAGCTAACAATCTTGTCAATATTGACTAGGATGCTAGTTGATGCATTTAAAGGTGGAGGGGATTGTACCCAACTACATGAATTCTCTTGTAGGAAGGAAAAGCAGAGTCTTGCAACCCAATATGAATAAAAGGAGGAAGAAAGTACAGATGGGAATCAGAGAGATGCAATTAAACATCTCTATTTCCAATTAGCAGAGATGTTTCCCTCCTGCTTTCATTCATCACTGTGGCAATGTTGGAGATGCAATCATAAAGATGTTGCCACACACTGGAGAAAACATTTCTGTTTGTCTTTCTCCATCCCCATGAGAGACCCTAATATCATCTCTGTTAGACAGGATGATCCACTACTTGCAATTGCAAATTATAGCTTCGGTTGCTGAGTGGGATGTTCTGTATTCTCAGTTTATGAATGTTGTTTGCTCATGAACTGATCATGATTTAAAAAATGGTAAAGTAAAAGTAAAGTAAAGTAAAACATGATGAGAAGAAGAGCAAAACAGAAAATTTACAATTGTTCATCTATATGTATATCACGAATGTCTGTTTTCAGCTGTGACATCATTTCCCCAGTGCCTTTCAGAATTACAGATTTATTTGCTGAAAACTGGTGGTAAGCAGAACTTAGAAATGTTAGTTTTTGATTATACTTCCTGAAATTCCCCAGCCAGCCTGGCCACTGGGATTCTGGGAGTTACAGCCAACATAATAACTTTACCAAGCTCTGCCTTGGAGCTTACAAGCTGAATACAACTCTGTCAAATTTTCACTCCTAAAGGGAAAAAAAATGTTTCTAAATGGTAAGACAATTCTGTGAAATTGCTGAGGATGTCATGAGTAGACAGATGGCATGAAGGCATGTACACACACACAGAGAGAGAAACAAATGATGTAAAGATTCATATCTCTTTGGAACAGAAATTGAGCAGTTATGTCAACTTTTTGTTTGAAAGCATGGGCCAAGGACTACTGCTTGGAATGATCGTGGCATCCCTTTTACAATATCCTTTATTGAATTATTTACCTGAGAGAATCACAGAAGATTAAAACAGTTGTTTTGTAAGGCCATTCAAGAAGTATTAAGAAACATACATTTTCATTAGAGCTTCTCTTTTATAGAAATAGAATATAATAGAAATTTTATTTTTACCCCGCCTCTCCCGCAAGATCGGGAGCTTGTTTCGCTTTTAGTGAAAACATGTTCGTCCTGTCTTCAGTGTCTTCAACTTTGTAACCCTTCAAAAATAATGAATAAACCTATCAGAAAATGGGAAAAAGTGAAATACACAATTTAAAACTAGAGAAGATGACATGGAAAGAAGGATGATTCAATAACTCATCACATGCGAACCTTTAAAGCCATTCTTGGGAAGCAAACTGAAGTGGCTTCAGGATGTGTGTGTGTGTGGGGGGGGGGGGGGTAGATTCATTGAGAGATGGATAAGAGTTTGGAAAAAAACTGTTTTGGACGACAGGTCCCAGAAATCTACCAGCATGAGGAGTGGTAGGGGTTTTCTCTGAACTTTAGGACTTTATCACATGAAGCTGTCAAAGCAGGCTTACAGCAAGATAGTAGTGTCTGTGGCTGTTATCTTATTACACAGTGCTTTGTCTTTTATCTGTTCTTGGAATACACCTTTTCATTAATGATTAAAACCTGTCAATGCCTCCCAATCACACTACTTTTTCATGTGTGATTAGTTCCTTCCATTGTATTTATGATAATCAGGCAGTTGTGTGGTGCGAGTGGGCATGATTATGCTCCTCTTCCCCTCTCCCTCGCTATTCCCAAGCAGACTGTTTTTCTTTTATTTTCATTTTTTCCATTTCTTTTCTTTTTTTACAATTAGGCAATTGTTGTGGCTGTCAATTGAAAATATATATTTTTTAAAAAACCCAGACCTGAAAGCATAGGACAAAATGGTGGCATTATGAAGGCTAGCATGCAGAAGACAAGATTACCGGAGCACTATGGCACTTTTGAAGAGCTGTGCAAAAATGACAGTCCCCAAACTGGTATGTTTGCATTTCCTAAACTAATGTGAATGTGGCATCTTAGCAGGCTGGTGTGTTAAAGTCTGTAGTTTATAAAAGCATTGCTTTCCTAGCAGAAGCATTAACTCTAACCAGGATTTTGAGCTTTCTTGCAGAAATACTATGGCTATTACTGTACCACAAAAGCTTCTGAGTTACCTTTGAGTTTTGCTTCTATTCTTTACATGCTTTTTCCCAGTCATCCACTATGATTGGAGAAACCAGTTCAGCAAACCTGCCTAGAGGACAGGAATGTGTACAGCCAGGAAGATGGAGTGGATAAGGTTTCCTTGAAGTGTCATTTCGGAAGAACATTTCCACAGTGTATTGCCTTAATGGAGATCCCAAGGCAAAGGAGAAAAACAGATTGATCAATTGTGTTATTTAAAAGATTCCTGTTCACTGAACTTGTGCAGTAATCAACAGGATACATTCAAGTCAGGAATAGGACTCTAGACAAGGCAGTGGCTACTTGAACAGATAATCCTAGCCATAATGATCAATTAATCAAAGCAAGCATCCAGGAATTCCACTTGTGGTGAAGTATTGGAGCCATTCCCTGTTTTGTGTTAGATTTAAAAAACACATCCAAATATTATTGAATTCATGTTGTGTTCCTTCAAATCATATCCGGCTTAAAAACGCTATCATGGTTTTTTTTTTGACAAGAATTGTTCAGAGAATTTTTGACATTGCCTTCCTCTGGACCTGAGAGAGTGTGACTTTCCCAGGGCACCCAGTGGGTTTCCATGGCTGAGTGGGGATTTGAACCCTGGTCTCTCAGAGTCCTAGTCCAACACTCAGCCCACTGTACCATGCTGGCTCACTAGCAAACATGAGATAAGTGAGATAAAATGAGGTAATGAGTGAAAAACAAATAGAAATGGTTAAGTGCAACCCTGTGTTAGTATATCTGTGCTAATGCAATGGGACATTTTCCCACTCCTGTATGAGAAACTCACTGTTAATATGTCTCCAGAAGGCTTTCCATCTTCACAGAGTAGGGTTTTTTAAAATTTAAAATTAGATAGACTAATGGCTGGGACTAGTTCCATGACACATAGATGGAAGAGTATGAATCGGGTGAATTACTTCCTTCCATGTCTCTACTATGGGTTTCCCTCCCCTCTACTTCTTAGAAAAGAAACTCAATATATTGGAGTGAATGAGGGAGCTGTGGGAATGGGGAAAAGAAAAACACTCTGTTCCTGGTTCCACTCCACAAAAATCATTAACTCAGGATATGTTAGTGATTTGTCATTCAAAGCAAAGTACATTTGATTTTGTACAAATAATCCAAAGATACATACCCTTTGCTATCTTGATACAATTCCACAAAATGGCAAGAAGTGTAGGGTGGCACTTTCCCACTGTAAATATCAAGTGCCATTTGAATGGCTGCAAGGCTGGGTGAATGCTGTGAAAATAAATTAGAGCAGTCTCAGAATATAGACTATACCATACTACAGATACATAGATATTGGCATGCATGCAGATGCAATATACCCTGAGTCCAATCCAAACAAAGAAAAATAAATTTGAGCTAAATTTAGTCAAATATAAAATCAGTGGGAAGTAAAGTAGTCATGAGTAAACTTATTCATTTATATATTCAATTTATATTCCATTGAGCAGTCCTATAGTTGTCCACTGGGAGATGAGAACAATGGGACTTATACCCAGATATTATATGTATGATCCCAATGTTTGGATCCCCTTTGGGAGTAAGGTGGAATATAAATCAAATATACAAATGAATAAAAAGCAGATATGGGCTGCTGGGAACATGAACTGGGTAGGAGACACCCTCAAACTGCATCAAGTCAAGCTCATCTCCTTTCACTCCCACTGCAACTTCCTTGAGTAAGGCAGGGAAGAAAGGAGATGAGGATGGGGTGATGCTAGATGATGCTTCCATTTGAAAATGAAACTGTTCCCATTCACAAATGAACCCTGATAGTCTGTTGCTGCTGAAGGAAAAGGGGAGGGTGAGGAAAAAAGAAATCTAACAGCCCTCTTGAGACATTTAAGACATCTGGGGGTTTCAGTTCCCTTCCTCAGATGCAGTTACTGATATCCACAGATTTGTTGCTGTGTGCTTTCAAGTCATTACCGACTTATGGAAACCTTAAGGAGCCCTGGTGGCACAGTGGTTAAATGCCGGCACTGCAGGCACAAGGTTGTGAGTTTGATCCCACAGGGCTCTAGGTCAACTCAGCCTTCCATCCTTTCGTAGGCCAGCAAAATGAGCATTCAGCTTGTTGGGAGCAATTGTTTTACAGATTGTAAATCACTTAGAGAGTGCTGAGTACACTGATAAGCAGTATAGAAATGAATATGCTATTGCTAAATGCTATTGTTATTAAGGCAACACTATGGGGTTTTCTTGGCAGATTTCTTCAGAGGGGGATTGCCACTGCAATTCTCTGAGGCTGAGAGAGTGTGCCTTGCCCAAGGTTGCCCAGCAGATTTTCATGGTCAAATCGGAATTTGAGCCCTGATCTCCAGAGTCATAATCCAGTTCTCAAACCACTATACCCCACTCGCTTGATATCCACAAAAGGTCATGCTAAAATATAATCAGTTAGTCTTAAAGGGTCTGTAGAGTCCCCCTTCCCCCTCATTTTTCCATTTGCATTTATCCTCAAACGTGAGTTATAATTTTGCTTCTTCAGAACATTTTTTTCTCTGTGGAATGGAGTGTCCAGTGGAAACTTTCCAGAGCTAGGAGTGGGGGTGGGGGAAAGGTATCAAAGGCTTATATTGTAAAGTTTCCATATACCCAGATTATCCAGATTAAATCCAGATTCTTTGCATTGTAGCTAGTACTTGTTAAGATCATTACTTGCCCCAGATTCTAAGATTTCATTCAACCGAAACATTAGGAAGAACTTTCTGTCAGTAAGAGCTGTTTGACAGTGGTGGAGTCTCCTTCTTTGGAGGTCTTTAAATGGCCATCTATCGGGAGTGCTCCTAATGTGTATTCCTACAAAATTGCCAGAACTTCCCATGTTTAATATGTACTATCACTCAAAATAAGAAGATGCCTTGATGTGGCAACCGTATATAAACATGTGTCCAAAGACCCCCTTTGCATCAGGGGTGGGGAATCATACGGCCTTCCAGATTTTGTCAGATTGCAAATTCCAACAATGGTATGCTGGGAGCGGCAGTTTTAACATTTTAAATGACTCCTGTGACTTTACATGCTGGCTCAACATGTCAATCAGAGAGGGCATGCTCACACTGCGCATCAGCAGTTTGGGGAGGTGAAAATTAGATACCTCTCTCCATGTGTCTTATTTCCATACATAGAGGACATTATATTTATTCATTTGTTCAATTTATTTCCCTCTTTCCCCCAAACAAGAAACCCAAGAGAGTTTATAACAAGGTTAAAACAAGATAAAACAACAAGGCAAATTATAGAAAAGTTAAAAGACAATTATATTAGCTACTTTGTAAAAACACCCATAATTTAAAAGAATATAAAATCATTGAAAAGGTATAACCATAAAGATAAAAAATTCCTAATATTGAAGAGAATGAGTTACTGAAAATCATTCATACCTAAACATCTTACACATGCTACATTTTCATTTCATTGGTAACTATGCCCCTTTTCTTTGAAAGTCTAAATTCTGAATGCTCAACTGAAGTTTTAAATTACTGCAATCCTAGAATTTGGGGAAATAAAGAAAAATCACTTTAGAGGGACAGAGTTCTTATCCGGGGGCAGGGGTGACAATGCCCTCATTTTGTCACACACACCTCTGTAGCTACACTTCTCATTATTATTCATCATATGTCTTTTAAAATACATAGTTCTTTACCTATTAGAACAAAGAGAGCAGAGAAGAAGCCACTCCAGCCTCCCAGGTAAAGGAATTGCACAATCTGGGAGCCACCATTGAGGAGGCCATCTCACATGTCCTCACCAGATAGTCATGTGAGGATAGTGAGACCAATAATAATAATAATAATAATAATAATAATAATAATAATAATATGCCCCCACTTGATGATCTTAAGACTTAGGTAGACTCATAGAGGAAAGTGCAGTCTTTTTGATAATTGGGTCCCAAACCACATAGGTTTTTATAGGCCTTAATCAGCACTTTGAATTGCATCCAGAAACAAACTAGGGCATTTTTGATCTCAAAATAGTGAAGAAAAATAATCAAACACTTACTGCAGAATAGGCCACTAATTTCCGTTTATTCCCACTGGCTGTAGCAGCGATGAGGTCATTTAGGATAGTTTTCACAAGCACACCTGCATGGATATGGGGGGGGGGGGGGGAGTGAAATAACAGTAAAATGAAATCCATATTTTACAATAGTATAATAACAATACGATACTAGCAAAGTAGAACACTTTTCTGCCATGTCATGATACCCGTATTTTCCGCTTGACACAGACACCCCACTCTGTCTGATGATAGGGCCAGCCCTGGCTCCAGAAGGCCCATCACTCATATAGGGTGCGATGAGGTGGAGTGGGAGGTAGACCTGCAGACTTTTCCAGGTGACTCCCAGATAAACTTGGGTGTCATTCTGCTTACCTCCTTGTAGTTTTGATTTCTCATTTTTCTTGTAAATTCCAAAAAAAGCCTCATGAGTCAAGTCTGACAGTTTATTCAGTTCATCCAGTATCTCTTTTGTGACCCAGCTTGGCAGAGGGTAATTATGAATAATCTATGGCAAATTTAAAGAGGAAAAGGTTAACTTTTTTATGGAGCCCTAGGTTTCTTTGCAATGAGGTTTGTCTAATATACAGTCACCCTTCTCTTTGGTGATCTCAGATCATTGGAGAGGCCCACTGGGAAGGAGGAGGGAAGGGCTCTTCTCCTTCCCAGTTTATTCACATAACAATCCAGTGATGAAGCCAGGCTGAGAGAGGATGTGACAGGTCCAAGATGTAGTGGGGTCTTGAGTGTAGACCCCCTAAATCTAGGGTTCCTAGGTCAGAATTATGCCAGGACCTGAAATTTCAGGCCAAAATTTGAGTGCTAGGAGCAAAAAAATTAAAGAGTGTGTGTGTGTGTATAATTGTTTTTTTTAAAAACTAAGACCTTTCCTTTCTTCTCCCACTGAGTTTCACTCCACTTACCCCATATCTTCAGCATTTCAGTTGGACACAGGTGAATACCACAGATGTTTGAGAAACAGTAGCCTCCCTCTTAGGGTGTCACCTGTTGCAATTTGCACCCCTTGTGCCCCCTGGTAATGCCACTGCACAGACTTTACAAGGCTGTGCTCTTGCCCTGAGACAACCCCCCCCCCAGCCCTGAAGAAGAGGACCCTGGCCCTGGGATTTGACAACCCTCCCCAAATCACAGTCTAATGCTAAAACAGCTACATCACATTGATTCTCCTTAGCCATTTACAGACATTGAGAAATCAAAGTGCACAGAAGACAGTACATGTTGGGTGCGCTTCCAATATGCATTTAGACTGTTTCTGCACATAGCATACATGTCCAACGCATGTATAGCAATAGCATTTACATTTCTATACCGATTATCAGTGAACTCAGCCCTCTCTAAGCAGTTTAAAATCTATAAATACATACAGTACACTCATCCCTTCACATTCACTTGGGTTAGAGGCACAGGACCTCTGTGAATGTGGAAAACCCACAAATAACAAAAACACCATGTTTATGTGAGAGAACACCTTTCTAGGCATCTCTAGGATGGACCTCCAGTGCAACTTTGTGGTTAACATCTGCCAGACATTGACCATAGAATTGTGCTGGAGGAGCCACAAATGTCCAGTGGAGTGTTCTCTTTAGGAACCTCAGGTCCTTCAGTGCGATTTTTGGTTAAAGTTGACTACAGAGTTGCAGTGGAAAACCTAGATATTCCTAGAGAGAACATATTAATAAAATCTGTGAATAATCAAATCCACAAAAGTCTAAGCTGCAAATGTGGAGGGACGAGTGTACAAGAAGCTATCTTCAGAACATGCCCCCTTCACCCCCCTTTCACACCATACCCCCTCTTGGTCTGTGTGGTTTGTGTATGTTGTACTTAAACCACTGGAGGTATTACACATTCCCTTTTTTGCATTGCTGCCTCAACTGTTGGCTCTGTCCTTTTTAAATGCACACCTGCACTGATGCAGTTATGTGCCAGGTCAGGGTTAGGATGAAGTGTTCCTTTGAGACCGGTCTTGTATTGGGGTGTTTATATGCACAATTGAAGGCGTGCACTTTCCCAACTTTTTGGATACATTGCAGACAATGAGGTATTACAATTGCAATCTTTCTCCACTTGGGGCACCTAGATGTTGTTGAGTTGCAACCTCCATCATCTTGACCAGAATGATCAATGATAAAAGATGATGGGTATTTTAGTCCAGCAACATCTGGGGACCCAAGTTGAAAGGGGCTGATTTAGGGTTATACTTCTGTTCAGAATGACACGTCGTTTTTGATTATTGCAGTACCTTACACATCAGGGAAGTGTAGAGATTCAAAGCTTTCCCATTTTTTAGGTATTTTAGTGTGGCCACATCGAGACCTGTGTACTTTGCCAAGCTGTGAAAGAATTTCTGAAAGAGAAGAGGAAAAGAACAATCAGTCAAGGCTACATCTGTGTACAGTATATTGGTACACACCCCACTGTTTGACACAGGCATGATGCATTTGTCTTTAGGACAGGAGGCTCATTCATCACAGCTGTAAAATTTATCACACTTGTAAGGTCACATAATTACATGGCATTTTTCCAAAATGAATAAATGATATGTAGACAGACAGACAGATATCAATATACTCCTCTTTCTGAGAGAAGAAAAAGTTTTCAAATACATTTTCATACAAACGTGAAACCATCAAACAATCAGTTTTGTTCTTACTTACCATATCGGGTAACATTTTTTGAAATATGCTTGATTCCATGGTTTCATTCTGAATCTTCTCATATCGTGCACAGCCAGGAAAAGGAGGGTGTATCTTAGGGGAAACAGTAAATAAATTATTTTTTGTAAATATAAAAGCTCATTCTATCTTAATCTCTATCTTGATCAACTAAATCAAATGCCAATGACAGGAATTAACTAAGGCGCATTCCAGATGCGCAAAAAGTACGCACTAGGTACGTACTAGGGTTAGGAAAGGGCGTCCTTTCTGGACACCCTAATGCTAGTACGTACCTAATACATACAAAATGGCGGTGCCCATTCTACATGGGCGCCGCCATTTTGACGTGATGGACGCCTAGCATCCGCACGTCCCGGTGCACTTGTGATGCCACAAGTGCGCCATTGGCACCTTGCATCGTCACAACGGTGCCAGAAAAAGAAGCTGCTTTTTGCAACTTCTTTTTCCACTGCTGGGAAGCCTCGCTGTTTGGAGGCTGAAGCTTCCCAGCGGTGGAAACGGAGGCGGCGGCAGGCTGCCCTTTTTGGGCAGTCTGTGAACTGCCTCTATTAACTTAATTTAGGGCCCAAACAGACAGGCCAAAATAAAGTTGCTTCAGGTCACTTTGAAGGTATGCTGCTTAAATGACACACATATCTTAAGAAGCCAGAAGATGTGCCAAAGTTGCAATCCAATCCTTAGGAATGGAACATGGCTTTGGTGTGGCTTCCAGCCTCTTAGACACATGCATAATTTAAACAGCATACCTCCAAAGTGACCTAAAGCAGCTTTATTTTGGCCTGTCTGTTTGGGCCCTAAGTTAATTATTACTTATCCTATTAAAGACATGGGTCATTTTCTAAGGAAAAAAGTACAATTAAAAATAATGAAAGGACCCATGATACTGAAATCAGATACTTCTGTTTATCTATAAAATTTGAAATATTTCTAAAAAAATTGTGAAGTAAAAACATAAGCGACATAAACATAAAATCCTTAGAAAACAATTTCAGATAGCTTTCCTCTGCAATTTACAAAGTGTTATGAAGTCAAATTCCTAGTTCCAACTAAAATAGAACTATTACATCAATTGCTGAATTGTAAATCAAAACTTGTATATAGTCAGTTGTTTCAATGGGGTTACTTTACCTGGGACTAGCAATTGGATTTAGGCCATAATCTTAAAGACAGATCTGTCCAAACATTATGAATCATTAAGAATCAGGAGATTATCGCACTGGGTTCTGAGAACGTTCTGATCACGTGATGAGAACGGAACGCATTTGAGTATACCGCACGTATGTGTTCCAATCGGGTTCTCAGAACGCTTAAATGTGTTCCAAATGTGTTCCAGGAGGGAACGGATTTGAATGTGTTCTGAATGTGTTCCCAGAGAGCTGAAACGTGATGAAAACGTTCCAAGAGAAGTGTGTGCGGTATTCTTATCCGTTCTCAAATCCGTTCCCTCATTCCTCCGTCTTCTGATTGGCTGAAAGAATGACAGGCAGGGAGGGAGGCAGGCAGGCGAGCGACTGCAGTGAGGGAAGGTGTGTGTGTGTGAGGGGGGAAAGAAGGAGGGAGGGAAGGGAGGGAAAAGGGAGGAAAGGTGGGACAAGGAAGAGAAGAGGAAAGCAGGGAAAGAGAGGGAAAGAAGAGACCAGAGCAGAGAGCAAGAGGGAGAGGGTCTGGCTGCTTCTCCGGGGGTCTCTAGTGTCATGTCCAGTGGGGCTCCTGTGCTGTCACAATGCAGGAGGCAGGGATGCCCAGGACCTTCTCCTCC
>NC_056527.1:54545430-54613107 GCF_019175285.1 Sceloporus undulatus | reverse complement strand
TTCTCTCCAGGAGGGAACCCACAAAAGCTCCTCTGTTTGGAGCACCACAGAAAAGCAAGCAAAAAACTCCCAGAATTCCATAGCAAAGAGCCAGACAAGAGTTAAAGCGGGGAGGGAATCTCACAACCTGAAGGCACACATTACATGCACACACACACAGGAGCAAAAGGGTGTCAAGCTGCCAAAAAGGGGAAATGGGATGACAGCAGAGGACTCTTCTTTTCTAACCGGTTTAAAGAGCTGCTATGGCTGCCGGGGCTCTGCCCTTGGCCCAGTCCCCTCCCTGGCAACTTGCTTTCCTTCGGCTTGAAGGGACCTCCATGGAGCTCCTCCTTCCCTCAAGGAAGAGGGGACCAGGGCAGAGAGCAAGAGGGAGAGGGTCTGGCTGCTTCTGCGGGGGGGCCTCTGGTGTCATGTCCAGCAGGGCTCCTGTGCTTGCAGCCTGCAGGAGGCAGGGATGGCAGGGATGCCCAGGACCTTCTCCTCTTTCTCTCCAGGAGGGAACCCACAAAAGCTCCTCTGTTTGGAGCACCACAGAAAAGCAAGCAAAAAACTCCCAGAATTCCATAGCAAAGAGCCAGACAAGAGTTAAAGCGGGGAGGGAAGCTCACAACCTGAAGGCACACATTACATGCACACACACAGGAGCAAAAGGGTGTCAAGCTGCCAAAAAGGGGAAATGGGATGACAGCAGAGGACTCTTCTTTTCTAACCGGTTTAAAGAGCTGCTATGGCTGCTGGGGCTCTGCCCTTGGTCCAGTCCCCTCCCTTTCCCTCCGCTTGAAGGGACCTCCGTGAAGCTCCCTTAATGCCCAGGCTGCCAAGGAGGGGACTCTGCCCTTGGCCCATCAAGTTACATAGGTTTTATCCTATTTTCTTCAAACATATGCCAGCATATGAAGCCCCAGCGTTTTATAGGGGCTTGCCTTCTTTCCCTCCCAAGAGAATCTTCGGAGGGAAGACTTCGCAGTGAGGCTGAGAAGCACTTTCCCGGCCAGAGTCCCTAGGCTTACTGAAATCCCCCACCTCCCTTCCCCATAGAAATCAATCCAAAAACTGAGTTTAAAAGGAGCAGAGGAGAGCCCTTTGGGTCTGCATCTGGGAGAGATTTTAAACTCCGTTTTTGGATTCTTTCCTATGGGGAAAGAGGGGAGAGAGAGAGATGGCAGGACATCCCCATAGCCAAGCATCCTCTGCTCCCCCCAGATGAAGACCCATAGGGCTCACTGCTCTTTAAGCTCCGTTTTTGGATTCTTTCCTATGGGGAAAGAGGGGAGAGGGAGAGATGGCAGGACAACCCCATAGCCAAGCATCCTCTGCTCCCCCCAGATGAAGACCCATAGGGCTCACTGCTCTTTTAAAACTCCGTTTTTGGGTTGATTCCTATGGGGAAGGGAGGTGAGGGATTTCAGTAAGCCGAGGGACTCAGGAGAGGCGAGCTCCATGGCCCAAGCCTCCCTTTTCCCTCTTTCCTGGGGGCAGCGCCTCTCCCGAGCCGTCCAACCACTGAGTGGCGACGTCATCAGAAGACAGCCCACAAAACTTAATACAGCAAACCGTTCTGAGAACGGTTTCAAGAAAAAGGAATCGCAGTGCGGTAAACTGCCGTTCTGATCCCGTTCTGATCACGTTTTGATTTCTAATGCAGTAATATCTGTTCCAGGAACGTTTTCATCACGTGATGATATGGAACGTTCTCAGAACGCAGTGCGATAATCTCCCAAGTGTCATGACTGCAAGCAAGTTTAGGCTTTGCCAAAGCTGAGGTAAATATTCACTGAGAAGTGCTTTTACACACCTATTACAGTCTGTTTAATTTTTTTCTCTTGCAGAATTGCAAGGAAGAAGGCAGAAGGAGGACTTGTTAAACTATAAAACAGATGGTTGTGCCCATTTAACAAAAAATAAAACTATGTCAGAGTGTTGGTCTTGATCTAGAGAGATCTAGGTTCAACTCCCCATCAAACCATAAAAGTCACTTGGGCTGCATCGGCACTGCAGAAATAATGCAGTTTGACAAGGCTTGAACTGCCATAACTACATACTATGGCATTCTTGGATTTGTAGTGGCCATAGAGATCTCTAACAGAGAAGGCTAAATGTCTCACAAAAATACAAATCCCAGGATACCATAGCATGGAGCCATGGTAGTTAAAGCTGATGATTTCAGCAGTGCGGATGCAGCCCTGGTGACCAATTACTATTTCTCAGCTAGACCTTACATGGTAGTTGTGAGAATAGAGTGCAGAGGAGGAAAGCTATGCATGCCACTTTGAGCTTATACAGGAGGAAAGGTGGAGTAAGAATGTAAATAAGAAATAAGTACATAGTTTTTTCCAAACAAGAGCTTTTCTCGCACAAAGTAACTTAAAACAGAATTTTGGCTGAGAAAGAATGGCAAATAATTTAGGTGCATATTTGTATGCATTTTTCTTAATACATGCATTTTGGCATACATTTGGATTTAATGTGTATTTATTTTATTGGTATAGTTTATTTTTACAAATATCTCTTTCTGATTAAAATAGTGTTTTGAGATTATCAATCAATCAATTTTATTAATGCTTAAGCCAAAGGCCATTCGCATGATTAATATATAAAACCGATAACAAAAATTCGATATTATAAAATGCTCCGTGAAATAACTAACATCCGAATTTTATACATTAAACATAATAAAATTCCAGACAATTAACTAAAACAACATTAAAAGCAACTTCAAAAATTAGATAAGATCATTCCTATGGCAATCAACTGCAGTGTCCGCTATAACTCTTGCCCAAATTTTGATTGCTGCTGAGGCAAACAGTGAAACCTTATAAGTTACCTTAGAATCAATATCAGACAAGAGATAAAATAATCTTTTCAGATGGAGTATTAGACTGTAAATTGGACAGAATAGATTCCATAAATTTAGTTCTTGGCTCAGTATATAGTGAGCAAAAAAGCAGATAATGAGGCAAATCCTTGATTTCTGGTGCTTCACAAATACATAAACAGGAATCCTTAGGTGTGTGTGAATATCTGCCATCAATCATAGCTGAGGACATTATTTGAAAACGGAGAGCTGTAAAGGCCTGCCTAAGCTTTGCGAATGTAAGCTTCCCTAGGTAAGCAGCCATCTGATGGTCCAGTTTATATAATCTAAACCATTTGGAAAATTTCGAGTTGTTAATAGCCTGCTTATCCAGATACACAACCTGGTTGAAAATATATTCACGAAGCTTCTCTCTTGAATTCCAGATAGAAGAATTATCAATTAGAGCAGGGTATGATTCAAGCAACCTATGGTATCTTAATCTCCAGACTTTGCAGCTTAGTAAATGTTGGAAACATAATTTAGGAAAAATCTTAACTGGAGAATCTTTTACAGATCTCCAGTAATTAAATAAAGTGAAATGAATATGAGCTCTGATGGAAGGGAAGCCAACCTCTGCCCGAACCAAAGCTGAAGGCGTGCCAAGTAGAAGTATAAGCAATTTCTTGCAAAATGTATTCTGGAGCGCCTCCAGTTTGACCAGTTGGGAATCATCGTTTCACAAATATGTGCAATTTTGTGTGCAACTAGAGGGTGGAATGGAATTGGAATATATTGAAAGGGAGCAGAGGGCTTGCTGGAGTCCCAAAGAAAAGGATTCTGAAATGCAACATTTGTTCCAAATACTGCTTGTTGTTGGTCTAGTCTACACCTTCCCTAGTTTTATCGTGAGAATTTTATAATTAATTCCAGATTTGAAGATTGCATATTCTGTTGCACAGCTCTCCTTACTGCCTTAAAAAACAACAGGTCTTCTGAAATTACACTGGCAATTCCATCTAAATGGGTAATCATGGGCCTGTCTTCATGGGCCAATTAAAGATCCTCTCCTTGTCGGTGAGGAAACCATATGATGCATGACCCAGAGCCCAGTTCTGGTGCAAACAGACTGGATGACAGCTGGTCCATTCTGCACCTGAATTGTGACATGACACCCTTAAAATGGATTTAGTGATGCAAAAATACATTACTCAGTGACCAAAAAGACATCACCCTTTGCTCCATATTTTCTTGGAAGACCCAGAGCACTATGTTTTCATGCTGGGTGGCTGTTTGGAACATGCCCCATTCCGCCACCTGGTGTGTCACTGCTGCTGCCAGCCACTCATTCTGCAGCAGCAGCAGAAACACCAGACATGTCAGCAGGATGCCCAACAGCCACCCAGCTTCATAATGGAGGGCCTCTGCAATAAGGGAGGGTCAGGGCAGCTCTGGGGCCAGGATACTCTGGCTTGCCCTGTGCTACTGCAGACAGGACCTAGGACAGGATCTAATGTAAAGTTAGAAGAGAAAAAAAAACTCCATTAGTACAAATGAGCTGGATATAACCCTTTTGAAAATGGTAGCTTACAAGGCAGTTTGCATAAGTGGCTTGTACTGCACAATTGAAAACTTTCCTGAGTACCTTGCATGCAGTAATCCTACAAATCTATTCCTACTAGCACCATAACACTATTGGGTTTAGATCTTAACTTAGCCGCTTTGATTGCCCTGCAGCAAAATGGGAAACAAATAAATGTTTTATTATTATTATTTATTTAACTACCACCTTGTAACATTGGCCTTCCAACATAGAACATTCATTAGCTGCAATCCTGCATGGTTTAGTGTAATGTAATAGTTTCGCATGCCAAACTACCCTATGCTGGGCCATTTACTATTCCTGAGACCTACCATAATGCTCCTGAAGGATCCACTCCATGACTTTTGTATGCCTGGAGGAGAGCACGGGGGAAGGAGTTGTGGGAGCATCTGGCTATGTCCCTGTAGCCAGATGCAAAATGATTACACAATCTGCTGAGGTCTACTGAGGAGCTCTAGAGGTCTCAGTGACTGAGGCACTAATTTCATGTTTGGCTATGGGACACAGCCAGACGGATCTGCAATGCTCCCTCATTCAGGCATGGAATGGTCATGTACAGCTTCAGCATCTCTATAATAGGTCTGTGGGGGCAGGTAGCTTTGGTTGCTGTGGAGGGATGAAGTGAACATCAGCCTCCGCAGTGACCAAAAATAAACACACAAGGCATAAAATTAACTTACACCTGCATATGCCACTAATAGGATGCCAACCACTGTGTTATTTGAGCTAAATGTATTTTTTTAAAACTGACCTTGAGAATAAATCAGGCAGAAAAAATAAGGAATAATATTATGACCCTAAATTGCTTGAAACTTCTGCCTGGAAAATATTTTCTAAGTGTGAAAGGACTTGCATTTATAATGTCTTTTAAGATAAAGGAAAAAAACCCTGGTATATCTTTTCCTCTCAAAAGATCATGATGTGATCTCTTGAGGAAGAAGCAAAGATGTCAAGGTTCTGGAAACATCACAGGGTAGTCTTTCAATACTTGTCTCCTTTTTTCTTTTTGACAGCTGAACTCTTTTGTAGCCAGCTGGATTGATTTAAACCAAGACAATCTAAAGCTATATTTCAATTATGGCATAAATTGACAAAAAAAGTTTTAAATCAGGTTTCCTATTTACGCTTCAGATATTTCTTTAAAAATAGCAAAGTACATAGTAATTGACTGATGTCTCCATTAACATGTTGATTACAACAGAATGTAGTTCATATAGCACTTAGTTGGGTGCATTTTACTTCATCAATATCAAGCATTTTGGTATTCATAATGCATTGCTTATTTAACAGGTATATTGCTTTTTACTTATGATTTGTCAAGTTACAAGTCAAGTTAGACATAGTAACTAGACATTAGCCACACATGCATATCACAATATGGATTTTTGTTTTCTTTCTTTATGTAGAAGTACAAGAACATCAAACAACGTAAATATTGGTCCAACAAATGATAAGATTTTTCCAGAAAGAAGGGCTGATCATTATCAGGGAGTTACCTTCTAGGAATCTTTATTTTAGTAGGTGACTAGATGACTATTTAATTATTTAAATTTTATTTCTTTTTTTTTAAATTATTTTATTGAGTCTTGCAATATATATACATTCATAAACAAATTTAGAAAGGAAAAAACATAAAAGAAAGACAAATAAAAAGAATATTAAAAAACTTACACATATTCTTATATTCCTCTTTCCCTTCCTCCATATTGCTTCCTTATTTCCAATATTATATTGTGTTTCTTCTTTTTCTTAAGCAACAAACTTGGACTGTCTATAATACTATCTTACACTTATATCTTTTCTTCAGTCCTTCTCTTCCGGTCTTACCTCCCACTATTATATCCATTCAGGTTAATCTATTACGGCCCTTCTATATATCTTCCTCGTTTCATATATCTGTTTTTCCAACTTCATCTCTCCACAATGTTTTCCTAAGCTTTTTGCTTTACTTATCTCAGACTATGTATTAATTCTCTATTTTTGAGTATTAACTTGCTCTTTTATTCTATTTATTTACAGAGTTGTCCTCACCCTTTATTTCTTTTGTTTCTTTTCTTTTCGATTTTTCTCTTGACTTATTACCCTTTGGAATCAATATTTTCATATATACACGGAGTAAATACAAGCTTGTTAATCTTTCCAGTATCTTTCTAAAACCATCTTTTTTCACAAAACTTCAACAATGATTTCCACGTTTCTTCAATATTGCTTTCATATTCATCTTCATTTCTTAATCTCATTGTAATCATGTCCATCTCAATTACATCTATAGCCTTTATTAGCCATTCATCTACCTCAATGTCACCCTGCTTCTTCCAATTTTTAGCAATTGTTATCCTAGCCGTTGTAATAAGATATAATACAGGTTTTAAATATTTCCTTATTTTCTTATCCACAATTATATTCAGAAGATAAGTTTCTGGTGTTAACGTAACCTTTATACCATATATTTCTCTTATAACTTTATATACTTCCCACCAAAACTTTTTAATTTTAGGGCACGTCCACCACATATGGAATAGGGACCCATATTGCTTTTTACATCTCCAACACATTGTTTCATTCGTATTATACATTTTCGCTATTCTTGCCGGTGGGAGGTACCATCTATGCAGCATCTTAATAAAATTCTCTTTTATATCCATGCACACTGTAAAGTCCAAATCCTTCCCCCACGCTCTTTCCCAATTTTCCAATTCTATATTTCTCCCAATATTTCTTGCCCATTCAATCATATTCGTTTTAATTGTCTCTTCTTCTAGCTCTATCTTTAAGCACAGTTTATATAATTTTGATATAAGTCCCCTGTTGTCTTTATCACTCCTTAATAATATTGCTTCTAACTCCGTCTTTTCCCTTGATATTCCCATATGTCTCATATCCTCATTGAATTTTCCCCATAGTTGTCTATATGTAAACCATCCTAGATCTATACTCTCCTGTTCTAGTTGTTCCTTGCTTTTCATTACAATCTTCCCATTCAAATTTTTCGTTAATTCCTCGTACCTCAACCATTCCTTTCCTCTTAATTTACTTCTTTTCATGAAGGCTTCCTGCGGTGAGGTCCATATTGGTAGGTGTCTATATAATTTCCCTTTATATTTCGCCCAAATTTTTAATAGTGTTCTCCTAATTATATGATCATTAAAAATTCTATTTTGCTTTAGTTTTCCATAACATAAATATGCATGCCATCCAAATTCAATATTAAATCCCTCTAAATTCAATAAATCTTCATTTTTAAGTTTAATCCATTCTAATATCCATTCCAGGCAGTTTGCATGAAAGTATACTTTTAGGTCGGGTACAGCCAATCCACCCCTCTCTCTCAAATCAGTCAAATTCTTCCACTTTATTCTCGGTTTTCTTCCGTTCCAAATGAATTTTTGAATATCCTTTTTCCATTGATTAAAAAATTTTTCACTTAGTATAATGGGTAAATTCTGAAAATAAAACATCATTTTTGGCAATACATTCATCTTAATTAATGAAATTTTCCCCATTAATGACAGTTTTAATTTGGACCAATTTACGAGTTTTGTTCTGATCTGTTGCCAAGTTTTTTTGTAATTATTATCAAAGAGCTCCGAATTTCTACTGGTCAATTCAATACCTAAGTACTTTATCTTTTTCTGTATTTGTATATTAGTTTCTTCTTGAAGTTTCCTCTTTTCCTTTTCCTCCATATTTAGCATTAACATAGCCGATTTACTTTTATTCAACTTTAATCCCGCCCACCTTCCATATTGCTCAATAGTTTCTATTACTTTCGGTATGCTCTTTGTTGGTTCTTCTACAACTAAGGCGATATCGTCTGCATATGCCAAAATCTTAATTTCATTTCCTTTTATTCTTGTGCCTTTTATTTGATTTTCCGCCCTTATTTTCTTGCATAAAATCTCCAGACACGTAATAAACAGAAGGGGGGAGAGGGGACAGCCTTGTCTCGTGCCCTTTTCAATTTTAAATTCCTCTGTTTTACTTCCATTTATTATTATTTTTGCTTTTTGATCCTTGTATATTTGTTTAATCCATAACAAAATGTTCTCTCCCCAATCTAATTTTTTAAAGAGCTGTAATAAAAATGTCAAATTTAGATTATCAAAAGCCTTTTCGGCATCTGCGAACAGAATCGTCGCTTCTTTCCCTGGATTTTTTTCATAAAATTCAATCAAATTTATAATTGTTCTCATGTGTTGTTTTGTATGTCTATTTGGGAGAAATCCACATTGATTTTGGTGTATCCAATTTCTAAGTATATTTTTTATTCGTTCCGCTATTATACTTGCAAAAATTTTGTAATCACAATTTAATAGGGATATCGGTCTATAATTTTGTTTATTGGTCTTATCCTTGTCTTCTTTCGGAATTAACACTATATTAGTCTCCTTCCAGGTGTCTGGGATTCCCTCTTCTCTTATCTTGTTTATCATTTTTAATAACAAGTCTTCTAAGTCTTGACTAAAGGTTTTATAAAATTCAGCTGAAAAGCCGCCTGGGCCCGGCGATTTCCCATTTTTCATTTTATTAATTGCTTGTTTAATTTCGTCCTTAGTAATATTATTGTTTAACTGTTTTCTCGCTTCTTCCGTTATATTTAGTTTTTCAATCTCTTTCAAGTATATTTGGATCTTCTTCTCTATCTCTTTACATTCTGGTTGCTTTTTATACAATTGTTGGAAATATTTCAGGAAAATTCTTTTAATATCTTTTAGCTCCGTATATGTTCCTTGTTCCTCCTTTATTTCATATATCATACTTTTTTCCTTTTTCTTTCTTACTTTCGTAGCCAAATACCTACCTATTTTATTTCCATATTCAAAATGTCTCTGTTTTAAAAATTTCATATTCTTACTTATTTCTTCGTTTGATTTACTTTCCAATTGTTTTTCAAGATTGTCAGTTTTTTCGTCAACTTTTTATTTTCTCCCTTAGATTTTATCAGTTCTTTCTCTAGTTGTTGAATCTTTTCTGATATTGCGATAATTTCATTTTTCCTCTCTCTTTTCTTTTCTGAACTTTTTTTAATTATAAATCCTCTTATCACTGCCTTCATTGCATCCCATATTACCTTTGTCTTCATATCTGGAACCAAGTTCTCTTTCATGTAAAATTTAATCTGTTCTCTGATCTGGTTCTTAATTCTTTCATCTTTTAATAAATTTTCATCTAATTTCCACGCAAATTCCGTCCTTCTTTGTTTTAATTCTAATATAATTTGATTGTGATCTGACATCTTATTAATCCTTATTTTTACATCTTTTATCTCGTGGATTATCTTCTTCGATATGAAAAACATGTCTATTCTCGAGGCCGAATTATGTGGATTTGAATAAAATGTATAGTCCTTTGAATTTTTAAATTTATATCTCCAGGGGTCGATTAAAGAAAAGTGTTCTTGTAGTTCAAAAAAATTGTTGGGAAGTTTCCCCTGTTGATCTTGAATCTTCTTTTTAGATTGTCTGTGTAATTTGGGTTCCAAAACGCCGTTCCAATCCCCCATATATATATACTGGTCATAGTCCTCCAGATTTTCTAATCGTTTGAGCAATTTCTTATAAAATTTTCCTTTGTTTTGTAATGGTCCATAAACATTTAATATCAGGGTCTTTTTTCCATTCCATTCAATTTCAATTCCAATATACCTTCCATTTTCGTCATTTATTTTTTCCTTGGCTGGAATATTATTCTTCACGTAGATAGCTACTCCGTTTTTCTTTTTCTTGTCTGCGCTTGTGAATGTTTGTCCCAATTTAGGGTTTCTAATATATTTAATATCTTGTATTCTTATCCTAGTTTCTTGGATGCTAATAATATCAAATTTTTCCTTTTCTAATTCATGAAATATCTTCTTTCTCTTAAATTTTGAGTTTATTCCCTTCACATTCCATGAAAGGAATTTCATTGTGTTTGACTTATTCTATGTAGTTCTATACCTCCGCTCCTTCTTCTTCTTCTCTTTCTTCTTCTTCTTCCTCTCCCTCTTCTTCTTCTTTTTGCCTTTCTTCCTCCAGCGCCGCCCTAATACTTTCCAATTCAATTTCTTTGTCTGTAATTTCTAACTGAATTATCTCTATTCAGTTGTTGGTAGTGCTTTTCAGACATCAAGGGAAGGGTGGATGAACAAAGATGGGCTGAATAAAGATGTTTGCTGGTACAGGTATGAAATCACAACAAGCCTTATAACCAGGGAGGGGATAGAGCCCCCAGGCTGCTTTTGGTTTCCATATAACAAAGAAGAAGGTGTTTGGTGCTTTGAAACTATCATGAACATGAAGTAACATTATTTCTAATTTTGCCTCTGCATTGCTGTACAGTTTTTTAAAAAAAAAAATCAGCTCTTTTAAAATCCATCCTGTTTTGTGATGATGGGATATAATGAAGACAAAAGATTTACCTGCTGAATGCTTTAAAAACCTGCTCTGCAGGTATTAAAACCATCTTCTATCAGAGATAAATTTAGTTAATATGAGCGGCTCCTCGTGTAACAACCAGCCTGTATTTCTAGATTCAACACTACACTGTTCCTCTTTAGTGTTTATTTATAGGGACTCAAGGAGGCTAACAGCAAATTTAAAACAGTACACATTAAAAACAGTGCAGAAGCATTAAAAAGTGTAAAGTTTAAAAAACAATTAACAATTCATAAAGTTAAAAACATCACACATTAAAATATTAAACTGTACTGAAAACCATATACAACCCTTGACATTGGAATTGCACAAGATTTAAAAAGCCTAATGTATCAGTTTGAAAAAGCCTGACAGCACAAAATGTATCTACCCGCCACCAAAAGGGATGGAGCCATCCTGGCTTCTCTAGGGAGAGAGTTCCAGAGTTTGGGAGCAGCCACCAAGAAGGCCCTCTCCCTTGTTCCCACCAAAAGAGTTTGAGGAGGTGGTGGGAGTGAGAGAAAGGTCTCTCCAGATGATCTTAGCACTCTAATTGGGCTCATAAAGGGAGATATGGCCCTTCAAATAACCTGGACCCAAGCTGTATAGAGTTTTATAGGTTAAAAGCAGCACTTTGAATTGTGGCCAGAAATGGACTGGCAGCTGTTGCAACAAGGGAACTGTGTGCTACCTGTAGCCAACCCTAGTTAAAAACCTTCCTCTATATCTTTGGGGCAACTGAAATTTCTGAGCACTTTTCCAAGGGAGCCCTTCATAGAGTGCGTTACAGTAATCCCAATGGGATGTAACCAAGGCATCTTTCCCAGAACAAACCTGAATGGAACAACCTGGTCCTTACTTGCAGTCTGCCTCTCACTGAAACCTGGGGTGGTTTTGGAGTAGGAGGGTATCTCACGGGTTTAGATTGTGCGATTAACGTTGGAAGCACATCAACAAAAGGTAGGCTGACCATATTTTGTTGAGGCAAAACTAGGATGTTGGGATGTCAAAACAGGGATGGGTTTATGTAATATTCTGCACTCACGAAAAGTAAGATGATAATAAAGGTTTTATTACATACACATATTGCTCTAACAATTATTCTTCGGTGACAGAAACCATACAAAATTTTAGGTAGATGTAGAGGGGAGACTGTATTTTACCACAATCATACCATGAATATTTCTGTGATGAAGTAATGTTACAAATTTTGGTCTTTCAACACCATATCATAAAACATCTCACACTCCATGACACATTTTTTGTTGAGTCCCACAGTTTCAAACAGGGATTGTCAAACCATTTTGCAACATAATGGGATTTTACTTCAAAAGGGGACAAAATTGCTATTTATATTAAAACATCAGGATGCTCTGGAGGTATGAAAGAAAGGGTACTGTTTCATTTAAAATGTAATGTATGGTCAGCCTAACCAAAGGTATCCTTCCTGTTTCCTACTTAAGAAAAACAAACAACAAGCAAAAACGTGTTGAGTTGGGAGGCAGAGAAAAATGGAAGATTTAATTATGTTAAAAAGTTTAATAAAATGTCCTTTGTTAATTCTGTTTACAAATCAGTTCTAGAAATGGACAAGTTGTTAGTGAGAGAGAGACATATGGATGACATGCTATTGCATATAATGAAATTACTTTGTATTGAAGTAGAGGTGGAAAGGAAAATTAATGAAAATGATCCAGATGTTAGCTGACTGACAGAGAGGGAGGGGTGGATTAACACAGAATTTGATATTTATTCATAGATCTCTTCTTTGTACTTACAAAATCTCGATACAGGGGTACCACATGTACTGGGATGGGCTGCCACAGGATGTGGGGATTCCAGATCTGGTTGCCAGTTGGAGGATAAAGGGCTGCAAGAGTGGCCAGGGAACTCATGATTGTGCGATCATAGTCTGTACTGACGAAGAAATTCTAAAAATGAAAAGACAAATAAAAACATTGATTGATAATATTTCACCAAGCAGCACAACGTGATAGCTGTTGCCCTTAGCAGTTCTGCCTTTTGTGAAATATTAAAGTTGTATGTATCCCATCCAAAACTGTTGGTAAATATAAATCAGAGTTTAAAAAAATACTTTTTTGTTGCACTAATAATTTCAGAATTTGGCTGGAATCCTGGAAACATATTTTTATTAGTCTCCCAGAATTAACATTATCAAGCTTTGGTATAAACCGTTTAGTTTAAACTCAGAACATGCTTCCTCTAGTTTTTCATTTTTATTTTGAGAATTAATAGTACAACTCTTTGTTTGTATGCCCAGTTCTCCACTTAAATAAGCTGAAATCATACCTAACATTGATAAGCTTGTAAGCAATTTGAGAAGTAGCAGAAGAGTGTACATAAGATTTCTGTCCTGAATTTGCCAGACTGCACAATATCAGACCACATAGGGGGCATATATGTGTGTGTAAAGATGGTGAAACAGAGCAAAACCTTCAATTAGTTGTCTTTAGGATGATATAAAGTTAATACAGAATCAAAGCTAACTATTCAGTCAGTGGAATGAGCAGGGTTGTCATGTGTCCTCTTTTCTCAAATATGTTCTCTTTTCCAGAGCAAAAATTATGTCTGGCTGGATATTTAAAATGTCTGCTGCTGCTTCACCTCCTGTCCATTGATTCTTCCTCTTCATTGCCATCTTGGAGAATCTCTAGGAATCTCCAGGTCCTCCAGTGCAACTCTGTGGTCAACATCTGCCAGAGGTTGATCATAAAATCATGCTGGAGGTTCTACAAATGCCAAGAGAAGTGTTTTCTCTATGAACTCCTAGGATCTCCAGCACAACTCTCTGGTCAACCTCTGGCAGAGTTGAGTTGGAGGACCTAGAGATTCCTAGAGGGAGCATATTAATCAAAACTGCAAAAGTGAAAGCCACAAATGTGGAGGGCTAACTGTATATATAATACTTGCCTCTTCACGCTTATATTCAAAGCTAAGGAATTTTGCATATCTTCTCCGTAGATACAGTCCAAGCTCATATTGTGCTTGTATTCCAATCTGTATGAGGATAATGACAGTGGTATGAGCCATCTTGAAATGGTTTCAGAATATTAGTATTATTCTCTTTCAATTAATTTTAAAACACAGCGACTTAACCTTTACAAAAACAAACATGTCTATGGTGATATCTGCATAGGTCAGAATACTTCAGAAGCAGCCTCAACCTCCTCACTATATGCTTAGTGTCAAAGACATGGCTGGGCACCTCGATCTGACCTCTGAGTAAGTGACTCATTGTGGTGGCAGTGGGCAGAAGAACAGGACACATTGTAAACAGCTAACCAGCATTGCAATGGAGCACTCCAGATTTTCTGGGAAGATCTAGAACAAAAGATTTTTAACACATTACAAGGGCATTATGCAGCGGGTGTGGTGCTGGAATGGCCAGACATCATTGAGACTGTTCACAGCAGAACCAGAGTTTGGGCTGTGTGTTGTCTGAACTCCCCAATGTGAGGACATTTGGCCTGTGTAGACAGGGCCCATGTCAGGGAAATTGTTCATAGCATCTACAGTGCAACTAAGACAAAAGAATGGTAGACAGATTTTCACTCTTTGAGAAGGCAACAGTCCCAGGAATAGAATCCAAGATTTTCCAAATTGGAATTACTATTTCTGTAAAGGTCTAGATCCAAAGACCTTTCTCCTCTTGGGAATACTCCTAATGCAAGCTGAATTTTATATGTCTCAAAATGCATCTAACTCTGAATTTGAATAAATTATTTCCCCCCTCAGAATCTGGTGTTCCCCAGCCCTGGATGGATCCCCTTTTTATCCAGTACTGGTTAAAGATAAGCCCCAGAGAATGGAACATGATCCCCAAACCATCCATTTGTGCCTCTGACCTGTCAACAAGAGCCCAGCAGGTTTCAGGTGGAATGCAGCCTCCAAAATTGAAGCACTTTATACTGTGTATTTTTTGAAGATTATTCACAGTTTTGGGCTTATTCTGCACACCATTTGTACATTTTTCAAGCACAGGAAACAGCATTTTCTGTATTGTGACTAATATTTTTGCACAGAAATATTATTTTCCACGCAGAAAACACTGTTTTTTGTGCAGAAGTAATGTAGCTGGAGACTTATTCTGAGCCAAATTTACATGTGCCTTATTTTTTGCACAGAGCAGTTTCTGTGCAGGAAACAGCACAACAATATTTCTGCACAAAAATACATTTTCTAACCATTTGTCATATAATTTCACATATTCCTTCCATCTTTCCAACTCTTTAGTCATTAAGATTTTACCCTTAAAGGTGATTGCTGTTTGATTGGGGTAAGATGTTTTCCTTTTCATTTATAAATAGTGTTATATGCTAATACGTGGACAATTATATATCCATAGTCAGAAGTCTAATCTCTCCTGTCATCATTTTTTCACATACCTTAGTAAGTTGTCCATATCCTTGGGGCCAGTCACTTTCTTTATGTGGATCATTTGGGAAGCCTTCAAGGGGAGTTCGATCTCCGTGCCGAAAGATCTGTAAAATAGTATAAAGATTGCATTAGCTCAATTATATAATATTCCAATATCTGGAGTCTTTGTGACAATCACAAAAAGTTCCAAGGAATGATATGAACAGGCAGGCAAATAGTTGGTTGAGAGGTAGATGAGGTCTGAGAGAGATGGAACTAAAAGGGAGGAAGAAAGACAAGCATCTCAAAGAAGAAATGGATCACACACAAAAAAAGAAGACACCAGTTTGTCTAAAAGTTGCATGTGCTCATTTATATTCATTCAAATTCAGGAAGAATTACAATAATTTAAATCAAAATAACAGCGACATCATAGTTGGGATCTGAATGCTGACTATATGCATCTTGACTAATATGCAAGATACAAAAACTAAGAAGTCTGACTTCATCCGTCATATTTAGCTAGGTACAGTTGGACTGTCATTTGATTGAAAAGCTGGCTCAAACAGCAGAAGTGAAAAGGAAGGATTTGACAAAGCAGGTGGGTTTTTTTGTTGTTTAAAAAAATCCCTTTTTGCACAGTCAAAGAGACTAATGGTCTCAGAACTGCAATTCAGCACAAAAGCAGAAATTATCTGGCAAAAGCCTGGCACTTCTCCAACATGCATTGTGTTCCTGAAAGGGAGAAAGAAGAACATTTATTCTTCAGTCATTTCTTTGCTGAGGATTCATTTTGTGTTATTGTTTGCTTGCACAGGAGATGTAAATGGACTTCTTTCTGGCACATCCTTTCATCATATCCTTTCAAAGCAGTAAATATTCTCACAGGGAAAGGTGTAGTGAACACATTCACATAGCCCGAAAGAATACTTTTAAATCTTTTGTCCCAGCCATGATGGCTGTAGCTGGCATCTGAAGGATAGTAAAGGAACTTTTAGCAGTCTTTCTTCTTGTCAAGGTTTAGCTGCCACGAACTGCTTTCTGAATCTGCCCCGTTCAGATGAGCTACACTACAAGTCATTAGCCATAAAAAATGGCTCCAGATCTGTCTCCAAATCTGTCAAAACATCAGGAACAAACTCTTCTAGAACATGGCCTGAGAAACCCAGGGTGGGGGTCCTAGAACCAAACCTCAGCAGATAACAAGGGGCCACTGTATAACAATTATTTTAAAACAATGTCTAAAGCTAAAAATGTTAAAATTCATTGAGAAACTGTATACAATACATAAAAACATTAGCACACTTCATTAAAACAGTTCCAGTGAGAAGAAAAATGGGAGGTATCTCAAGAAACCAGGATGGATGACTAATGAACTTTCAACTGAGCTAAGTTTTAAATGGAACATGTATAAGAAACGGAAAAATGGGGAAATCACCAAAGAGGAATTCAAACAAATAGCGAGCATGTGTAGGGGTAAAGTCAGGAAAGTTAAAGTGCAGCATGAACTCAGGCTTGCTAGAAAGGTTAAGAACAATAAAAAGGGCTTTTTTGGGTATGTCCACAACAAAAGGAAGAAGAAGGAAATGGTAGGGCCACTGAGTGGAGAAGATTGCAAAATGCTAACAGGGGACAGAGAAAAGGCAGAATTACTCAACACCTTCTTTGCCTCAGTCTTCTCAGAAAAGGCAAAGGGTGCTCAGCTTGAGGAAAAAGGACACAGGAACAGTCCAGAATATACTTTTTGTATCATGCGTTGTCCATGGATTTTTACAACTGGATATTTTTCAACTGGATTGTATTACCTCTACTCCTAGAGTATGAGCCAATTTAAATTTATATACCCAGTGTGCCATGCTCCAAACACATGTGCTAGGAACAATCCCACTGAAAGCAGTGGGACTTCAGAGCAGTTATACATAAGGCAAGGGCTGTAGAGATTCCACTCATTGTCATGTAATAATGCAAGCAGATTTATGTTTTTCTGGACATGAATTTCACTATGTTCAATAGTTGTTGATTCTATACCTTGTCATTTACCTGAAAGATAAGCAGGAATTTTTTCCTGCAATCTGTAGGACATTGTGCATGTTGACCTGCTGATGGTTTTTCTCTGCACCTTTTTAAAATGCTAATGATCTCATTTTTTATTTCAAACAAAAAAGTTTGGAGAGCAGGTTGAAGGTTCCCCCATGGTCTGCATCAAGGCTGGGCAAAGGGCCCCAAGGCTTTGTGGCCCTCAACCCTTCTAGAATCCCCAAGACTGTCCTTTTTTATGGCCAAAAATAGAAGATGAATTGGGAAGTTTCCAGGTGTGGAAATTCCCCCTTTTAACAGGGTGAAGACACCCATCTACCCTGCTGCATTGTTTAACATAAAAAAGTACCCATTTTTCAAAATGAGAAGTTAGCTTCCAAGGTTTTTGTTTTGTGGCATTTTGGCAGTTCCTACAAACATTAGAATGGTCCAGAGGAGAAAAATGACCCCAGACCCATTGCAATTTCCCACCCTTGGAATACAAAAATGAGGGGAAGGTGCAGTCATATGTAGCCCCTGAAAACCCCAAACTAGCTGAAAATGGCAACCATATATGATCCCACTCCAGTGTACCATTTGGGACCTGTATTCCCTTGCATCTGTTGATTCTGTACAGTCTGGTGAAGCAGGGTGCTTCTATCAACTGACACCCACAGTCTTGTTTTCAAAACTCTTTCGACTATTTTCCAGAATAATGTCACAAAAGATCTGGTTCACCTTCACAAAGAATAGCTGCATTGTAGACACCCTTAGCAATATTTCACCAACCTGATAAGCAACTGTGGTGATGAGGGGAACAGAAGGGAAGCAAATGTGTTCTAGCGCTCTTGTTCACAGAAGAACTAATTTTACCAGGGACACGCAGTGACAAAGAAGAACTGTCCCTAGTCAATGGGAAGAACTGAAATGTATCTCATCAAAGTGTGGGTGACCTTAGGGCCAATTTTGTGATGAATTAAACTTTAAAGGTTAAAGTGATGATGGCCCCTGGCAAATGTGGGATAATTTGCTTCACAGATTTGGGTATTGCTCAGGCAAAGTATCTTGAAGACATTTTGTTTCAGAGAAATGCTTTCGGATTTTTCTTTTCTCTAATGATCCAAAAAAGAAAGAAAGAAAGAATAAAGAGAGAAAGAGAGAAAGGAAAGAAAAGAAAAAGAAGAAGCCACTTAGAGATTTTTCTCCAAATAGTTTCCACCCATGTTTTGGTGGCAGTTGCCAGTATAGGCCCCTCTCCTTCTGTAAAATGGCTTTACATTCAGGACATTGGGGATGAAATGGTGGACAGGGCGCAAGAGTTGTTGACTGTAGTCAGTATCAGTCCAACAGTTAGGCAGACTGTGGTGGCCATGGAGATTTATTTATTAAAATACTTGCATCCCACCCTATATTCAAAGAACTTAGAGTGGTGGGAGAGTGCTAAGAGGAGCAATTTGTCATGCTCTCTGCTCCCATCAACCTGCCACTGCTCATGAGAATCCTTCTCTCCGAAGCTCAGTCTCCAGGGTCTAAATTTCTGGCCATGAGGAGTGAATAGAGCCAGGGATTCTGCGCAGACTTCACCTGTGCCAGCATCTGGTAGCAGACCCTAGCCACAGTACCACCCCTGAGGGTGAATGCTCCAGATGCAGGAATTTGTGCCTGCCTTTCACAGGAAGCAAGTGATGAAGGGAAGAAAGCACATAGGCAGATAGGCAAACAGTGACATATTCATCTATAATCCATTATCAGTTACATTATAGCCTGCCTTTCTTCCAATAAACTAAGGGTGGCATTCATTGTTTTCCTCTTCCTCCCCACTTTATTTTCACAACCACCCTGGGAGGCAGATCAAGCTGTGAGAGAATGACTTGCCCATGATCACTTGTTGAGTTTCATTGCAACCAGACTTTTAGTCTCCCAAAATCCAAGACCTGTACAATCTGTCACTCCCCAAGCTGATGGTGCACAAATTGGATAAAATGGCCCCATCAATACCTGATTCCCCTTCTGTTATTACATTGTGCCTGGGATTACAGAAACGGCAGAGCTTGTTGAAGTCACCTTTTGGGAGTATACTTCCCAGAAGTCCCCAACCAGCATAGCCAATGGCCATTTCAGCTGGGAGATGTAGTCCAGAAACATGACTTTGCAGGCTCCGAGAAGCAGGGGAGCATTGGCTTGCTCATAGTGGCAGGGGGAGAGGGGATCACAGGCTGTGCAGGTTCGCCATAGCCAGATATTAAATAAAGCATGTATGTACTTACTATAACAGCACACTTCAGTTCTCTTCCAGTGACACTTTGAAGAAGAAAAAGGGAGAAGAGACTTAGGCAGGAGAAGACCAGAGTTTTGGGTTTGCATGCTAGCTTTGTTACTCCCATTATGGCAGCTGTACTAAAAAAAGAAAATCTTCCTCAGGATTTAAGAGGATGCATACAAGACTCTCCCTTTTAAAAGAAAGCAGAGATGAAGGTGTTCTATTCATCTGAAGTATGTGAAGGCTTGGAATCCAGTTGTGTAACTGGGGAATTCTCCAAACCGTTTGAAAAATGATTTTAACTATATCTACATCTACATCAAATGGCATTTAAACTGCAGTAACAATGGCAATATAAATACAATTCCAAGCACACTGAATGTGCACGTAATGCCATTGTAGCAGCAGTGCCAAGGATTGTATTTCTGGAAGTCTCAATGAAATGTGTTAGATTTACTTCTGGATAAACATGATTTGAACTGCACTGTGCAACTGATCACATTTTTATTGTTTTTTTAATTACTTAACTCACAAGTAGTGTTCTTGTTCTTGTTGAATGGGGGCAATGTTCTTGTTGTAACAGGTTATATATGCACTTTGTTCTATGTGACCAGTAGCTTAGCATTTTCTCTAATTAAGGTTTTAGGTTTTTGTTTTGTTTTTTAAAGTCAAACTAAGTGGTATAGAAATCACATAGATAAGGGTTATACCTGCAGCTATCACATCCAAAGCAAGGAAAGTTACCATTTAAATATAGCATGTAGTCTGGCATCACGTCCCATATTTACAAGAGCAGAAGCTAGACTTATGATCTTATAATTTTGGGGATTCACATTTATAATTGTTAATGGCCAAACATCTTTCCTTTCCAAGATGTTGCAGATCAGGATGTTGGGAAATGATGACTGCAGTGCTCTCCTAGTCCCAGGGCATACCGAGACAAGCAGCTGTAGTCTCTCCAGCTACTTTTCCCAACCCTTCCTGCAACCAAGCGAGCACTGCATTCATCATTTCCCAGCATCCTGATCTGCTGTACCTTGACAGCTCTCCATTTGTGGCACTGCCTGGCTTGATAGGTTTTTGGGGGGGGGGGGTGTGGGTGGCATCTGCTGGATGCTATCACACAGGAGGTAAGTATGTATCATAAAAATGTGATTAAAATGTGGTAATAGTGCGAATGGGGGGGGACGATTATCACACTCCCATGTGCTTCTCCCATTCTTGTCCATGCGTAAACTGTAATGGACACATCTTTGGGTAATAATGGAAACTCCCTGATGTAACTCTTAGGACATCCTGGACATGCAAGATTCTGCAGAAGGCTGTCTAAAGGCCACCTCTCCACCTAAAGGCATAATCTATTTCTGTCTAATCCTGTGACAAGGCCAGCCTGTTTTAAAACACTTGTGACAAAAGATGTTGTTGACAAAAAATGAACGCCAGCATACTGGTTACGGAGTGGGTATAACCAGCTCTTACTGATCTGAAATTTTCAAAGCAAATGAGATCCATTTCCTAGTAGTTATGGCAACAACAGGCAGGCAGTTTGAAACTCATGAGAAATAAACAAGGGGTTCCTGGACCATAATTGTCCACTTTTACCAGGGACAAAATGTGGAACAAATTCAAGACCAAACTGTAGGACAACTGCAGGACAAAACTCAGCCCAAAATGTAGGACATTGAAGAAAAATGGTGGACCTTAAATGTCCTACATTTTGAGCTGAGTTTTGTCCTGCAGTTGCCCTACAGTTTGGTCTTGAATTTGTCCTACATTTTGTCCCTGGTAAAAGTGGACAATTATGGCAGCCCTATTCCTGGTAAATGTAAGAGTTGAATATGCTTTACGTGATATGTTGCTGAGCATCTTGGGTGTTGTCTACAATGGCAAAAGTGCAGTTTCTCCCTATTTTGAGCCTCAGCTGTTTATATAATACATAAGGCCAAAACAGGATGAAATCAGGATGAAGCCACCCTCTGGGATGAAAAACCAGAGCAAAAATTCCCCTTTTACTCCTCTCTAATGTGGAAAATGCATTATTGCGTCAGCATATAAACAGCATGACATGAGTGAGGGAATGCAGGAAGGCACAGGTAGCTTACAGAAGCAGTCTGGAGCATGCACCCTGTGCATGGTGAGATGCAGCCACCAGTGCCATTGCTCACCATACTATGTTTTTCTTTTGTCAAGCATACAGTGAGCCATCATACATCCCATGAAATGAAATTACAAGGAACACAGCAAGTTGCTATTTATACAATAGATGTAATTAAATCGTACACAAACCAGACAGTCCAACAGGAGACCATCATGGGAATGGGTGAAATGTATGGAAGGGCCTCCTTGATTGTGCTTTGCCAGTGTGTCACTGGGCACACCGACATACTGTATGAGTAGTATATAGCTTGTACGACTGTGTGGCTGGTCACCTGGGGCATCCAATAGGATGGCAGCTGGATGAGGCAAGGGAGGTAGTTGGCAGTCACAGGCGGTGTGCTCATGCAATGGTGCATATGTGTGATGGAAAGGCAAATAATAATAATAATAATAATAATAATAATAATAATAATAATAGAGCAGTGAGGTTTGCTGCCATGTAGTGCAGACTGCCTGTGGGTGTTTGGCCTGCATTGGGCCATGTGGACAGTGAGGACCCAGATGAATCAGGAAAACCTGGGAATGGACTGGTTTTTTTTCCTCCTACTACTCAGCCCCTTTAATAGATATTTTATAAAGTGCAAGTGACAAATCTGGCACAGCAGTCTTTTTTTGCCTTAAAAAATTAGCCCAGAGCTGAAGGTGGAAACTGATGATGGTGGCAATTCAACATGGTAGTCTACATTGCATAACAGAGATGCTATGTAATCTTCCTAGCAATTATGCATATCAGAGCACTGGCAAGAGTGCTGTGATACACATCAGGCTCTACATCCATATTGGCATGCCCTAGCCTGTGTCCCAATGTGCATCATACTCTACCGAAGTGCATCTGCAGCCCCTAGTGTTAGCACACCCTACACCCTGGATATGCAGTTTCATAATTAATATTTAGCATTGGGCATGTTTTGAGGCCATGATGGCCTGCAGAAATGCATGTCATGCTTACCAGATAAGATGTGTGAGATCTAGATAGAAAAAAAGAAAGAAAGAAAGATAAGTGCTGATGGATTTTGCTGAATACCTCTCTCTCTCTCACACACACACTCATACTTTTTGCATTAATTTAAAGCTGGAAGCAAAAGCAATTGTTAAAGCAATCTAATCATTCTCTCAAATGTAATGAAGTACATTGACACTTCAGTGTTAAAGCTATCATACTGTTCCGTACCCTTTTGTCAGTGTCCTGGAACAGCCATAAAAACTTTTTATCATACAAAAACACCCCTTGAAGGCATGAAATGGGATATAAATATACTCCCCCCCCCATCTTAGCCACGTTGTTCACAGATGAGGGCTCCTTTTACAGATGGAGATCTCTCTGCGTAACCCTCAAATTATGTCTGAGTCCCTCCAAAGTGTGCTGGGTATAGTGCTGCATTTTCCATAGACCTCTCTTCAGGATTGGTAAGCAGACCTCTCTCTATCCAACATTTCAAGCCTTTCTTTCTAGTAGATTTGTACGATTCTTAAGATTTTTTCAGTTCTTGGATGTTTAAATGCATCTTTACCCATTTCTGAATAAAATACGTTATTTACTGAAAACTCCTTTTATTGCAAGGAGCTTTTTACATAGGTAAAAAGATCCTTGCAAGTTACCCTCCTCTCACAGGCCTCCTCCACCTTTTAGAGTAACACTAGCCATTGTTCAGATGGGTATCATGGAGGATTGATAGCATCAGTGTCCATTGTGTGACAGCCCCCATGCACATGGGTCCCAATGTGCAACCATCACTTTGTTGGCTCTCCTATGTAGTAACAAAAAGGCAGTTCCTTGCTGAATATAGATGTTGCAAAACTGATCAATTCTATTTCCTGCAAATGCAGACCCATCTATTAGGGGGGAAGTCCCATGCTGAACTCCAGACAGCATTTCTTCAATCAAAGAAGATGGATGGGCAGCCTGCAGGCAACTGGCCTTTGGTCTAATTTCAAAAGCCCCGTGAAGGGATCAGTTTGGGCTGGCTGCTGAATGTCAAGAGGTAAGGAGAGGAGGGGAAATCAGAATGAGGAAGAGAGAGAGAGAGAGAGAGAGAGAGAGAGAGATTTAAATAACAACAACAACAACAACCAACAACAACAACAACAACAATAAATCAAAACCAAAGAGAAAATGGTGTAGCAGAAAACAGAGCACCTATTTCTGGTCCTGGCCCTGCCCACTGCTGACTTATTTATTTACAATTATTAAATAATATTATTAGGATTAACATTTAATATTATTTCCCCAATAGTGCTCCTTTATTGCCAAAGGCTATCGCAAAGTAAGGCACATAAAACTATAAAAATAATATATAATGTATGTATAAAAACAGAACAGTCCTATGGTTGTTCCTTTCTTTTCTTTCTTTCCACTATCCTAAATAATTTGCACAAATCCACACACAGCTGCTTTGCACTTGTCTCTTGATATCCCAAACAAGTAGCTTGAGTCATAGCACCCTGAAACACAACCATATGTTCATAAGGCGGACGCACAGCTTTTTCTAGACAGTGATTGACACTGGCTCTGTGGAAAGACATCAAGCACTGAAAGAAAGCATGCAAGGCATTCAGAACAATTTTGAAAGGTAATCATGTTGGGAGTTACTGGGAGCTGGACATAGTCTCAACTTAAACATTGGACTCAGTTTAGAAAAGTTATTTTTAGACTGCAGTTGCCAGACTCTACAAGCCAGCAAGGCCAATTGGCACATTGGCTGAGGGATTCTGGAGTCAAAGTCCAAAATATAATATTTACGCCTTGGATCTTATTTTGGGAGAAAGTTGGGATATAAGTTAAATAAATAAATGTCCATGCATTGGCTTTTTAGGCCTTCCATTACTAGGCGGTTTGGCATGTGAATGTGATAGGTCACAGGATGTGAACTTCATGGCTTTTGAATCCATTATAGTATGTCATGTCCTTCAACTAATCTGGCAGAGACAGTCCCTATTAATTCTCTGTCATCCCACTTTTCCGCCTCCTTTTAAAATGTCCCAATTTCTCGCTTCTCCTCCCACTTTCCCACGTTCTCCTGGCTCACTTCAGCTGGTGCAAACTAAATTCAAAATAGCTTGCACTCAGCACATCAGAAAGGAGAGGAAGGGCAGAATCTGGATTTTCCCAGTAGGCTCAGGCAAAATCAAACTGTTGCAGTCTCTCCTTGCTTGTTTGTACTTCCTGATAACTTTGGCCATCTTAGTCATATTCTGATATGGCTTGGTCATATGTGTCCTGGTCTTCATTAGTGAAGTGTTGGAGGGCATACTATGGAAGAAATTAGGGCAGAAAGGGTGGGTGTGGGCAAGGATGTTCACAGAAGCCTCTCTCCCATCTTCTTCACTTGTGTTGGTTTCAGCCCTCTGGGCTGACCCAGAACATTTTGGGGTTGTATGCCAAAGACAAGATGGTGCCAGATATCATTCTAAACAGGGAGAAGCTGACTGGACTAGCAGTTCAGTCTTATGTTCATATTTTGTCTTCCATCACAGCAGAGAGAAGGAGAGTAATAGCTTGGGGTGGGGAGAGACACATGGCTTTGTAGTCCTACAGCTCCATCCTCCAGAAGAAGAAAATGTTCTGGTTGGCTCAGGAACAAATGTAACTTAGGTTGCCCCTACTGCCTTCTTCACCAGTTGTCTCTCTGAGCTAATACCTTCTAAACACAGACCAGAGTTTGGAAAAGTTACTTTTGAAGATTGTAGTTTCCAGAATTAACCAGCCAACATGACCACTGATGATATAGTACTGGAGGAACTGGTTACTGGTACAGTACTCCAATATTACACCTTGTTACTGGATACCTTGTTCTTTTGCTCTTATCTGTCCCTCCCCAGGGTATTGGGGCTGGGTGGTTGTTTTGCCCCTATAGTATCTCAGTGTGGCACAATGGCTAGAGAAGCTGGGTTGGAGATCCTCATTCTAGTCCCCAGAGAACCACGAAACTTACTGGGTGACCTTGGGCCACTTGCTCACTTAAAATCTGACTTACCCCATAGGGCTGTATCAAGAATAAAGGATGGAGATGGGGGGAGAGATTTGTACAGCACTTCAACTCAGGGAGATAATAATAATAATAATAATAATAATAATAATAATAATAATAATTTAAAAATGAAAGTTGATTGCCAAGTCTACACAATAGTATATGCACAATTTGTTCTGTGGGAATATCCAGGGCAGCAAGGACATAGAGGCACTCTTGTCTCTATTTCTTCTGAGATAGCTGTTTGCAGAGGAAGAGGGAAGGTGGACTATAATATACTGTCAGCAGCTAACTTTTAAAAAAAATACAAGTAAAAAGCTGTACCGCAGTTGTTTTCATAATTCATTTTTGACATCTTTGTGAAAGTGCATTTATTGGCAGCATCCCTCTGTCAAGCGCAATATATTTTTTGTCAGTACTTGTTTATCACATGCTTTGTTGTGGAAGAAAATTTCTCTCTGGTTAGACTGAGCTGATGAGCATGTAAATAGCTGATTTAATTTGGTATAAAGCTTTTTTTTTTCATGTGTATGCTTTTTGACAAAAAGGGCTTCTCTCTTCTTGCAATCCATCCAGTTGGAGGATTACAGAAGGTGATACTTTACCAGTTGCAGAAGTGAGACTCTGATCTGGGGAAAGCTATGTGTCACATATAGCTCAGCACTCTGCTTTGTGGTGCAGCCAGCAGCACTGGGGAATCAAGCCTGAATTAGCAAGAGTTCCTGCCTGATTCCAAACTGGACCAAATCGTGACTACCCTAACTGTATTTATAGGGTGAAATGGTTCTTAAGAATGAATTTTCCTGGAGGAAGAATGGCCAGAGATGTATGGAAATGCAAACATCTTATACAAAGAGATGTCATCTTCATATGACTGTGACCTTTGGTTTCCAAATTTCTGTCAAGTAACCCAGTGCATCGCCCTCCTCTTGTGCAGATTCCAGCCTCAAAGGACCTATCCTATCTACATGTACTAGCACTTCCAAGTAAAGCTTAATGGATCTCCTTATTTGGACAGGCTATTGTTTTCACATTGGGATGCCTTCTGTGGCTATGTGACCAAATACCCCTTTTCATATTAAATAGAGATCAAAGATTGACTAGGTGTGAAGGAGAGTTATTCCATAGGGTAACACATGTATGACAGATCATTTAACCAATGGACATTTTTGCCTTTCTGATTTCTCTATGATTTTAACTCTGTATGGAATGAATATCTATCTATAAGTCTCTATCTATCTCTGTCTCTATGTCTAGATAGATATATCTCCCCTTTATGTCTCCAGTGGCATATTTTGGTGAAAGACAATAAGAATAAGAGCTGTATTCTGATCTGTATGTTGTGATCCATACATTACTCTGGAAGTGTGGATCAGGTCAGATCAAGTTGGGACTCACAAATATCAAATTCCTATCTCATCCCTGTTCCTTGCCTCAGGCACCATCATGTCTTTGACTGGCTTTAACTTAGAAGCTTTTATCTAGCTCATGGGACTACAAAATTGAAGCATGAAAGAATGAATAGACAGAGAAGTGACAGAAATACACTCAAAGAAAACAAACTGGCTACAGTCCCAGATTCTTTTCTTGAAGCACTTGGGACTTTCTGCTTTGCTCAACATGCGAAAATAGTTTAGAAGCCCAAGTCTCTGTCTACTGGGGAGGAAGTATTAGTCCAGGAAACCGCCTAAAAATTAGCTTGATCAGCTGCAGTCATTTTATTGATTGGATTGTGATTAAAGATTCTTGATGGTGCTGTTTTAATATGAATTCGTCCAGCTTGTAATTCTCAACTGCATGATGAACATCACCTCTTCAGAACAATAGATAACACTTACAATTTAGCTTTAAATGAATTTTAAAAAATCTAGCATACTATCTAAATCAGAGGTAGCACTCATTTGACCCTCCTATGGAACAAGTAGTGCAGCGGTTAAATGCTTGTACTGGAGCCACTCACTCAAAACCATAAGGTTGCGAGTTCAATACCAGTGAAAGGGCTCAAGCTTGACTTAGGTTTGCATCCTTCCGAGGTCGCTAAAATGAGTACCCAGATTGTTGGGGGCAATTAGCTTACAGTTGTAAACCACTTAGACACTGTTAGTTCAGTGTGAAGTGGTATATAAATCAAGCTGTTTGTCTGAGTGATTGACTATGACTCTGGGAGACCAAGTTTTAAATCCCGGCTTGACAATGGACACCCACTAGGGTAACCTTGAGCAAGTCACACTCTCTCAGCTTCAGAGGAAGGTGGGAAAACCCCTCTGAACAAATCTTGCTAAGAACAACCTGTGATAGGGTTTCTTTAAAGCCACCGTAAATCAGAAATGACTTGAAAGCACACAGCCAATGAGCTCTGGAAAAAGGGTTGATGCACCAAAACTGAGAAAGCCAGCAATATCCATTATTTGTTTCTCAGAGTTGCTGGGAGATTTCTGAATGATGCAGATGCTTTTTAATCATTCTTCACAGCATCACAAAATATCAAATAGTGTCTCCTAGTTTTAGATTGATCCCTGGCAAGATGAGACTTATCTTATTTTGCTCTTCTAGTAGTATTTGTGCTTTATTTCTGTCTTGCCTGCATATTTCTGACCTCTGCCCTACCAGCAGTTTTCTTCACAGAAGGAACAGAACATTCTTACTGTCTGATCTTGCCTTTGCTAGAAGGCTCCTGCTATATCAAGGGAATTAATCAGTGCCTGCAACTTTCATTCTCTCTTGCAAATGGAGCAAAAGATGGGATTATGAACAGAAAAAGGACTATTTGCATGAAACATGTTCTTCCATCTTTCAGCATACCATTTGCTGTATCTTCAGGTTGTAGGAAAGTGCAACTGGCATGATAGAACCAAAAAAGAACCATTCGGAAGTCTTTAATTACTTGGGAATTTTTAAAGTGCTAAAATAACTGTTCTAGTCTTTAAGGGGAATTGCTCATGACATGACAAATTTGTCTATTTCATGATGTGAACCTGTTCAGTGTGAGCGCACATTTAATTTAGCAACTGGACAAAAATTCTAATCCATTTCATGAAAAGGTAAGCATATTTTCCTTCATGATTAAACTTTCAGAAATTGCTTCAAGTGGACAAAAATTGGTTAGTTTTATGACAATATATCTCTCCTTGAGGCAACTACTGCATATGGACATTGTATCAAGAGAATCAGTGCTTTTGGATCAGACCAGACACATTGACATAAAATGTAGAGATGGTCTGATCTACCCTTCAGGGATCGCTTACAGATTTACCATTCTGATTATAAAAGATTTCATTAACAGAAACCCCAAAGTCCAAACTTTATTTAGACTGGGAAATCTCCTTTAGGTTAGCTCACTGGCTCTTAAAGCAGACCTGTTCCTACTCATTCCTATGCTAAGTGAACATCTTTGGCAGTGCAAGGATTTTGGGGGGTGGGATGGACTACACCAAGAAGACATTCATACAAAAGCATTCTAGAATTCAAAGAGCTTAATTGGAGCTCTGGAGGTATCTGACCATTTCTCAAGTAGGCAGGTCCCCACAGCTAATAATCCAGAGTCAATGCCAGTAAGGTTACCCGCATCCAGCAGACAGACCAGTCAAAGATAGTCCAGAGTCTTAGAATAGGTCAAGGATCAAAACAGATACTATCAGACAGCCAGACAAACCAGTTTGCAATCCAGAGACCATGTCAGAACTGCACATTACCTATGGTTCTTCTGTCTGAACACATGCAAATAATAATGCTCAGCAGTACTGTCAGCACCTATAACTGTGCAAGGTGCTAAAGAATAACTCAGAGTCTCCAAGTTCTATATACAGAATTTTACTGTAGAGTATTTACAGGACTATATGCAAACCAACAACTATCCAACCAACCATCCACTAACTACAGTGACCCAACATAGAACATATGCCACACCCATATTTACACATTGTTCATGACATGATTGTCTCATACAGCTATCTGCAATAGCCCTCTTGCATCAATCACTTGCATCATATCTGCTGTGTCATCCTGGGCATATCCTATATGGTGTGATTGATGACACTCCATGTCAATCACCATGCTGTAACCTTTCACTTGTGATGCATCATCCAGCATCTTCATTCAGCAGCCATATTCGGTACGGTGAAATTCAATTCCATTTTTACATAGGAGTTTATCAAACGGGAGGAATTTCTCTTAAATTCGAATGAAAAGAAAGTGGGGCCAGAATGCATTCACTTAAAGCTGCTAGTTTCGCACAGTTACATGAATGTGCATTGCATTCGAACTGGCTTCCCATTGCCCCAAAATTACATGCTATTGCCCAAATTTGCGTGTGGCAGTCTATCACGCAATAACGTGAAACCACATGATTCCATTCAGATTGCCATCAGATTATACTTCCAACTCCCCTTGTCTGATAAACTCCATATACTCACAGGCCAGCAGGGCAGTCACAGGTTATAAGCCACACAACACCAGAAACCACCCCACCCACCACTTCAAATATAGAAACATCATTATTTTCAATAACTCAACTGTCTGATCTGCACTGCAAAATAATGCAGTTTGACACCATTTTAACTGCCATGGCTTAATGCTATGGGATCCTGGGATTTGTGGTTTGTTGAGGCACCAGATTACTCTGACCGAGAATATCTCACAAAAGTGCAAATGCCAGAATTCCATAACATTAAGCCATGGCAGCTAAAGCAAACTGCATTATTTTTGTTTCTTTCTGATTTTATGGTTATACCAAAACGAGCTCTGAAGCTTTTGTAGTTGGATTGCTTGAACCAAACCCAGAGCTCAGTTGCAGATATTCCAGCACAAAAGGACATCTGTAGCAAAAAGGAGGGTCCTGCATTTGATGAGAGCTCTTGCTTTAAGAGAGTCTCCTGAGATCTCCCCTATGGTCAAGCACTCCTGAGATTCTCAATCATCGTTAAATGGGAAGGTAGTCACACCCCAGAGACATGCCATCTATCTCTGTTACTGGAATGGCCATTCTGACTGACAAACTCTAGGAGGTATATTCCAAAATGTTTTTTCCCCAAAGCTCAGGACTGGTGAGATGATTCTGAAAAGATTTTTTATTTATTTATTTATTTATTTATTTATTGAAAAAGGGATCCATAGTCATATGTTGAAAAATATTATTGCAAATCTTTCAGATCACCCTTTTTCGTATCAGAAAAGTGTAATTCATACCACTCCACACACAGCTGGAGATTTCTCTCCCCACTATGCCTTCTAGTCTATTCAGGTCATTTTGAATTTTGATCCTGTCCTCTGGGATATTAGCTACTTTGGTGTCATCTGCAAATTTGATAAGTATGCCTCCAGTTCTGTCACCCAAGTCATTGATGAAGATGTTGAATAGTACTAGGCCCAGGACAGAACCCTGTGGCACCCCACTGGTCTCTTCTTTCCAGGATGAAGAGGAGCCATTGTTGAGCAGCCTTTGGGTTTGGCCAGTCAACCAAGTACAATGGTAGCCCACATTTTATTAGCCTTTTTGCAAGAATATTATTGAGGACCTTGTCAAAGGCTTAACTGAAATCAAGATATGCTACATCCACAATATTCTCTTCATCTTCCAATTTTATTATTTTAAAAAGGGATGAGATTAGTCTGGCATGATTTGTTTTTGAGAAACCCATGTTGACTTTTTGTGATTATGGCATATTCCTGAAATTAGAATTGACTGATAAAATAATGGACAGAGCTCCTGTACCTTTAATGGATGTGTAGAAGACAAAGGAAATCAGCTCTTCTACATAACTGTTTAAAGTACAAGAGCCCTGTCCCTTATTTCATCTATAAATCCTACCTGGAATGTTTCTATTTGTTTTGGAGGTTACCATTTGCCACTGTGTATTACTGTAAGTACTTAACAGCACCATAGTGATATCTAGTGGCAGAATATAAGCATTTCAACAATAGTTCTTTTCAGTTATTCAAAAGTGCTTTCATGCAATATGTGCGACAGAAGCAGCTTTTGTTGACATCTTCAGGGCTGCCTGTCTAGGTAAAGGTGGAAGTGCTCATCCCAGCCCTGCAGAACCTCACAGGACTTTGCTGTTGAATTAGATATCAGAGCTGATGATGTGACTGAATCCTCCATACTTGAGGGTAGCAGGCTGGCTTATGGAGTACACTCAGAATTGCTTGGAAACATGGCTAGAAACATGGCTACTGGCTGGGGATTCTGGGAGCCTTAGTTAAAAAAGTAAATTTTCCAAGCTCTGTCTGGAACACAGAGCTCTGTCTTCCACATCTGGCTCCTGGGGATATATATTTAAATATGATTTCCTTCCCTAGCCTTGATAAGAAGCTGGAGAAAACTTGTCAGCCAAGTGCACATTACAAACTTTCAGTGATTTGAAAGCAAAAATTTTCCTGAAAAATATGGGGCCTTTTCCTGAACTGCATAGGAAGTTTTTTTTTTGTTAAATTATGGATTTGAAATTTTAAAACACATGGGATGAGATAGCCTGAATATATCGCAGCTAGCAAAATCTGCTTCACGTAAGGGCGCCAGAGGAAGATTACATAGGAATAATAATGGATATTTTTCTGATGGTCTTTTATATTTTTTCCCTTCAGACATTTTCTGACAATGGCATATGTAACTTGGGTCTTTGACTAATCTTTTTAAAGCAGCCAATGCTTGCCTGTGTCTTGAATGGCAGCTTCAGAGAGTTTTCATTGTACTTTCTTCATCCTTTTACTCCAAGTAGTGCATAAAGAAATTAGTTTCAAGATCTTTTCTTTCTCTTATCACTTGAAGAAGAATACAGTATCTCCACATAAGGAGGTACAGGTGAAAGTATAGAAATTTTAATTTCCTGCAAGTAATATTTCTGGATGTGCTGGCAGGCTTAGCTTTGTTTGATCTGTCTCTGAACTTTTATTAAGGTACAGCAGAAAAGTATAGCTCTAACTTTCTCATTGTACCATAGGCTATATTATAGCAATGACATTTATAACCTGGGAGGTTCTGAGGTGTTATAGAGTTATAAAATAAATGGAAGAAAGAAAACCTCTCTCTGTGTGTGTGCGTGCGTGCGCATGTGTATGCATGCACACACACGCCACTCATATCTGTCTGATTGACACCCTGGTTATCTGGAAAGGATTTATGGAGTAAGGCAAATATTAACATTGAGGGAAAATTGTCATCTTTAGTGCACAATGCAATGAACTTAGGTTTTTGGTTGACACTCATTTCTGAAAGGGATTCCAAAGATTTTCAAACTGAAGGCACTGTAATAATAAAATTATTTTCAGGTACTTTGCTCCTCCTTCTCTGTAGTCTTTCCAACAGTTTATAAAGTAGAACAATATTCCTATTTCGACAGAGAAATGGACAGCTGCTGCTAAGATTATTTTTTCTTGAAGCTGCTGAAGCTGTAACTGTGGGATGAGGCCCTATGGAACTCAACGTGACTTGTTTCTAACTAGAAACAAATAACAGGTGTGAGGAATCTTTGGTTTTCCAGATTCTTTGGAAGGAAGACAAATGGTAAGGGATCTTGGGAGTTGCAGTTCCAAAACATCTGAAAGACCAAAGATGTGCCAGCTCCTGATGTCTAAGATTGTACTATTAGTGAGTTTTCATTTAAGATATGTGGCCCTTTCACTCTACACAATTACAGCACTATGAATCTACTTCCATTAGTGCCCTAGAGTCTAGTGCCTCAGTAAAGTACAAAGCTCAGGATCTTTGAGCATTCCACAGTTCTAGCCGTAGCAGTTAAAGTAGAATCATAGTGCTATAACTAAGCATTCACTTACTTATGAAGATTACACACATTTCTTCCTCCTACCTCCATCTCATACATACTTTCCAGCTCTCTGCCTGAGAGCGTGAATGATGGGGATACAAGGAGTGACAGTGTGATCTCCACATGAACAAGCAAGTGAAAGATTGGGGGGGGGGGACGGACGGGGACACATGCATTCCAGTCACTGAAGTGACTGAAGAAAACAAAAAACAACACAGTGCTGATCAAGTAGGAGGGATGAGGGGAGAAGAGTACAAACAATAAAGCAAACATGACACTTGGCATGGGGGGGGGGGAGGAACAGAGAGAGCGGGTAATCTGGTCCAACCCCTCATGGTTGATCTCATGTCTGAACATATATGAAGTAGAAAAACATGGCGGCATACACTCAACCAGTCCCATACACCGAACACTTCTCTCACCCCTAGCACCATACCAACATCATTATGGAGCTCAGTCCACACAGTCACCTCAATACCTGGATTTTCCACTCAAATCCAGAGCAAATCACCCCCTTTCCCCTTCAGATTAAAGTCTTCAAGTATAAAAAAGACCAGGATTTGGTCCTAATCTTCCTGTACATCATCTGGACTGCTTGCAGTGAAAATGAGGTGAGAGCATTTCATTTGGTCCATGTAGACAAGGCCCTGGATTGTTTCGAAACTAATCTTAAGTAACGCTTGAAGGGAGGTGCATTCATGGACAAGATACCCTTTTGCTCATGTATAAGGAGCTTATCCCATGGCCTGCTAAATCAATGACCTCTATCTATCTTGAAGTTTAATTCTGGTGGCATCCCAGTGTTAGAACGGTTTTGCTGCCAAATACAGACCAGGTCCATCCCCACTTCCAGGAACACTCCTCACGGCTCTTTTTGGATCCGGGAATTTTTTGAGTTAAGAAAATGGCTGCTGGAGTGCTCCTGGAAGCAGGGATGCACCTGGGCTGTATTCAATTGGCAAAACCTTCTGATAGCATCAGGATGCTACTCCAGTTAAGCTTTAAGATGGTCAGAGATAAATTGATTTAGTAAGCCATGGGATAAGACTGGTTGTTTAGAATAAAAGCTTTATCTCCTCTTTTCCAAGCTCTCTTCACGTGCCTTTGCTTGGTAAGTGCACATGTATATGTACAGGATTCTCATCTCCCAGAGAAGGGAGAGCAAAGTCTCTGTAGAGTCAGAGGTGGTAACTGTGCAAGTTAAACCCCCAGTAACTCCCCCAAGGTTACTGACTCATGTGGGGTAAAATATTAGTAGTGGCAGCTAGACAGAACTTCAGGGGTCACCTCTCCTACTCAGGAGCAGGTGATAGGGCCAGAGAACCAGTTACAGGCTTTTGGTCATCAGTGGTAACATCCACATAGAATTCACCAGATTAGTTTATGTGATGAAAATCAGGGTGCTTTTAGACAATCTTATCATATGCAAGAAATCAGCTTCCAAAAAGCCATATTTTAAAAAGTATGTGAAGGCCTACATGAATCGTTATTTTTTTTCTTCTCATCAATAGATTCGGGATACAACATTTAGGTTTATTTTAATCCTCTAGTCAAGTGTTTGAAATAAATTTCTGCTTTTCTGATGATAAAGCTTGTCAGGGGTCACCAAGTATTCAAAAATATTATTAAATTGTTATGGGATGGGGAAGGAGCAAGATGTCATTTGAGGATCTCTTCTACCTCTGTGAGTCTATGGATTTTATCACATGAGTGGCAATCCCGTGAATAAAGTGCATTTAATCCTGTCAGTATTCCACAAGAGTGAGATGATTTTCAGATGATGTCCCCTGACATCACCATTATCAGGACATTATCCTGTGAATAAATAAATTGCACTTTTTTATTTTGGAGATTTTCACATGAATGAAAAGCAGCATGATTTTGCACTTTATTCATGGGATAATATTCTAATAATGCTGGTTGGTGGACATCGTCTAAAAATCATTCTGCTCTTTCGGGATATTGACAGGATGAAATGTGCTTTATTCACAGGAGGAAGACACTTGCCTCCCATGTGATAAAGTCCTATATTGTTTAAAGATACAAGTGTTCCATACCAAATGGCTCAAGTGTAGCCTAATGAAATTCCCCTGTTGTTATGGAAGTCATCTTGCTGGCCTGCAATAGCTTGAATATTTGTCCATATTTTTCATATTATATTTAAAGAACTCATCCCTACCTATATGTGTTTGCATGTGAGAGACACTCATTATTTATCAGGTCAGCTTTAATGAGGTTCGGAGTCAGATGTTATATGCCAAAATAGAAAAGAAAAGGAGACATGATGCTAATCACTTCCCTCCCACCCTCCGGGATTAATTAAAACAATGGCAGCCACAACCAAATCACTCTTGATTTTTGTCACTTCAAATAAAAATGACTGGGGAATTTTCTTAGAATTATTCATCAAATATGTGGGATCCAATAATTATTTACTTTAGTATTCCCCAAAGAATACTTCAAAATATGGGAGGGATGCTTGATAAAGTCTTCGCCACTGTTGCTTTCCCACTCAATTTGGAAATCATCTAGAAAAGTTAAGCTGCCACAAAATACAAAACTTTTTCCACTGGATGAGAGGAGGAGCACCTATGGGTGGGTTCCATCAATGGACTTTATTCCTATCCACTCATTCCATACAGCACATAAGGGCTCAAAATACAGTAGTGATTGGGGCAGAGCATGGAAAAATACTTTTTCTAGAGTACAACTCCCAGAATCCATGGCCTCTGACATTTCACAGATGAAACCTGGGATGCAAACAACATCACAGAGAGGTCAAGATGGCAAGGGTTATTAATGAGAAAGAAGACATGAGCTAGGAGAGGCTATTGGAGTTTGATTTTTGTCTGAGCCAACTGGGAAGTAGTGCAAACTCCTTCCCCTTCCTCTTTTCCCTCCTTCCTGAGTTAATTGGGTGCAAACTACTTTTTTGCACTTTGAACTTAGTAAGTAAGATGAGGACAAAGGAAGAAAATGGGAGAAGGAGAAACAAACTGGGATTTTTAAAAATCAGCTGAAAATGTGGGATGAAAGAGGATTAATAGGGACTATCCCTGCAAAACCAAGATACTTGGAGGGTAGGCATTACACTGTACAAATGTTAATTCTTGTACCTAGTTACAAGTCAAGCACAAACACAGGCACAGATATTCTTATAACCATGAACATGTATCTGTACAATGTTAACATTGTACTCAATACTATGGAATCCTGGAATTTGTAGTTTTGTGAGATATTCAGAGAGCTCTAGTGCTACAACAAACTATAATTACCAGAATTCTGTAGCATTGAACTGTGGCAGTTAAAGTAGTCAACTTGGATTACTTCTGAAGTGTGGATGAGCCTTGAGGACACATAAAACAAACAAACAAGAATTCAGAGTACAGAACAAGTGTATAGTTGTTCCTGGGTAGAATGAAGGTATGTATATTGTGTGAATTGATGAACAGATGTTCACTTTATGTAAGCATTATGTAAGGTTTGCATACAGATCCACTCTTTTTGTCCCCAAGGTAGTCCCATAGGAAATTCTGACAAGGATAGTTTGTGAATTTGTGAAGCAGTAAAGAGACCTAAGAGAACATAGAGCATAAAACATAACAGCACCAGCTAAAATAGGTTGTGACAGACAAAATTACAACTAATACCCTCAACACAACACTAATCCAGATGCAGCCTAGAGCCTACAGAACACCAAAACCAGGCCTACAGCTGCATTTTGTTTCAAGAGTATGTAGTCTGAGTAGTTTATTGCTTGGCTTTTAAATTTGGTTTACCTGTATCCATTTTAAAGCTTAATTCGGGCAGCATCCTGATGTTATCAGAAGGTTTTTGCCACCAAATTTGCCGCCTAAATACATCCCGGGTGCATCCCTGCTTCCAGGAGTGCTCCTTACAGCTCTTTTGGGATCTGGGAGTTTTCCGGCTTAAGAAAATGGCTGCTGGACTGCTCCTGGAAGCAGAGATGCACCCAGAAGGTATTTGGGTGGCAAATTCTGTGGCAAAAACCTTCTGATAACATCAGGATGCCACCCAAACTAAACTTTAAACTGGATAGAGATAAGCTGAATTTAAAAGCCAAGCAATAAGCTCCTGAGACAGGGCTGAAATCCAAAGTGGATATCTGAGTTATTTGACACCATGCTGTTGTTTTGTTCTGTGAATACTTTTGCTTGGAAATATTTATCATGAATTACTACTGTAAAAAATTATATTTAGAGAAAACATGAAGCAAATCTATAGTGCTACAAAATAAACATTAGCATAGCCATGCGACTCTAATTTGCCATGCATTAAAGAGGTTCATTTCCATCGATAATATATTTGGTGGATATTCAAATTCTCTTCAAGATGTAGTAATACATTGTTTACCACCAAATTCTGGGTGCCACATTTTAGGACACTGACATACTGGACCATGTCCAGAAATGATTCCTGCAATGACAGGTTGACAGTATTTTCAGCCTAGAGTACAAGTGTTTAAAGGGAGACACGATAGTGCTCTTGAAATGTCTGAGGGACAGTCAGAAAAGGGAGCAAAGTTACTGTCTCTTGCTTCAGAGAACAAGAATAAAACTGCAGGTTAAAAACTTCAAGGAACTAGATTGTGCTAAATTTTAGAAAGAACTGCCCAATAGTAAGAACTGGACCTACATGTGATTCACGGAACTTCCTAGAAGCCCCTAACTGCCCCCAACATTTTCAAATATTGTAAGGCGCGCATATATATGAAGTAAGAACTGTTCAATAGTGGAAGATACTCCCTCAGAGTGCAGTGGCATCTCCTCCTTTAGAGGTTTTTAAACAAGCTGATGGCCATGTGTTGGTGCTTTGATTGTGTATTACTGGATGGTAGGGAGTTGGACTTGATGGCCCTAGAGTTCTCTTCCAACTCTGTGATTCTATGATTCTATGATTTTATTCCAAACCAAAAACAAACAAACGAATCAAAACATAATTCTGAATATTTCATACAAATTACATCCCATTTCTTTTTGGTATTCTTGCAATTAACAAGTTTTGATCCCTTTTCATTTTCCAATATTCTTTCAATCTTCTTCTTCCTCTTCTTCCATTTTTGTTGTTGTTGTTTATTATCTTCCTCCTCTTCCTTCAATGAATGGGAATAGGTCAATAATACATTTATTCTTACATTCTTACATTTTCTCTCTTAAATTTCCCTTCCTTTCTTCCTTTCCTCCACTCTTATTTTCAGTCTTTCCTTTACCTTTCTTTTCCTGTTTCTTTCCTTCATAATCATCTTTTATCCTATTGTCTACTACCTCTTCATCTTTCATTATTTCTGCTTATTTCTCTCCTCCCTTTCTTATTATGTTTCCTTTCCTTATGCTTTAGGTTTGTCTGTGGGAGTAAACAAAGGCAGTTTCTCAAGTATGTGCCATCTTCTTCCCTTAGCTGAATACCAAACACAAACCCTCTCCACTTCCCGCTAGTGATGCCTGCAACACAAATACTAGTGTTTGCCTTCTGCCTTTTGTGGAAATTACAAATTAATTATCAGATACGCAATTAAACTGTTCACATTTCAAATGCTCAAAAGCAAGTGTGCCTTCTTGTTCTCTAGTCCTGAGGTCCCAATTGTGTCCTTGGCAGCTCTCAAATGTAATTATCTCAGGGATGGATTTATTAACACTGTCCAATATCTCTCTCCAAACACAGAAAAAAGTAGAAAGCCTTACACAAAGATAAAATTTACCAGAAGTAAAAGAGGAAAAGATAGGAAGAAAGTTCGCTCTGCCTATACCTACCTGTTTTTTTCCTACGGAAGAAATACTGAAATATATTTCAGCACTCCAGGAAAAAACACATTTCAGTCTACAGTTATTGTGTTTGCAAAATGAATTGCAACTGTTATTTAAAGCAGGAGTTCCCAACCTGGGGTGCAAGATGTAATTTCAGGGGGTGCCACAAAGAGTGGCTTGTGTCCTTGAGTGATGACTCACAAGTCATCCCTCATTTTTTCTCAATAGAATCTAAATGCTCAATTTAGATTTGCATTTTATGCAAAGTCCAATTTCTTCACCCACAATACTGTGTATGGTTCAAATTGCGGTTCAAAAACTAGAAATTTGACTTCTTCATCTTCAAATGTGATATTATTTTTGTAGGGGATGTGAACATTAATCAATCAGTTTCTAGGGGTGTGGGGGCCATCGAAACGGTTGGGAACCACTGATTTAAAAGGTCCTCTTGCAATAGGAGCACCACAGAATAGCTGCCTCTGGGTTGTGTGCTTAAGACTAAAAATACAAAATAAGGTGATAAGACCCATTGAATTCAGTGATATTTACTTCTAAATTATCACACAAAGAATTGTGTCCTCTTTGTATCTTTTACTGGGGAAGATAAGCAACTTCACTCAAAGCACTTCCCCCCTCTGTGAACTCTTCTCCTCATACACTACCGAGCCCTATTCAGGGAGCTTCAGTAAATCATGATCACAGGGCTCAGGGGATGCCTACGGATTTTGGCTGAGAGTACTGCACTGTAACCTTTTAAGGGAGGCCATCAGGAGGAGTAAAGATAGCCATTCCCAACTTCAGATACTGGGATAAAGAGTTTTAAATACACACCATGTAAAGCAGGGATGAAGAAACTGTAGGTCACATGCAGTCCCCCAAGATAATATTTTCAAGCCCTCAGGCACTCCCAAAAAGCTTGCTTCCAAATTTCAGTTGCAAATTACTACTGAAGTACATCAACAAATCGCTAAAAGTTTTCAAAGCAAGCAGAAAATGCTTTTTTTAAATAGGTTTTCTTGTCATCCAAATGTGGTGTTCATCACAAGGATAATCTAACTGAAGTAAGTATTTCCTTTCAAACTGCAATATACCTGTTGGATTAATTCATTGTGAGATGTTTTGCCAATCTGTTCTTTGCTTAGTTCTTCCTCAGACGTTACAGCGTTTCTCTCTTTTTCTCACTTAGGCCTCTGTGTAAAGGCTGCCAAATCAGAAACCTACAGAGATAAAAACGCCAGCCTCCTCCAAGTGAATTTGGGATTCAGATTCAGATTTAAGAGTGGGAGGTGGAAAGAGTGAGAAGATGTAACATATACTAGCCAGTGGAGTACTAAACATAAAACACAAAGCCTGCAGAAATGAGTGATGACTATAAGATGCTGGCAAGTTCTCTCAAGCCCTTTAAAAACATCCAGTGCTGAAGGAAAGATTCCCCTGATGAATAAGATAAGGCTTAAAAGTACTTGGCACTATACCTCTCTTTATTTATTTGACATAAACAAATACTGCTTTCACGAATTTTTGCGGTTGAATCCTAATGTGAACTACATTTTATCTGTGAAATCATTGTTGGGGGCTGTGATACTTATGCGAACCTTAGTAAGTTGCCTTTAAAAAGTAATTATTACAGCCAGTAGAGGCCATTAAATACTTGTCCACTACTGTGACACTTATCAAAGTAATGTTCTACTTTCCCCATTTCTGAAAAGTAAATGAAATAGTTACTTTTAGTTATACTGAAAAAACACTGAAATTCAAAATGCACTCTCTTCCCATCCATCTGGTTGCATCTTCTACACCCACAAAGCACTAGGTAGCAGCACAAGGCACTGTGTGAGCCGGGACTTAAATCATGTTATATTCTGACTCCACTATTTGACACATACTCATGACTATAAACACTATTAAAAGTTAGTGTTACAATGCAAAAAAAAGGACAAACCATCTCTTGTTAAGTTGCAATTTTCATGCTATATCCCTGTGTAACAAGAGAAATGAATGACTGCTAGTGACAAGTTACTTTAAATGGTTGCATTTTAACAAGTTGCAGCCCTGTCTGCTTATGTTGCAGTAAAATCTTGTATTCAGAAAAATGTCAAATACAAAACAATAGTATTGTGTAGTTAATTACAATGCAAAATTCAAAACACATTATTTTAAACAGTGTTTCATCTAATTGTGCTATATTATACTTTGATTATATTTTAATATTATAACTTATACCAGTAAATTAATACATAGTAAATATCAATCCTTTCAGGAAGTAAGTATCCAAAATCTGTCATATTGTCACAGATGATATGATGATGATAAATAAAAAAGTCTCTATGTGTGCAAGCAATTTAATTTCAAGGGAGGGGGGAATTAAAAAGAAATGGGCACAATATATTGATTGATTGATTGATTGTAGCTTGATTTTCAAAGAAACTTTCATAGGCTAGCCATACAATAAAAACAGATATACAGATATGCAATAATACAGCACAACAATAACAACAAAATCTATTCAATCAACAATAGCAATAAAATATAAAACAGCAGGTGGCAGCATAACATTTGATAAGTGAAAAGAACACCAGGGAGAATGCCACTCTTTTGTTTTTACTTAGTCCTAAAATTGTATAGTAAGTCTGAGTTGAATTTTCTTGGAAAGAAGAGTTTACAGCAGGTGCCACCACCAAGAAGGACTTTTCAGTTTGTCACCCATTATATTTACAAAGACAAATGGATGGAGAGTTTTATATAGAGAGTAACATTTAAAAGAACCCACAATGAAATATGAAAGGAATTTAAATAAAATTCAGTACACGTGGCCCCAGTTCACCCATCACCCTGCTGTCTACCAGCAATAGAGCTGTTGTTGCTTAGATCCGATTTAGGATTGACAGTAAAAGGCCTTTATCTCTAGTGCTCATTATTTTTCCCAATAGGGGAGTTCAGCCCTCCCCCTCAACACATATTGAAAATAAATGAGGGGATTTATGTTAAGGGAGGCTAACTCTACTCATCAGCTGTGCTCAGCCAACATGTGAAGGGACTCTAAGTGTGTGTATGCTGGTATACACACAGAGAGGCAGTAGGATTACTGGGATGTGTGGTAGGTGCAGACTGCATCAGGTGGCACCTGAAAGGAGTGGTGACATCCAGTTGGTCCCTCCTCCAGCTGCAGGGAGATGTGATGCTGCTGCCAGGGCCACCACTTCTCTGCTGCTGTGGCTCTCAAGGAAGCCAAGGTGGATTTGCCTTGTTATTGTTAGTTGTGTTGCACATTGCACATAATTGTTCAACTTGTACTCAGAAAATATCATACAAAGTGCAGGGCTGGACTCAGAAGGAGTAAAGATAGGAGGAAGGAACATCAACAATCTAAGGTATGCAGATGAGACAATATTAATAGCTGAAAACAGTGATTTGAAACAATTATTATGGAAGGTCAAGGAAGAAAGTAAAAATGTAGGCCTGCTACTGAACATAAAGAAAAGAAAAAATAATGACCATGAAGGACCTACATAAATTCAAATTAGACAATGAGGAAATTGAAATAGTCAAAGATTCCTTGTACTTGGGAACAAACATTGCCCACAATGACTGCAGTCAAGAGATAAGAAGACTAGGAATGGGAAGGGCACCCGTGAAAGAGCTAGAGAAGATCCCAAAGAATAAAGATGCACAACCAAGTACCAAATGTCACAAGAAGTCAGAAATGACTTGAAGGCACACAACAACAACAACCTTGTGGAGTCAAAAACTAACAACCTTATTAAATGCTAGCCTAAATGTTACTGTTTATGGTAAATTTAGGCACAGCATATGTTTATGGTAACTTCTGGTTCGTTTGCTCTTCCACAATCCAGTCTCTTTCTGCATCACGCTAACCCACAGGCATTTGTTCTTTTCTCTCTTCTGTCCTCTGTTACATCATGTATTGGCCTATGCACGAGTATTAGTAACTAAAGTTTTTCAATATGCTTTGCAAACAGGACTATGCTTGTTTATTTTCAGTGATAAATGCATTGGGTGGGAGTGATAGTTGTTGTTGTTTTATTCTTCCTTGTATGTTTCCTTACTCTGCATGTGATGCCCAGTCCTAGATCTCACATTTTCCAAGCGAACCATCCACCCAACAGGTCAACATGGGTCGAGTAATCTTAGAAATGGAGGAGTTCACTTGACCATGACCTCCAGCTACTACTATTATTTTGGAAATATTCCATAAAAACTTATCACCATGTTGACCTGTAAGCTTTTTTTAAAAAATCACTATTGAAAGATAAGATGACATGGGAAAATCCTTTGCACAAAACACTTCAGCACTCCTTAGTTTTAAATTAAACCCAGTTCTGTGTAAGTAACTATGGCCTGTTACAGACAGCCAAAATAAAGCTGCTTCGAGTCACAGTGGAGGTATGGTGTTTCAATGATGCATGCGTCCTAAGAGTCCAGAAGCCACACCAAAGTCATGCTCCAGTCCTTAGGGCTGGAGCGTGGCTTTGGTGCGACTTCTGGACTCTTAGGACGCATGCATCATTGAAACACCATACCTCCACTGTGACTCGAAGCAGCTTTATTTTGGCTGTCTGTAACAGGCCCATAAATATTTCTGCTGTTCCTATAAAACAACAATTTTATCAAATTCTCTTATACCAGGGCTATACTACACTCACATTCCACAGACACAGCTTGATGGCAACAGTGTGTCTCAACTTATGAAGATCAAGAAGCATTTAGCTATCCACCATGCTAAAAAGATGAAATAATCCTGAACAATTGCTTATAGAAAAGAGAAACTTTCGTTGGTGTCAGAGCTTCAGTGCAAAACGGAAGAGTTACCCGTGAAGAGATTATAGGGCAAATCGAAATGATGTGAGCAATGCAGTTCTTAAAGTAGCTCTTCTTGTTCATAGCTTTTTCCTCTGCATTTGTCCTTCATCCTGGTGTTTAGAAATCAATTCCAATTCTTGAATGTCATACTCCAGTGCTAGCAATAACAATTTAACTCAGCTGCAGCTTCTGGACTGTTAAATGTAACAAAAGGGAGAAAAATAGGGAGGGGTTTCATTTTCATTTACGTTTCTATTTTTATTTCAGTGACATCATTGTCATCTGAATTGTCACTGGAAATCTTTGCATTGTACAACATTGTTGCCCCCAGCCACCCAACTGAAAACAACAATAACACAACCCTCAAAACTTTCACTTAAAATAGAAATTTCAATATATTTTTGCCCTTCACGGGCTGTTTGAGGCCCAGAACAGGGGTTTAACAAGGAACTAAACTGGAACTTGAGTTAATTTTCATTTCCCCAAAACATAATAGTGAAATGGGGGAATACTTTGAATGAAAGGAGTAGTGGGAGTCTTCTTTTTTGGAGATCTTTCAACAGAGGCTGGATGGCCATCTATCAAGAGTGCTTTGTGAGTTCCCTCATGGCAGAAAGGGGTTGAACTGGATGGCCCTTGAGGTCTCTTCCAACTTGATGATTCTATTATTCTTTAACAGAAAATTGGTACCAGAGGCAGAAGTAACATTTATTTATTTATTTATTTATTTATTTACAGTATTTATACCCCATCCTTCAGTCCTAAAGGCTATCAGAACGGCTTACAATTATTATTTTTGATTAGACGGTTCCCAGCCCTCAGGCTTACAATCTAAAAAGACACAACACAAAAGGAGAAGGGAATGGTGGTGGGGAAGGGGATCGGGTCCAGCAGTTCTTCTCTCCCTCTGAGGCCTGGATCAACATGGAACTAACCGGGATAGGTTTAAAAAAAGAAGAAGAGCAGTTTAACACATTCAGCATTTTAAATACAAAACTAGCAATATGCACAAGTGAAATGAAACAACCAGGGTTAGGCAAGCATTGCAGAAAGAAACAAAAACATCTGAAACTTCTAGAGACCACTTGAAGGCTTCTTCCAAAGTGCATCCAGGGATAACTGTTTCTCCCCCTTCTTTTCCAGCCTCTACTTTTTTTATGATTTCTATTTTGGTGGCCAGGCCTATAGCTCTATGCTTTTAAAAATATAAAATAAAATAAAATACTAATGTGGGGTTGTTGGTGAGGCAGGCTTCTCTGCTCTCTCCTTTTTTCTCTGTTTTGCTGTTCACACATGCTCAATGAGGATTTCTGGGGTTAGCTGCTGTTAACTGTTCTAGACAGGTCCTCATGGCTACAGTAAGATCAACTAGAGTAGAATCCATTCTTTCCCAGCTTTAGCTATTGTATCATATACTATAGACATGTGGTTGCAACCCAACAGTGAAAGTCTCCAGCTGATGCTGCTAAAAAACCCTTATAGCTAGACAAAGAATGAGGAGGGAAAGGGAGATTGTGCCAGTAGAAAAAGACTTTGTAAAAAGGACGAGGAGAGAAAGAGGCTTTGTTAATTGAGGTATGCCTGTACATTGTTTTAAACTGCTCTAAATCATGTTTAACTGTGTGTTTTGACTTGTTTTAGTATAGTCTTAATAGTTTGATTCTATTTTAATGTTGACTTTTAAACTTTTAAAATGTTTTTGGCTATATTGTAATCATTTTAATTTGTAAATGTGGGATCCTGTTGAAGATCAGGCTGTAACAATTTTAGATTGTTACACTAAGCGGTATTAAATTACCTCTGTTTTATGTTATATTATTTTAATATCCCACAGTTCTATAGCTGAAGTATAACTTGGGGGCACAATAATGGTATAACATTGTCAAGATTGTTTTAAAGGACATCTGTACAATACAGAATGAATCCTTCTATTTTAATTAGATTTGGGATAACTGTGCATCATAAATAATTTATTTAAACTCCTGCTCCCACCCGGATAGCTTTGTGAATAGATTCAGATGTGCATGGATTTCCTCATTATGAATTCTTTGAGTAGAGACACTGCCTGATCCAGGAGTTCTTTGAGTTTGCAGGATGCACATATGGTGCTTTTGCCAAATATGAAAGCACAGCTTTTGGCTTTATGGCATCAATCAAGTTTGCATATCAGACTTATGGGGGGATGCAGGGGGAAGAGTAATTTTTAAAATAAATACATAAAATCAAACCTTCTTACTTTTTGGAATGCCCTTAGCTACAATTTTTATAATGCTTTGATGATATAAGGCCCCCAAAAGGGTTTTTAAAAGAAGACATTGACATTGAGACATTGTTCATGAAGTATCCACTTGGTGGTGCTCTGTCAGTGAATTTCTGTAAAACTGTAAGGCAATGCCATTAGTCAATCAATTAAACAACAGAGTTGAACATCTTATGTTAAAGAGTTTTCCCTTTCTCATGCATTTGTAGCTATTAAAGGTCATGCCCCTTAGAGGTGTGTCATTTAGGCAAATGGTATGGTATCCCATGCTGTGGTTAATTCCACCTTGGAGTTGGATGGTTTTCATTGGTAGACCTAATTTCTAGATTTGATTGTTAAGTGGAACAGATACCGTGAGTCTGTATGGTTGAAGCTATATTGCATCTGATGGTATCATGCATTACAAATGCCCAACTGACAATGAATGTCATCCATGTAGAATGGCAAAGTTGGCACGGACCTTGAAACTCATCTATTGAGGCAAATGAGAAGGTCAACATCCAACACTTTGGGCCTATAAGGGGCCAAAATTTGAGGACTTGGTATTATTAACATTGTACTGTAAACCAGGGGTTCTCAAATATCTGTTCTCTGGGACGGGTCCCTTCATGGGCTGAAAATTACTGAGGCCCACCAGTCACAAAATAGTAGGCTGTAGGGAACAGGGAAATGTTATGAAAAGAGGAAAATTTAAACATTGTATTCTCCATCTTGATTTGCATGGGATGAATGCGCTTTAAGCATTTTCATAGCTGTGTATGAGGTACCTTTCTAATATTCAAAACTGTTTGAAGAACTTTTGGTCCATCTGTGTGGGCATGATCCCATCACCTTGTCCCCAAACATTAAGCTAGCTGGAAGAGGTGATAATTCCTTGTCATGCAGTTTGGTCATTTAAATGTCGTTCCAGGCTATACAGAAGCTGCTCACAGAATATTTTGACAGATTGTTTTTTTTTAATCAACTTTTATTTTTTACAATTTGAATAAGGATTTTATGAGTTTCTCTAGAATATACCTACAGAAGACTATATAATCCAAAATGCATTGTTTTTCTGTTTAATAAAACTTCTGCTTATTTTCCACTGTGGTCCAAAACACACTGCAGAAATAATCCAGTTTGCGATTGTCTGTCCAGGCTTAGTGCTAAGGAATCCTGGGAATTGTAGTTTGTTGTGGCACCAGAGCTCTGTGACAGAGAAGGCTCAATGTCTCACAAAACTACAGTTCCCAAAATTCCCTAGCATTGAGCCAGGGCAGTTAAATAGGTCTCAAACTAGATTATTTCTGCAGTGTGTTTTGGACCTGTCATCCATGGATCAGGAAAGCACAATGTCTGATGCTAAGATGCATAAGAATATGCTTCTTAAACATACAAACAACAACAACAACCAAAAGCCTTGGGGAAAGGGAATTTGCAGTGTATGGCAAGAGGTATGCTTAACATTCTCTGTGACTACTGTCTTTCAGTTCCTGATCATATCTTACAATATTTTTTTGTAAGAATGTTAAGAAGACTCTATTTGTTCAGATGAAAGGACTATCTAATCCATTATACTGTCTTCTACAGTGGCAAAATACAAGCCTATGAGAGGACCATAATCAAAACAAGATGGCAATGGTCCTCTTCAGAGGACTGTTCCTTTGGGGTTGCCACAAAAACGCCATGTTTAGGCGCCCTTTATAGCCTTAACCTTTGTTGATAGTCCTTGGGAAAATGCACTGAAGTGCTATCTTAAATAGTCAGTCCTTGGCAGGTAATTGGGGGGGGGGGGGGGGAGGTTTGGCAATCATCTATGACGCCTTACAGATGGGCAAAAAGTACGTACTAGGGTTAGGAAAGGGCATCCTTTCTGAACGCCCTAACCCTAGTACGTACCTAGTACGTACAAAATGGCAGCGCCCATTCCACATGGCCGTCGCCATTGGGACGTCACAACCATGCCACCTCCAAACGGAGCAGTGCGGAGGTGATGTCCTGGTGCCGTGCGAGGGCACTTAGGGCGCCCTTTCCGCGTTGCCAGAAGGAACTCCAAAACGGAGCTCCTTCCAGGTTTGTGTCACTGGCGCAGCCTTTACACGGCTGCGCCAGCAACACAAATGAGAAAGGGGCCAAGTGGCCCCTTTCTTTTCATCCCCACTGGTGTCAGGTGTCCTTGGGGCATGAAGTCCCAAGGATACCCCTTTCCAGGCCACGGGGAAGTGGCCTTTTGCCGCTTCCCCGCAGCCTGGAAAGTGGCAGATCGGGGCCTCAGAGGCTGCCGCTGTGGCAGCTGAGGCCCCGATCCGGCGGGGAAAGGGGCAGGAACAGGCCGCCCCAAAAGGGCGGTCTGTAAACCGCCTATGGCTCCCTTTCATTGAAGGATATGCCTCTGGGTCTACCCCTAGGGGCCAGGTAGCACTTGGGGCCCAGGTGTTTTGCCCAAGGGAAGTTTTGGAGAAGGTCTAGGAGAGACCAACTGCCTCAGCTGGTCCTGCATTGGGTCACCAACCCCCCACCACCATTTTTGTTGCATTTTTCAAGAAACAGGTTTAAATAAGTAAGTCTAAATAAAGTTGCCCATATTTTATCCCAAGTTCTGTATGTGGTCTTGTTATTTCATGGGTTGGTCATCAAAGAATATCTCCAAATTCCCTCTTCCTGGGTGAGAAAGGGTTTTGACAGGTTAGCAGAGTTTTTGCAAAATTTAAAATAATATCTGCCCCCTCCTCCTCCTTTGCCATTTCATTTGTGTAAAAGCCACTGTACCAAAAAACATTCTATTTTCTGCAAAAGAAAAGGTAAACAAATGTTTTGCATTTATGCAAATACAACAAAGTTTTGTTCAACAAAGTCGGAAAATGCAAAAAGCAAACAAATAAGCAAACCTATAAAAGGCTCTGATACTTTTGACAAATGAGGATAAAATGTTTTAATTTTTTTTAAATTCTTGGGTGCAGAGCCAACTGATGTAATTAATATTCAGGGGCCATGCTGGCTGGAAAAGGCGGGGGGCTGAAAACAAAAAAAAAAAAAAAAAAAAAGGCAGCATTTTCAATCACTAATATTTTCTTTCACAGTTTTTATGATGTATGTACAAACTATCTATTAACCAGTAAAACGGTTTTCATATAAAATCATACCCACCAACATTTCAAAGATGAAATGTGAAACATGTGTGACCATGCAACATTAGAATGTGGTCAAGTTGGCAAAAGTGATTAATGAGGAAGAATCTACAAACTAAGATAGGCTGCAGAGTTTGTTTTTGTCTGGGCCTGCAGGGAAGGGCAAGATTCTGCCCCCATCTCTTCTTTCCCAGTTAACTGAGTGCAGAAGACTTTGCAGCAACTGAAATAAGCTGAGGACAAAGGTGGAAATTGAGAAGAGGAAAGACAAACTGGGACACTGTTAAAAGCATCAAAAATGGGACATCAGAGGATTAATTGGGACTGTCCCTGCCAAATCGGGTCAGTGGAGTGTATATATAAAACTGTAAACTTAACATTTTGACCTCCTTCCATTTAATCTTGAGAACCTTTTTTCTTCTTCTCATACAGTTGCATTGATTAGTTCTGATTGTTCTGAAACAGGAATTTGCTATTATAGTCTGCCTTTACAAAGACCTGCTCCCTTTGCATGAAAGTAAATTGTAAATAAATAGCCCTTTTGGAGCATAATTAATAAATCAGAATAAATTATGAACTTAATCCGACTGGGTATAAGGTCCTGGGAATCAAACAGAAATCTAGATATTGATATTAAAACTTCCTGCATTGACTGCCTCAGAATACAGATATCAAAGTTGGTGCAGATGTTACACGATGAGTGAAAAAAGTGTTGTGGATGTCAAGACTCCAGTTTTTATCCTTTTAAGAAGGGAAGAAAAATCGAAACAGCAGACATATGGTGTGCCTTTACTATGATTGACAGTCCATTGAGATCAGTGTTGAAATGATTTACTCCACTTCCCTTAGGATTGCTTGGAAATATTGCATCAGTTGGCTATTAATTAATGAAAAACAGATGTGAAGTGTGAGCTGAATTAGTTTGCTCATATTTATAGGGACATAGTTGTGAAGGCCGAGGCACATGAATCACATCCCATTATTTTAAGCAGAAATGAAATGGAGAAGGAAGTCCTACAACTAGGGTTAACAGATGAAATAAGAGGCAGGGCTCCTGTCCATTTAATGATCTTCTAAGCTAAGTAAGGTGAGTTCTGGTTAGTACTTGGATGAGAGACTGCCAATGAATACCAGGTACTGTAGGCTGTATCTAAGTAGAGGGAACTGGCAAAACCACCTCTGAGTATTCCTTGCCTAAGAAAACCCTATGAAATTCATGGGGTCCACACACATCGACAGGCAGTTTGAAGGTGAACGCACACACAGAGAAGAGGAAGCCTCAGCAGGTATTCTATGCCACATAAGCAACATCTGTTGAAATTCCCTCTTCTACACATTGAACCTAAGGTTGTCCATTATTTACAAATTCTTCTAGAACATGGCCACATAGCCCAAAAAACTATGAGATTTGTAATTTGTCGTGGCACCAGAGCTCTCTAACAGAGAAGGCCAAATATCTCACAAATGCCAAAATTCCATGGTGTTGAGCATTGGCAGTTAAAGTAGCATCAAACTGCATTATTTCTGTAGTGTGGATGCAACCTTAGATTAGTCCCTGAATTTATCTCTTTGAACAGCATCTTCCAGAAAACAGTTTGCTGTTTTATGTCATGGAGAACGTCTAGTGTCTACTCTACCGTAGCAACAGTACAATTTGCAATTTTTCTTGAACGTTTTTCTTCCTTCCACTTCATTGTCAAGGCTTCATAACCTGTGCTTGTTCTGGTCCAATGAACCTTAGGGAGGAAAGGCCAGGATTAAAGGGGTTTAGAGTGGCAATATGACTGATTATGAGAGGGACAAGTGAGAACACATGGGAGGAGATCCAAAGATAGTTGTTTACAGAAGAAGTCCGAAACTGTTGGAAGCAAAAAGATATCAAGGCTTGTATAAAGTGATTTGTGAGAAAGGGGAATCTGGATAATTTCTACTCTGTATTTTAGCTCTTGTATGTTTCTTTGGTCTATGTCCTCAACCCTTTCACTTCCTCCTTCCTTGTTGAGGTCACATCTCCTATTTAAAAGAAGTTCATTAGTCTCAGACCACTTTGTTTCCTTCTGGAGCATGCATAGGGCTCAGAACCAATAATGGCTGCTAGCTAGCCAGTTTTTAGGGGCTCTTCTAACCAAATAATGTTCATTTCTTTTGTCTGTCCTCTTTTTTGTCCTAAGATGGATTTCTTAAGACAATAAAGGTAAGATTTCCTTTAAAAAAAACTTACAAGAGCATCCTGAGTAATTTTCCCATTTTTAGCAGAAGCTCATATTGCATTACCCCTGGTGAACTCTGCTTAATATAGATACCATGTATTCATACAGAAATCACTTTATCCTGTAGGGAACGAGAAATGTCTTTCAAATAGGCAAAAAACACACCTCAGTTGTTTCACATATTTATGTCATTGTTATACTAAGCTGTTTAGACATTTGGTATTCACTGTAAGCATTATGATCTGTCTATTTGTAAAAATAAATTCTATATCTCATCTTCAGAAAAAATCCAGAGGTTTACTGATCTGTTTTTCAGTCAGAACTGCCCCCTTTCCAGCAAGAAATATGATCATGATAGGTCTAGTGACAATGTCTGGACTAAATCTGAGGAAGGTTGAATTATGGAAACCACTGTACCACAAATAAGAAGTCGAGTGTTAGTTTAGATAACAATTCAGAATATCAGTAATTGCCAGTCTTTATTGTCTACACTTTGAAGGACTATCAAACTCACTATTCAAATCACAACATGAAATATGATTTTTTTTAAAGTAGCATATAACCAGCTTACCTACTGCATGGTGTTGCTAACAAAGGTAGATACTGCCTCTACTTGAACACTGCTAGTAGTTTCATTCCCCGAGGTAAATGTTTGTGAAGATTTCATTGCTTCACGTCAGCTGAGCAAATTATTTCCAGACATTTTACCATTTTTGCCACCTGAAAACCTATCAAACAAGGCTGGAAAGTTCTGGCTCTGGATATCCTGCACTGAACAGGCAGTTGGATTAAATAACCAATGAGAAGGCCCTCTCCAACCCTACAGTTCTATGAAAAATTTGGGATGTATAGTTTATAAACAACCACAGTTTCTAGTCATCAACCATAAATATGGAAAATGTTCTTCTATGATAAAGACAGTGCTTCAGTATTCACAACCCTAAAGAACAAGTATACAAACACATGTACAGAGAAATATTTATTTCTTATTCACTTCTAATAACATTCTTATATGGCTAGGAAAAAAATGGAACTTTTCAGGGGGGCAAGCTGCATGGATTAGTTAACCAGAATTTTCTGTTCCTACGTTACTAATGAGAAAATGGAACTGGAAATGGACAGTTTATGGACACCCTTCCATTCTGCAAGGAATAAAGTAAAACATTATTTAAAAGATAAAGTGAGAAAGCCTCAGGACCAAAATATAATTGCTGAGATTATGTCCTTTGAAAAAGCCACTTTTGAGAAGCTGCAGGAAGCAATTATACATTTTAAAAACTACATACTGGTGAAGTTGGGAACAGTATATAAAACAAGGCTTAATTAAAAATGGTGAAGAGTTTTCCTGCCCCAAAGCCTTGTGTGGTAAAATCCCAATTTGTTTAAGAAATTAAATATGATAAATTGGACCTTGATATGAAAATTTGCCCCATGCTTCCCCTCTCCCCACTTCTGTGCCATCTGGCAGGAACAATACATTGTCATGAAACATTCATTATGTTTTTTCCGTCAGCACCTAGAACCCCATTGTGCTAGGCATTGTGCAAGTGCAAGAAAAGGTCAAACCACACTTCATTCAAATATTGATCCAGTTAAATCTCATTCTATTTTCTTTTCCCCTCTTCTCCTTCCTCTTTGGTTTCTTTTCATGCTGTATGTAAGTTACTGTTTTGCTCTTTTTATTACTACTTTTTGTTTTCAAGTTGCTTGTTGCTATAAGAGCTTGGAAAGTTATCTTTTTGGATTATGATTCTCAGAACTGCCAGAGGTGTCTGGAAGCTGTAGTCCTAGAAGTCATGTTTCGTCCCAAGTTTTTTATACTGTAAGCCACACTGAGAACTTTTCTTCTTTTTGCCTAGGGTAGCCTAGAAACATCAAAAACGAAGTATTTACAATAAATATTGGCAGCTGCTCTTTCTTTGAGTTCAGTCTGAAAAGCTAAGCACGGCATCTATGTTGAATGAATTAGTGGGCTGTACACATCAGTCTCAGTTCACCAGGAGGACATCATTGGTTAACAAAATGAATCCCCTCTCTGCTTCCATCCTCCTTCACTTCACATTTCTAAATCTGCTCTGACAGGTTCAAAGATTCTCCAGAGTCAATTTCAGAAGGTTCAGGAGCAGAAAAGCAGAAAGAGAAGGAAGAATATGCTGCAAGAGCCCACATCTACTTCTGTCTGTTTCTGTAACACCGGTAGAATTCAAAGATGTAGCTGTGTTAGTTTATAGAATCAGAACCTAGAGAAATCTTGTAGCACCTTTGAGACTAAATGAGCTCTTGTAGACTTCAGGGACTGTGCAGACCGGCCATTTGTGCACGCTTGGGGGTGAAATCAAGGGGCATAACGTCTCCACGACACATGCCAGGGACGTAGCCAAGGGGGGTTCTTGGGGTCCGGACCCCCCTTCCGTTAGATAAAATGAATGGTATGTGCTGCTGCGCCGCCACACCCAAGCCCCATTATAATGGCGGCACTTAGTCTGGACCCCCCTTCCCAAAATCCTGGCTGCGTCCCTGCACATGCCCCTGCTCCGCCACCAGGGCAGTGTGATGCCACGTGCCACACCGCATGGTGCATGGTGTCACAGCGCTCCTCTAGCACTGCATACATCCAATGTGGCACTGTAGGAGCTCCACCAAGCCATTGCAATGCGGCTATCGTGCCCTTGCTTTTTGCAAAAAGGAGCCGCTTTCGGTTTGAAGGGTTCTGGGACGTTCAGCTATAATGGGTCACCAATAGCACATTGAAGCATCATTTGGTGGGAGGGGAGCATATGACTCTATAAACAGTGTTGGAATACACTTCACATCAGCGCTAGCCAGCAGAGCCAATGAAAATAGTAGTTCACAAACATCTAGAGGGTCATATGCAGTCTCTACCCTAAGCCAGCTCCATGAAATGAAGGACATGGTGATGCCCAGTCCTCAATCTATGGACTGAAACTAAAACGTATTTCAAGACAGACATTGAGGAACCATCTTTTATCACACCAGAAGCATCAGGTAATCTTAGGAGGTCCAGGATAAATGTGTGGCACATGTTCATGTGTACTCAAACAGATTGGAGCAGGGGGTTTACGAAGAATAGGCAGAATTTTACTACTGCTTTCTGCTGTCTGGAAAGGTGACCTCACTATGCTAAGCTGTAGGACTGGCTGTGTTGACAAAGGAATGGCTGTCTTTATTTTTTTAATAGTATTTTAACAATTTATTATTCAGTATCACTTTGCTTTGGATTGCTAATGGTTACTGGAAGACACAGGTTGGCAAATTCATTCATTGGGCTTTATGGCTTTTGTCCCATAAAAAAAGCAAATAGACCAGCCAACAAGATGGGAATAGCCAGAATGAGTCAATATTTTCCTACAGTATGTGAACAGATTTGTCACCCCTTGTAATTAAGTTAGCGACTTGCTGATATCCGAATAGATTTTCCCCTTGAAATTGTACCATTCACCACAGAGCGGCTCCTGGTAGTATCTAGCAATACAAATAAAAAACCAACCCTGATTTAAGATCAAATATGCTGCAGACAATCAAATCCTAGAAGTTCACATTTCTGTGTGTACAACATTTTACCAGATGACATCTAAAATCATCTGCTCTCAAGGGATTATTGTGTTGTCAATAAGAGCTGGACACTCATGTTTGGAATAAAGCAGACCACAACATTTATTAACAATACAATATAGTAAGATGAGGTAGAGAAAAGAAATCAATACTGGATTGCTGGTCCATTTTCCCACATGTCATTCGACTGTCTGTAGGATCAGCCTGTTCCCAGCTCATTTGAGAGCCATTTGTGAAAATGCATACAAGGCAAGTTACCAAGGAGTTACCCACAGTTGTCCAAACTGAAAAGTGTTGTGCAGTAACCATCTTTCCCATTCCAAGCCTTTCTTACTCCCAATTTGGTCTTCCCCCTCCTACTTACTCCCCCCAGTTGGGACATAAGTCATGTATTTGAGTTCAGAATGAACTTCTACTACAACATCAAACCATCTAACCAGTAGCAGCAATATACCTGCCCTGTGGGTAATCCTTGGAGAAGGTGAAAAACATGCCACAATGACATTAAAATGTCCCTTCCCATTCCCTGAAAATGATCATCCAAAACCCAGGGATATTCAAGCCACTGAGGAGGGAGAGTGAACGTACCTTGGTTGGCCGCAAAAGAGGCTGAAGCACAGGTGCAGGCATATTGCCTGGAGGGCCTGAAGGAGTCTCTCGTGGGCTTCCCTAAATCTCATAGACCCTTCTAGGCTTATGTGGTCTCCCCCATATCTCATGGACCCTTCTGGACTTGCAGTGTCTCACAATGGCTGTAGCTACATGACTTATTCCTCCTCATCTATCTGAACAGGCAGCCCAGCTGGGACCAGATGTTTGCTTGCTTGCCAAAACAGAGCCTCCTAGGGCAGGCATTTTGTGGTTAGCAACAAACCAAACATTTGAAAAGGCAATAGATTATTATTATTATTATTATTATTATTATTATTATTATTATTATTACTATTGCACGCCCTTTCCCCAAAACGTGGACTCACAGCAGCTTACAAGATTAAAACAGTACAATTAAAAACACAGAAAAGTGTTACATTAAAACAGAATTAAATTACAATATAAATTACAATATACAAACAGTTAGCATATAAAATTCATTTAAAAACTTTATTTACCTCTATGGCAGTTCATTGACAGGTTTTTATTATGGAGCTAGCTCCATACTTCTGGTCCCATGCCACTAATTTATAGAAGCAACTGACCTACTTTATAATTTTCTGGTAAAATCACATTTCCTTTAAGAAGAAACTACTTTATACTTCTTTGTTTATTTGCACTCCCCAAAATATCTTGGGTGTAACTCCTCAGTGAGACCACAAAGCACAAATCTTAGACGTTCTAAAACTAAACTGAAAATTATAACTGATGAAGAAAATGGATCAAGAAGATTCTAAGAAAATGATTTAAAGAATCTACAGCGCTATATAAATAATAATAATAATAATAATAATAATAATAATAATAATAATAATAACAACAATAATTTATGTCAGCTATTCCTGCAACATAAGGCCTCCCAGTCCATGCCTGGATGGAATCGTTTGGAGCTGGATTGTAGACTATAGTCAGTGCAGCACATCCAACAGGACTGTAGCTGTGACTGAGACTGCTTATCAAGTAGAGACATGGTTAGGTACTGTTTTGTTGCTGCTGGGCTGGATACAATTCCCAGAATTAAATTAAAGGCAGTTGGTTGACTCTCAATAAAAGGCCCATGGTCTCAGGTTGAGATTCTTCTCTAAGGATGTTATCTGACAAGGGAAACTGGAAGTATAATCCAATGGCAATCGGAACACAATCATGGGGTTATTGCATGATAGACTACCACACGCAATTTCGGGCAATGGGAAGTCAGTCCGAACACAATCATGGGGTTTCACGTTATTGCATGAGAGGTGATCACATGCAAATTTGGACAATGGCATGCTATTTTCAGGCAATGGGAAGCCAGTTCGAACGCAATTCGAATTCACGTAAATTCGCTGAACTAGCGAATTCACGTGAATGCGTTCTGGCCCCACTTTCTTTTCATTCAAAATTAAGAGAAATTCCTCCCGTGTGATAAACTCTTACATTTCAGCGGGGTCTCTAAATGTTCTATGTAGCAAGAGGTGAACTGGCTGTGGAAACCAAGTAAATAAGTGCATATGGCTGGGCATATTTGAGATTGGAATGAGAAATGTGTTTATAACTAACTTTGCTACAATTCCGTCAAATGAGATCCAGAAGAACTTTCACACTGCACAACTTTAGCAGTCTGGTTCTTCTTGAACTACCATGGCTGCATCCTAAGCAGTCCTGGGATCTGCAGTTTGTTGAAACACATGAGCTAACTTTCTTAAAACTGCTAAACAGAGGGTTCTATAGGATGTTACCATTGTCAATAAAGTAGAATCATAGTGCTAAAATTGTGTAGTGTGAAAAGACCCCTGGTTAACTGAATTAATCATGAGAACTACATTGAGAAGACTGTCATTATGCAATGTTTTGATCCATGTTGTACCTCATAGCACTTGTATATCCTTGCAGTACTGATGGTAACCAGGAGTGTAAACAGTATCTTGAGATAGCTCTGCCAGTGAAGGAAACCAGCTGTGCATACAAGCCTACTTATGATGGCTCCATGCTGGTTCTGAACAGCCATTGGCATTAACAGTGTGCTTCAAATAGCAGTTGTTCTTTTGGAAGCTTCTCCTTTGAGGGCAATATACAAAGTATTGTAATATAAAAACAGTGGATGGCTTGACCATAAAGGATAGAAGCTAAATCTTTGATTTAAATGTAAAACTAAATCAAAGGTTTAGCATCTATCCTTACAAACTTGTTGAATGCTCTTGGTTAAACTGAATGAATAGGCTGGGGCAAAGATTGATGTCTATATAGGGACACCTCCAAAATAACACTGCTACTCCTACTCCTGGAATCAGCTTATCATACACCTATTTCTGGAATCTGCTTATTAGCAATGTGCTTCCATTTTTTCCTCCCTTCAACAACTGTGTATGGGGGAGTTGTTATCTCTCCACTTGGATCCCCCTCATTTTTCCCATTTGCATTTATGTTTTGGATCACATAAACAGAATGTGTGGTGTCACTGGGAAATTTTAATTTTAGGTAAGTCAACTGAGATCTCATCTCCGGGAAAGCAAACAGGGGATTTGTTCCAGATCCTGTCACAGATTTGGCAGTGCTCCACCTAAGTTAATAGAAGCAAGGAGATTTATGCCTGCAAAGCCTGTGGCCCACAGGTGTCTGAGCAATTATTATTAGTAATAAAAGGTCGTTGCCTTTGGGAAATGTCAAAGTGTCACCTTTCTGCTTTCTCTTTAATCAGGTTAGAATCTTAGGCTTGGCACATTGAAAGTGGAGTGGGTGCAATTCTACTGGGGGATTTGGATGATCCCTTTACCTTCACAAATGTGAGTTGCAAAGGGAGACTGAGACATGAATCAGAAGTCTGCTGAGCAAGTAAGAGATCTAGGCAAGATTCAAAGAGAACAGCAGCTGTGTTGCTCATACACGTGAAACCGAAAAGCTGCTTAAAAGCCAGACAAAAGGTAGAGAGACTACTAGGGATATTCTATTTTCACTATCAACCAATTAAAAGCTTGTTGGCTGTTTGACCATTGGGATTTTAATGGGCTCATCTTCCCAAATCCAGGGCAGAGCGTAGAAAAATAGCCTTTGTTTTTGGATGACAGTTCCCAGAATCCACTAGATAGTCTGCCTCCCTGGGAAACCGCAAACTTTAAAAAATACCTTCTCTGTATTTAGAAATAGGATTTTTTTTGTTCCAACCTCAGGGGACAGATTTTCTCACTGCACATTCCCAGAGATTAGGTGATGTTGGGTTGACCCTTCTCCTGTCTTCCCATGCTCTTCTTTCCATCCCTAAGATCATGGGACTTGTACTCTGTGCACAGAGTAGTATGTGTAATGGAGGGAAGGACTGCCTTTCCTTGTTCTTTGATGCTAGAGAAACCCTGCCTTTCAGAAGGGCTGAGCATGGTGCCTGAAAGGTGGTGTGTGTGTGCTTGGCTCCCTGTCTTTGCATTAAGCAAAGGATTCATGAATCAACCCTATCTGGAACTTAACCAACTGTGGAACTATACAATTCAGCAGCAGCCCCTCTTCACTCATAGTATCATCCTCAAGTACATTGACAAATGCTTTGAGATGCAGGGGAAATGAATATAAGATGGAAGAATGGAGTTGTGGGCAGGACAAATATGGCATAGTGGAGATGCCATAAGAAATCCTCAGACTGTGGCTATGCTCCTGTAAACTATAGCCATGTTTGAGACCTTGCACAAGACATTTTCCTCCCACTGATTTCAATAAGAAAGGGGTAATTAAGAAAGAGCTGTTCCAATAGCAACACTGCCATCAGAGAGAGTAGGATATGCCATAATACGTTGCCCAATAGCAGCACATCATCAGTATCTAAACCCTGGAGAGGAAGACCACAACATGGTGGGTAGAGTATTTGTCATGTAGTTTTATTGATCTAGCCTTTGAATTTAAAATATGAATTGGTTGATTTAAATTTTGACAGCTGCCAAATTTTTGGCAGTGTTCTTAAGCCAGAGCCATCTATTTCAGTGGCAGCTGTAAGTGGGCAATGGAATAGTGGCTTGCATGCTGCCTAGCCTTGCAGCACAGATGGTGAGTGCCAGCCATTGACAGATCATTTGGTCAGCCTGTTTAGGAACTTCTGAATGTTCCCATGACCCTCCTATTCCTGCCTTGTAATGCCATGTATTGTCAGCTGCAGGTAAAACTGTGAACAAATTCCTTGTAAGTTCAGAAAAGTTAAGATTTCAGGTGATGTAATGGAAGGGTTTTTTGTGATTTGGTTTCATGGAAGAGAACAGAGATGTTAGTAATCTTCCCTAGACACACTGAGGATAGCTGAAGAAGTTGATGTTCCTCTGCTGCACTCATTTCCACTGTACAGCATTATAAAGAGCATTGAAACAAACTTGCCCTTAATAAATGTGTTCCCTTGCTTGGCTTATACAAAAATTCATAAGGTGAATCACACCTCCACCTTTGTGCTTGTATCACAGGCCTACTCCATACACTTCCAGTCAGCTCATGAAAAATGGATTTGCAGATTATACTTCCTCCATGGTACTATGCCAGGACAATATTATAGAATCCATTTATTGCTCTTTTAATTTCAACCATATAAAAGCGCCAGCCATAACGTGGCACCTGTCCCACTCATATGGGAAATAACTGGAAATTTTCCACTGATTTTGTTTACCCAGAGTAAATCTGAGCACACTGCTAGTTTTTTGTTTGTTTTGTCCCCTTACCTCCTTCTGAAGAGATATAAATCTTATATTTTACATCATGTAGTTCTGTTACACACTTCCCCTCACCAGCTGCTGTGTAGTCTAGAGTAATAATTTTTAACACTATGCAGCTAGAGGCAGAAAAAAAGGGATTCTGGAATCATTATAAAGTCACATTTGTTTCACAAAGGTTGAAAATATAGCCTGGCTACACTGCTGGGTGGCTTTGAAAAGGAAAGCTACAGAGGTGAAACTGGATTATACTGAGTAACATAATACTTCCTTAAAGTACATACTGTACTGATTAACAGAAGAAAAGAGCCTCCAATCAACAGTTATATGAATGATGTGACAGATGTGCCAAATAGCTGGTACAGACTAAATGCTGGTCTTTGTGTCAGTGATTTATATTCTACTTTTTCCTTCAAAGTGGCTTATATATAAACAGTATGACACAAGATATACAATCCATTTTTTGGGGAAAATCATCTAAATAAAACCACAAACATGAAAAAACGGCATTTTAAAAATTACAAAGCAGTATCTGCGAAAATTAATTTGATATTTTAAAAGTTCTCCAGGATTTGCTTAATAACCAGCAAAGCCAGGACAATGTGTATCTCCCAAGGGAAGGAGTTCCACAAGTATGAGGGTCATTCTCTTGTGGCCCCCTTGCTCCTTGTGTTTTAAAGTTAACTTTGGATCTAGTTTTCATGCTGCTGGTAAATGCTGTTTTTTGTAGTTTTCTAGAAGTTGTAGCCATGCTCCTCTGAGAACCATCTTCTGACTCACTCTCAAAATCCAGGTAGAACCGATGTGAAGGGCTATTAGGGCAGTGTAAGAAATGAATGGGGGCTGTTATTTCACATCTCAGCACAGGAAGCAGAAAAATTTAGGCTCCATCTGGTATTCAGTAAGTGCATGAATAAAAAGATTTTCAGGCTGTTCACAAAAATGGTCAAGGTGGTGTACAATTAGAGGCTACGAGGGATGAGAGCAAAATGAGGATGTTGCCATTCAAATAAAAATTCTGCCCCGCCCCCCATGAAATGTCCCTTCAGTCTGCCTATTTCAATCCCGAAACAAATTAACACTTTGGGGGGGGGGGCAGGACACTGCCCCTTTCTTAGCTGGATCGGGGCTATGCCAACCTCACGCCATGGCCCCAATCTGGCCTTTTGAGGGCACAAAAAGGAGCTACAAAAAGGGCACCATAGCTGCTTTGCTGTGGCTATATGGTGCTTTTTTGGGGATGCATCATATGGACACAGCACCGGAGGAGTGCCATGAAGCCGTGCACTATGTGGAGTGGTGCATGGCATCAGGGCACCCTGGTAGCTAGAGTCAGGGTGTGTGTCATCTGGATGTGATGCCCCGACTCTGCCCCCAGGCTGACCTTTCAGGCCTAAGTTGAGCATTTAGAAATACAATTTAGGCACCCAAAGCAAAGGGGCAGGCAAAATTACAAAGGGAATGTGAACACAGCAAATATAAGAGTTTTAGGGGTAAATGATTTGAATATCTCACCCTCTGCAATGCTAGAAATCTGGGGCCTGAAGCAAAATTTTTAGAGGATACTTGTCCTTTTCCCCCACCCAAAGCTACACCTCTGTACAATAAGAAAAACAAAGTGTCAGTAGAAAATATTAGGTGAGATACCAGCTCACCTCTTCCTGCTCAACCAATGATGATGATGATGGTGACAATGATGTTGACAATGATGATTTCTTAATTTACACGGTCATTATATGGGATTACTGATATAATGTACTCTCCTCACTTTGGAAATTTTGAAACACTGTATTGATAGTAAGTTTTATTATTTTAACATTTCAATAGATGTTTTGCTAGTGTGTTAGATCAAAATTTTAATTTAATACTACCTCCTCCAGTACCAGTTTGTTTAAAATCTACGTAAATTAACTAAAATAAAGTAAAGCCAGAAATCTCAGAGTGACCCATTGCCTTCCTCTTTTGGAGATGCCAGGTCTGATTCATATTGGCTACATTGTCTCTTCTAATTCTTTCAATATGTCTCAATCTGAAACATGCTCATTTTGTCCACTTCTGCCATTTGGTGCAGAGCACTGGGCTGTAATTTTATGATCAGTGAATAATGCCCACTTAAATCACATTGGATTGTAACTTAAGGTCAAGTAGCTGGATGGCAAAATGGCAAACTGCAGCTGTGCACTGTTGCTCACACAGAAGTTCTTCCGAAACAAAAGGGATGTCTGCTGTGCACATAAATGATTACAAAATTGCAGGTGGCATTCTTCATGGCTTCATAATCCTATAATTTATATACTAGCAAATACAGCTTTTGTTCTGCAAGCAGAGATACACTCACTGAGGCAGAGTTTGGAAAACTTCCCCATTTGAGGATTTTAAAAATGAAACTGTGTGTGAGGAGGTGGGAAGAAGTGGAGTGGAAACAGATGGAGTGAGGTCTACAGCCTTGTATCCTAATAGATTGTAACTTGGTTTTTGGTCTTCTGGGAGGTAAATTTCAGGGTCTGCATTGGGGCAAGAGGAAATTTTGTGTCTAAATGCAATGCTAGAAGACCTGTTGAAATCAGTAAGTCTAGAGTTACTGACTAACAAGTTCCATTCACTTCAGTGGGACTATTCTAGATAGGTAGGACTAAAATTCAATTTAGCTCCTCATGTTTAGAGCTTACAGTGGACCCTTGTTATTCGCTGGGGTTTGGTTCCAAGATCCCCCGTGGATAACACAATCCATGGATGCCCAAATCCCATTAAATATAATGATATAGCAAAAGGGTGTTCCTTATAAAAAAAAATGGAAAATCAAGGTTTGATATTTGATATTTATACTTTTTTTGAACATTTTTAAACTGTGGGTGCTTGAATCCATGTATAAAAATGTCCATGTATAAGAAGGGCTGACTGTACTACTAATTAAGAATGACTGCAATGCATCCATACCAAATTTCAGCTCTTTACCTATCATTGAAATATGTTGACAGTTATGATAACTTGCTTGTCAATTCAACAGGATATCTCATTAAATAAAAACAATGTGCACCATCTTCAAAATTTGGTTCACATGATGGTCCAATGCTGTAAAAAAAAAAAGGTGTATTTTTGTTTGGACTGATTCAGAGCCATTCTAGTTTAACTCATCTCCTAAAGTCAACCTAAAATGAGGAAACACTGCATATGCCTTCCATTCAGTACCTTGGATAGCTCCTTTAAAACTACCAGCTGTCACTTGTTCCATCTGAGGTTACTGGCTGGACCTTGCATCAGCTGTATCTTTAGTCCATTTCTGCAACTATAATGTGTGTGTGTGTGTATAATCTTTAAAAACAAAGCATCTGTATAAAAAGCATCATGTGATGCATCTGAAGAGGTTTTTATATTAAAAAATACTTTTCTTTCTCCTTGCACAGAGGAGAAGGGATATGTTATGTTATATTATAACTAAATCTTATATCAACTAGTAATAAATTACTCAAGGCCACATTTCCTATGCAAAGAAAGAATATGCATCCCTGGTATCTTACTGAGCATTTTCAAAAGCAGTCATAAATTACTTAAGGGAATCATACATAGCACTTATGTGAAAACAGAATATGCATTCCTGTTACCTTACTGAGCATCATCAGAGGGAGAGAAAAATCAGGGTCATGACCACATTGAAATTAAATCCTGCTGATTTCTATGCAGAGGGAAGATTTAAACAAATACTTATATTTCATGTTGAAAGCAACAGCCACTGAAAGTGTTTAGTTTGGCTAGATTATACAGTTTATTTACTATTTCACCTTAAGGTAGCACTACTTTGGATCCAGCACTTAGAGGTACTGCTACCATATTGTATTCTCCATATAACTATGGATAACTATGGGACTAGTCTTTGACATTAAAAGACAAAATGAGAAAGGCCAAAGGTTTTAATTGCTGTTGTTCTGTTTGAAGAGGGAAAGATTATTGTTTGGCTTTGAGTAGGTAAGAAACTTTGAAAGAAATAGCAAAATCTTGGGTGCATTGTTTGGAAGGATAAGATTTTTCATTCTTTACATGCTTGTGATAGGCTGTGCAAAATTTCACTGTGAAATGTTGTTGTTGATGCGGCAGCAGTGGCGGTTGCTACTGTTACTGTTACTCCCTCCTCCTCCCAATACTTCATTTGGTCATGGACCAAGGAATTCCCAAAACAACATATTGATTTTCAAACAAAACAAAAGAATTAGTTCCTTAATAAGACTGATCAAATGTACTCTGGTGCTGGAGTCTTCATAACAGAAGCTTTATAGCGATATGCATGGCATTAGTTAGAATGAGGTGATTACTTCAGGTAGCAGATTTTCAGTGCTTAAAACGGGCATCAAACTGTTTTCATTACCAGAGGTAGGGAGAGATGCTTCTGGAAGTTCATGTCATGTAACAAAATAAACTGCCTGAATTAGACTAGCATGGATCTTGCCTTGTAAGTAGCAAATAATGGGCCTTCATTGGTAGTTCTACTGAAGGCATCAAAATATCTAGAGCTGTCCATGAGGTTTAGTTTCATTGTTCTTTTGCTGGTCTGTGACTGTAATAAATATTTATCTATCATAGATATTTGAGTGTTGGTGTTTTTGTTTTTTTTAAGGATTTTAGCTTTTGCCCCATTCTGGGCCTAAACCCAAACACAACTCAAATATATCTTTTAGGAAGGTCACAGTGATTAGCCTGTAACATTTGTAACACAACATTGGAAGATTTTTTTCAGAGTTCATTGAAGAGGTAAAAAGTTTCCCAAAGTGATGCTGTCAGAGGCTATTTTGACTCAAAAGAGCTCCTCCTGTTCTTTTAAAGCCTACCTAGAGCAGAAATAATGTGCTTAAGAATGACCAGCTTGTCACATCATTGCAGAGGGGAGTCACTCACATTCTGTGCCTTTGTGTTGTCCACAACAATTTGGGGCTGTAAGGCTTCACATGGGATGGAGTTGGCAAAAACTGAATATTTGAGTAGGACAGTGGGCCTTGGAACTTGCAACTTTTTATTTATTGCTAAAAGCTATGAGCCAATAAATAAATAAATAAATAAATAAATAAATAAATAAAATAAAAGCCTAAAGGCAGAATAGCTTTAAAATTTGGCACCAAATACAAAATAGAAATGATAAAACAAAAGATTGTCAAAAATGTAACAAATTTACAACATTGTTCTGACAAACCAGCACAATAAAATTCTTTACTATTAAAATTAATGCTTTTGATATCTATTATCTTAATTGCAGCCCAAGCAAAATTTGCTACCATCTCAATAATATTGAGATCATTGCCTGCTAATAGTGCACAAATTTGCTCAAAAGGTGAACTATTTGTAAGGGAATGGTGAATATAACCTAAGAAACTTTGTCTTGGGGATGTGTATAAAGAGCATTTCAGCAGATAGTGTTGTAAGTCCTCCACTTCTCTAGACTCACCAATACAAATTCTTTGGGTCACAAAGAATTTTTTTATATCTTCTTTTCAGGTAATCAGTCAGCATAATCATACTGCTGTGTATGCTATTCTATGAGTAGGAGAGTGAAAATAATCATTTACCATTCATGAGATAGTTACATTGCAGAGTATTCAAAAAGTATGACTCAGAAATCATTTACCCAAGGGCCCCATAGTCAGAGCTAGAAAATGGGCTGCAGCTCACAAAATCTGCTCAGTCAACATGTCTAATTTAGTAGAAAAACACATGTTTCATGGCAACATGTTTCTTGGCTTACTCAGCACCATCTCCCCTTAAAGCACAGACAAGGGATCTCTGGGACTATTGGTCAAAGGTATCTTATAGGGCTACACCAATGTAGCCAGAAGTGTGAAAGTATGAAAAACAGTCATGAGCAGGGTCCAAATCCAATAAGTGAGGGCCTGAACAGACAGGTCAAAATAAAGCTGCTTTGGGTCACTTTGGAGGTATGCTGTTTAAATGATGCATGCATCCTAAGAAGCCGGAAGCTGCCCCAAAGCCAAGCTCCAGTCCTAAGGACTGGAACACAGCTTTGAGGCAGCTTCTGACGTCTCAGGACGCATGCATCATTTAAACAGCATACCTCCAAAGTGACCCAAAGCAGCTTTATTTTGGCCTGTCTGTTCGGGCCCTCAGTCACCAGAAAGAATAATTAAATGTACATGTTGAAGTTCAGAGATCCACAAAGCCAAACATATCAGACCATGTCATAAAGGGAGTCTTAGCATTTATAGTTTGCAACAACAGAACAGCCTTGGTGAAGCAAAATGACCAACTGGCATAATCAGTTGTTTTATTTTTTTAAACCAGATCAGGGCATTCCTATGCTTTACAATTGATGTTTTATTCGATGAAGCTCAACAGGATTAAGTGCTTCTATATCTTCCTCATGATCAGCAGAAGCTGCAATGGGATGGTCCAGGCTCTGCTGTGCTACAACAGGACTGCCAGCCGACTTTTGGCTCTGACTGGGATCTGTTATCTTGGCTTTCCTGTTCTCCTTACAGGAAGGGACTTGAGGATGTCAACAAGGGAATCTACACCAATCCAGCTTTGGTTGGTTATTTGACTCTGGGCCCTTAACGGTCACCTTTTTCCAAGCTTGGCTCCAATCAACATGGCCTATGGCTAAAGATAACAGGATTTATTTTCCAGTGCCTCGGGAAGACAACAGGTTTGGAAGGTTATAGAAACATTTGGGTATGTCAATGTACTAGCATGATAGAGTGAGCATCTCTTGATGCCAGACTAACAGCACATTTGTGCTAGGATAGTTCTGGCTTAAATAATGCCTATTTCCCAATAAAGCAGAACAGACCCTGCTATGCTGCATTTTTAAAATCCTCTTTAATAAATTAAACATGCCTCTTTTTGTTACAGCTGTAGATTTTGAGTTGTTACTCGTAAATAACCACTTCCACAGCAGCCTTCTAGGAAGAGCTCCACAAAGCAATTTGGGCGAGAATAGCTGATTGCTGTGTAAATGGATTTAGAAAAAGGATCTCTCCTGGGAACAGAATGTTTGGTATGGAAGATTTACTTTAAACCCTTCCTACATCTGTTTGTGTGTGGTGCATTTAATATTTAGTGGAAATTCCTCTTGGGGAATTCTTGCCTATTGGATTTAAAGCACCTTGTTTAAAATGTGTAATAACAAACTTTCAGTTGTCTACTTGACGAGACAAAATAATGTATTTTGGAACTCTCTTTCAGCTTTGTACTATGATATTACTTCACTTACTATAGGTCAGGGAATTCCAGGCTATAGGTCATATGAGTTCTATAGAAGTTCTCCATCCATCCCATGGAGTTCTATGAGAAAACCCTGTC